>NW_017728931.1:103928414-103948389 GCF_001723895.1 Crocodylus porosus
TTTTTTTTTTTTCAGTTTAATTGCAGTTATAAAAAAAAAAATCTTATTGGATTGATTCAAAGCTATGTTAAAATATTTTGAAGTGACAAAAAGTTTTAAAAATATTCATTTCAGATTAACAATCCAGATTTGAATTTTGCCAAGACAGACAGACAAACAAACAAAAAATCCTTACCCAACTCTATTCTACTCCACTTGAGGAAGATCTTTCTATTACATTGTATGAGCAAAGTTTATGAAAAAAAAAGTTTTAGAACATGTGTTCTGAAGTTAATGTACCTGGTGATAAAATGTCTGCTCCCTGATGCACTCTTGCATTCATATTGGAGAACTTCACAATTTCACTTAGTAAGCAAAGGAAATTGTTTTCAATATGAAAAACTAGGAATTGGTTCAGCATTTACTATTAACTGCTTCCAAGCTTTGTAGGGTTGGAGAAATCATTTAAAAATAACATTGTGCAATGGAAAAGGATCAAGTAATAGTTTAGCACTTAGGGGAAACATTCTTAGGTTTACTTAATGGAAATCACAAAGGAAAAAAAAAAGAAGGAAAGAATGTTCTCCTAATAATAACCTCAACAAATGTGGTCGTCCAAATATACAGATAAATAAATAAATGAGGAAAATGACTTGTGTTTTGCTCTGTATAATAAGGAGTTCAGTATTTAAACAAGAGAACAGTTGAGAATTTTCCTATGTGTTTTATAATGGAGCAAAACTTTAAGTGCCAGGATGTCTGCTCCGAACTGTGCACCATCACTTTGCCACCTCTGTTCAGCAGTACAGACTATTTCCACTGGATGGCACCAAATTTTATTTTTTCAACAAACTAAAATCAGCTGGTGAGGATTTAAACAAGTGCGGAATTTGGAGGAGCTGGTTAGGAAAGGTAATCAAGATCATGAGCTTCTTCTGAGCAATTACAAACTAGTGCTTAAATAACTAGAATTTATTATAAGAAGCAAAGAGAAAAGTGAATTTATTGATATGGCTTGTATCATGCAGACCTTTTGATACTTGCTTTTTGCATTCTCAGTTCAACAAAAAATGTGCATTTCTGTACCTTTCAGCCCCTGAGGGCTTTTAGGACAGCTTCTGCCACTAGTTATGTATCTGATGATATGGACAAACATACATGTTAGCTGCTTTCAAAAGGGGAAAAGGAATTGGTTCTTGGGACCCTGCAGCAGATGCTATGATCTGTTACATCTGCACAGTGAGTGAATTTTGAACCTGATTGAAAGAGTTAAAACTTGAAGCATATTTGCTACACTTGTCTTGCTACAGTAACTTCTGTATCCTTTGATACAGTAACCTTTGATTTTGTAAGGATTGTTACCTCTATCTTTATCCTGGAGCTCCAATTGATGCTAGACTCAATAGCACCCATGTAAATAGGGGTGCAACAGAGGGTAGCAATCGAAGGGCTAAATACTAACAGCTACGTTTATCCTGATCTTTGAATTTTCTGTTGTTTAGTATTTAAATTAGCATTTAGTATTCTATCAGTACCCTGCTGTATTAAAACAAGCTTATTTACTAGAATACTTTACTCCTGAGGATGTTTCATCTTTGAATTCTATTCAAGGTGTCTAAGCACTTAGAGCTCAAGGTAAAGTCTAATAAAGGACTTAAGTGACCACACACGCCTTCCAAAAACCAAAGAAAAAATGCCAATCAGATTCCAAACCCCCTCTACAGTAATAAAAAAGATGACATTCTTCCATATTTTTGTAGCCACTGTAAGAACATCCCTTCCCAAATTCTAAGAATTCCATTGTGAAACCATGGAAGTACTTTTCCTCAAAAGATAATCTTTTGAGATTATTAGAACATATTCCTTTGCACAGTTTTGCTAGTGCCATGCATATTGTTAGGTGCCCGACCCCTGGAGTGGAATGCAATAGCCTAATGTCTTTTAGGGTCCTGACAGTAGCACAACTAAGGGTGGCCAAGTGGCACATTGATTTAGAGTGGGCACCAGAATGGCTGTCCTCAAAGAAGCGCACACCAAGGCAGTGACAACCCCCTCCTCTCTCTTGCTCTCTCTCTCCATCACCTAGCACAACCCTTCTCTTCCCCTCTCCTCGCCCCACCTTCCCCACCCCCACAAAAAAAAGAGTTACTCCTCTGCCTCCAATACAGTACATGGGAAGGGTTAGGGCTTGTCTACACTGGTGAGATGGGAGGTCACAGCACCAAGCGGCCCAAACAAACCTGACCTACACCCTGACAAACTGGACCCATTTCTAGGCTTCAGACCAATACATTTGCTAATCAGGCTGCTCCCAGTTCATATTCAGCAGCTGCTCTCAGAGCTGCCAAAGACAGAAGACTCGAGGGCAGGTGCACAGAGAGATGAACCTGGTGCATCTCCCCTAACATACATCTGGGTTAGAAAACTGATTACAATCTCCTAGGTCCCGCAGACAGGCAGTTAAAAAGTATGGACACCAAGCAAGGAGCCACCTAGGGAGTCAACAGGAAATACTGCAGAAAGAATTGTGTTTTAACCACCAAAAGCTGGAGTTGGTGCCTTTGTCCACTTGGAATCCATAGGGAGCACTGAGGAAAGGGTTGTCTACTTGGGAGCCCAGATTTTTCACCAGAATGAGTGTTTACATTCCCAATTTTCCTTTAAAATTGAGCCAAAAAGGAGAAGGAGCAGGAGAACACAAGGTAGATATGGTGCTCCCAAGACTGTTTCCATATTTGATTCTAATATTGTCTCATGAGAAATACAAAAGCAGTCTCAGTTCCAGAGAAGAGAAACCAGGATTTCTTCCTCCCAAATGGAGCCTAACCATTAAACTCCATTTTGTGCTTTCTCTCTGTGAAATTTTCCTTTCTTTGATACCCAGTGTGTGTTTTCAACATAAGAAGTAAAGAATGGCTCCAGTTAGCCTTGCCTTTAATGTTGTGGATCAGGCATTATCAGAGATAATGGGAAATGAAGGCATGAACCCCTCCAGCTGAAGAAAACCTAGAAACCCAGTCTTCTACTTCCTGGGTAAAAGCTCCAATCACTAGATATTATACAAATCAGGAGAGTAAGCCCTGCTCAGCTCTATCCAAAAATGGATGTAGGTGCTACCCCTCATGAGCGCTTCCCAAACTCACGTAGCTGGTGCTGTGTGTGGCTATTTGATTGTTTGGTCCAAACCTGCTCACCTGCACACAATAGCCTCACTTCCTTGGCTGCTTTGTAGTAGACTGTCAGTCTACCTCGGTGTTCTTAGGTGCTTCCATATCTTGTTTTTTTTGTTCTTCATGTGGACAACACCAGACCACCAACCACAGGAAACAGTCTTGGTCCTCTGGCACATCAGTCTGTGGAAAGTGTACTGTAATGTCCCTATACTAAACAAGAGGTCTCACTTTGCCATCAATTTCTTAATTGTCTTCACTTCTGTCTTCCTGTTGCTCTGTACATACCCAGGAGAAGATGCCTTGTGCTCAAATTCCCATTTGGCACTGACTCATATGAATTCTGCTGCTGTGTACTCTATATTCCATTTTCTTAGCACAGACTGTCAGGTGGGCCAGATTTTGCAGGATGGATCTTCATTTTCCAAATCACAGGCTTTATCTGATTGTTCTGCAGACAGCCATCTGCCCAGAAACTGCAAAAGAACTCAGTGTACCCATGTAATTTCTGTTACTTAAAAGGGATCAGGTCTTTTTCAACCTTTTGAACGTATGCTCCCAGGTGGGCATTTATGCTTAGGCTATGAATCATACTCCCTAGATTGTCTCAGGCATGCGTCTTTCCCCAAGTGGGACATACATCCCTTTCTCATGAAGCAAGCTCTTGTATCTGCTGGGAGTACTGCTCAATCTCCTTCAAAACAAATCCTGTTTTGCAGGCACTACACATCCCTCATCTGGGAGGAAGGGCTAACATCCTGGGGCATTTGTTCTGTGCAATCTGGTCAACTGAAGAATATAAACTCTCTTACTGCTAGCAGGAACTCATTCTTGTCAGTGTTTTGTGGGATTATCTGGATCCTCCCTTCAGATGTGACGAATTACAGCATGTTGATATACTCCATCTCCTGCTCCTATAGAAGCCAGGTTGCCCTGCTCAGTATACCTGACACTCACAGTGCTTTCCTGTCTAGCAGCTTATCCTCGCATTATAGCACTGGAGTCTCGATAACATGTTGTAATTACTTCGGTGCATTCAGAAGTAACATTTTACGATGCTTTCTAAAGGTTTCTGATAAGACTGAACATCCACTTTGTGCAAAACGTGAACTGATGGATTCATTCTATTCCAGCAAACACAGCCAGTACCTCTTGTTTCTAGTGAGCATCCCCCAATTTTTTTTCCACCTGAAAGGCTCAAAGTCTTGTGACAGTTGTGCACAGAATCTGGACAGGTAGGAAGCTATCCCTGTAAATCACTACACTTCTTTCATGTCCTATGGAGTAGGCATTTTGTTAATGATTCTCAGTTTCTCCATGCTTATCTGAAGTCACTCAGTAGACAACTAATGCCCGTTTCAGACCTAAGCCTTACCTTGTCTGAATTCAGCCAATGACTCCACTCCCATACGAATTTAGTTACTGAACTTTGGTGTAATGGATGCCTGGATCACCTCTTCCTAGACGTCTTCTCCTATATTAAGAATGTCACCAGTTGCACTTTTAATTCCTGAGAGTCTCTCTACTACCTACTTCAGTCTAGCTTGGCCTCAGGTGTGTTCCACTGTAATGCCCATAAGCATTCATGTGTAGCAGTACCTTCCAAAAGACCAGCCCGGTTATCAAATGGCTGAACGACTCATCTAACTCAACATACCTGGACTCATGACTGACCTCACGAAGAGCAGAGACTTATACCCTAGTAGTATATCTTCAATTACTGATCATGGGTAGTGATTTCTTTCCGATGGCCTATTCATTGGTTTGGCATCCATGGATATCCTGAGTTTATTTGAAGGCTCTCATCATCATTAGACTGTACTCTGGCTCTACACTAATTTCAGTGGATATACAATACCTCCTCTTTGCAGGCTTGCCCATTGCTTTCTTTCTGTGTATGCACAGAAGCAAACCAGTCTGAGCAGCACATCCGCTTCTAAGCCCCTGGGTGGCCCAGTCTCTGAAACATGTTTTGTGCATAGCTAACCCACATCAACATCACTGAGTTTAGTACAAATTACAGCAACCCCAGCCACTTTCACTCAAAAATACAGTCCTGCCACCTTGCCTTTTAAATCCTAGCCTATTGCTTAAGAGTACTTATCCAGTAAGCAGGAGACATCTAAGTTTGTGCATATCCAAACCCACATTTCCCTCTTTCCAAGAGATTCTCCTAAGTACCAGACATCAGAATAGTTAACTCAGGGCATTCTTCACTCTCCTGCTGAAACTGGGCAATTGTGCAGAAAGGAATGCAAGTCATGGGGCCAAAAGGAGAACAAGCACAAAGGAGCCTAAGTGTGTACAAGGGTTTGGGCACTCAGAGTTTTGGTTTTTATCCAGTGTAATGTACATAGCAGTCCTGAGAGCAGGGGCCAGAACTCCTCACTCCCAGCTGAGCACCCCAAGCACTAGGTTACAGAACCAAGTTTCATTTTGCTGTATGCTCCTGGCTAGGTTTAAGAAGCACTTGGAGAAGGAACAAAGAGAAAGGTTCACAGAGTCATAACAGAAGCTTTGGGGACGTGAATTACCATAGCTTTAAGGCAAAAAAAATTATCTGAAGAGGTTAAATTTTTTTTTTTTGCTGAAGGTACGATTTCTTGGCCGCATTCTGTTTGAAGAGCTGAACTGCTGTGAGAGCTGTATCTACATTTGAAAAGCCTATTAAGAAGAGCTAATCCTAAGTGGATCTCCCCACCTGTATGCCACCTAAATCAAGACAACACATGATGTCAAAAGAAAAAATGACTGACTATAGCTTTTATACAAAACAATGCAAAAAATGTATCATCTATCACCATTAAAAGTGGAAGTCTTCCATGCAACTGGACTAGGTGGGAGGAGTTAACAGAATTGAACTTTGCAAGACCTGAGAGAGTTAAATGGTTTGCAACCTAAAAACCTGTTAATTTGCCAATATATATTTGTCAAAAAGGCAGCAGGATCTATAGAGCATAGGTCCCTAGCGACAAATTCACTGATGGAGCTAGGAAAAAAAATCCAGCCAGGCCTTTTGAGCTGTAGAAATCTATTGTCTTCTAAAGAAAACCACCTCCGTGCACAGAAAAAAAAATTCTATGAGAGAAATCAGGGACTTCTGATGAGCGGGTAACCAAGTTACAGTTGATTATAAAAAGACTGTTTTCCCAGATGTGGGTGTCACACTGAAGGACAGGATTCTAATAGGATCAAACTCAAAAGAAACAAATGAAAAATTACAATTTAATATTAGCAAAAGCCATTACAATAGCCAGAGCAAAGAGACAGCCAAAGAGTGGATGAAAGTACCCAGTAGCAGCAGTCATGATGTGCATATGGTGAAAAAAAGAAAAATGGCTAATAGACAAGCAACAAAAAGATAGGGGAACAACACAAGTGCACACTCCACTTACACGTTAAAAGAGAAGCGTGTAGCTAAGACACAGAGCCAATTTCACAGCAGATGTGAACTGAATCCTGCAAAGCAGTAGGAAGGTGTAGCACAAGGGAAGATGAGCATAAAGAGCCACAAAGCAAATCATTTTGCATGAGCAGGCTCACAGGCAGACAAAAAAGTACAGGCCATAAAATTCATGCAACTGGGGAATGTCTCCAAGCACAGTAATTTAGCAGCAAGGACTGAGTATCCTTCTCGCTGGTTACTATTCAGAATAAGGAAAAGGGTGGTGATGAGGCAAACGTAACTATATTATGATGTCCAGAAGAACCACTAATAAAATTCGTAAGTCACACGAAGACGCAGATCAACTGCATCCCTGAGACACAATGTAACAAAAGTCTGGCACTCACCATGACAAGAACATCTATCAGTAAGATGAGCAGGATATGCAGGGCATTCTCTCTGTACAAAAGGGAAATGCAATGTTATGTGTAAGCACAAGTCAAAATGTCAAGGAGTTAGTTTTCTGTCTAATGGACAGCAGCACTAGTATTGGGATTGAAATTATTATAAAAAATCCTCATGGCAATGGAATCTATAAAAGGACTTTTCATTGCAGAGGAAATTAAGTGGAGATATTCAGTCCATCAGATGAGACTGGTTGAAGAGCACAACAAGTTAACCACCTTCAACAATCCACTTAGAAGTCTATGATTCAAGAAAATGCCCTTTTATATGCACAAAGAATATTCCAGAAAAAAATGGTGCTTGAAATACTAGACAAGCTAATAGAATTCCAGATCTCTCTGAAGAAACAAGGAAACACCAGAAAAGAACAGGAATGCAACCTAAAACTGAATCACACCTAAATGCAAATCAGTGTATAGCAGGCAAGTTAGGGCATGGGCACAAAAATAAGTTACCAGAAAGTAAAAAAAAAAAAAAGACTTACAACACATTAGTTGCTGTATGGTAATTGCCCATGTACAAACTTTTATCCCATGGCACAGGAAGGTAAACTAAGTGTATCTTAGTTCTCAACAAAAGGATGAACTACTGCGGGTTAGCTTTCTTTTACCATGGGATACGATTATGCTCATGGGAAATTACCAGAGAGCTGGTGATAACCAATAAACCCCCACCTTCCTTTACCCCACAGTAACCTATGCCCTTATTTTGTCACATCTTAGAAAAGGGAAGCATCAGACCTCCTCCAGACAAATCAATAAAGTGGTAAAAAGCACCAATGTCCCATAAAGAAATGGAAGCCATACTAGAAATGGTGACCAACTTATCAAGGTTTATACCAAAGAATTAAATCAAAATGCCTCTCTGAGAAGCGGGGTAGAGGGAAACAGCAATAGTACCGGGTAGCAATTCATTCCAAAAGATTAACTTTGCTATTCCCAACAAAGATAAGATGCTGTTGTGAAAATAAGGAGATAGCGTTACAAACAGATGTCTCTCAAGTAGCAGAGAGAGTAGCACTGTTACAGGAAGACGCTCTAATGACAAATGAATGCCAGTACAGCTGTAATGACTGCTGATGCCAGTACAGGAAAGTTATGCTCAAATCAAAATGGAATTATTTGCCATTATGGCTGCTGGTTAGATATTTCATCAACACATAAATGGCCTCAGAACAACTGTTGAAACTGGTCATAAACCCCCAGAATATGCTCTTGACAAACCTCCAGCTATGGCACTGCCAAGATTTCAGCACAAAAACTTAATGCTGCAGGGGTCTGAAAATATATAACCCAGAAAAGAAATTCATACAATAAAGCATCTCAGAGTAATCTATAGTGCAAAAGAGGGGGCAGACTGAAGAACTGATGTATGTGAAACTACAAGGCTTGCTAGGGTCTATGAAAAAGCTATCAGGAAAAATGAGAAAGAGAGGGACAATGAGGCACATTTTAAAAGGAACTTCAAGGACAGCATGGCTTAAACAAAACCAAGTTCCCCTTGGCTATCAGAAAAATTCTAGAATGAAAAAGCATTGCTAACTAAGTAAAACAGACTAGTGTTGAAAGAGGGGAAATAGTGATTCTAAAGAAAAGGCATCCAGAGACTGAAAAAACAGATACATGAAGGGCACCTCAGCATGGACCTATACAAAGGCAGGCAAGGGACACACTTTAATGGGGCCACCTGACAGCACACACAGAAGAAATGATCATTGCATTTTTGCAAAGTTCCAGAAAAAGAACTGCAAGGAACATATGATAATTTGTGATTCACCTAGTAAAACCTGGCAGCAACTGGCAATTCAAACAAAGAGGAAATTGCTACCTGCTGAGAGTTGATTGTTCTGCTTGTTTTTCAAAGTAACTCAACTAAGCATTACATTAGCTAGCACCATAGTGAATTACACCAAGACAATATTCACCAGACTGATATTTGTGATGAGCTAATTTGCAGTAATGGACAACAGCACACATTTGAGTAGTTCTGAAGGTTTGCAAAAGATTAGGATTTTTCACATAAGTAGCAGTCTGTTACCCACAATCCAGTGGACTAGATGAAAGTATGCACAAATAACCAAGCACACATTAATCAAGGCAAATTAAGATGGTCAAAACTTTTACCTAATTTTACTTAAACCCTTGAACACACTTAAGGGAGCAGGACTTCCAATATATAAAAGTAAATGAACAGAACGTTTAAATTACTGATGCCTCCATTTTTTTTCAGTACAATAAAATAGAGCTCAATGAATAGAATGACAAAAGAAATCATACTACTACTACAAGATGCCACAATGCTGAAGCCTTTCACAAGAAATCTCAGGATAACAATACAAAGTCCAAATGGTCAGTGGTACCCTGGCACAGTAATTGAAGTAGCAGAACAACCCCCATCATATGTAATACACACAAAGAACAAACAGTTATTATAGTGAAATCATAGATCTCTGAGAGCAGCTCCTATTAGTGCAAACACACCTGAGGATGAAAATACAACCTGTTATGCCGAAATGGCAACTAAGGAGAACACTTGCTGCAGTCTCAACACACCTATAGTACCACCTGCTAAGCAGAGAAGAGAGACAATGCAATTACAACCGACATAAGCACCATCACCAGATGACCCAACAGCTGGATTAATAGATACATGCAGCAACACTTCCTCCAGACACAGGACAAGACACAAATGCTAAAGAGGAAAGACTTACTATGATATGTCCTAATGCTGTTATTAACAAGGAATACCATTAACATCATCTGTAAGTTTCTTTTCTTTACAGTGAAAATGTATTATATATGCCTAAGCCATGCATAGGCTACAAACTTACTGTACCCAGAGTGGCACCCTTAAACAGCCCACATTGCTCCATGCATACTACCACTTAGACCAGACACACTGTAACCATGTCCCATGTCAACGAGGATAAGCTAATCAGCAAATATGCTGCTATGATCCAAGCAGCAGTGTGCATAGGATCATAGAAAAGTAGGGCTGGAAGGGACCTCAGACGATCACTTAGTCCAGCCCTCTGCTCAACCTTGACTAAACCATCCTAGTCAAGTGTCTGTCCAGCCTGTCCTTGAAAACAGTATAAAACAGTGTACAATATTGTTGGGTACCACTGCCTGGCTCTCTGAGTTTATGGTACAGATACATGAGCTTGGGTAACTACTGAACTGTTCCTTTAACAGGGACAGAGTTAGCGACTCTTAACTACTAGCTCTTGGTTGCTCCCTATGTGTGCTGAGCTACTCCGTGGAAAGGCTGAGAGTGTATTTGATCAGCCTGTTAATAAAATCTTGCTTAATTTACTATTGGGAGTGGAGTAGGGGGGAGGCTAAGCGCCCCCAAAAGAAACAAGAGCCCCAGCCTACCCCACACCTTTCTTAGCAGCTCAGGTGGTGACAAGTAGCGGCAGCAGCAGTGACTCTTTCCAGCTGCCACCACCGCAGCCCCCCCCCAAAAGCCAGTGTGTAATTTGAACCTTGGTTGGGAAAACTGCAAAGCAAAAAGCCAGGTCATCAAAAAAAGTACCTACCATTTACTTAACAGCTGCAGTTATCCTCAGTTGTCTATTTCAGACTCAGTCCTGCACTGACGCCAAGATCCATTCTGGTGTAAGCATCCATAAACACAGTTGCCTGAAGACAAAAAAAAAAAAAAAAAGAGGTGGCCTTCATATGTATAGCTCTTAAAGACAGGAAACATGCCTTCTCTGTGTATTTGTACAGTATCCAGCACAATGGAACCTTGCAATTAATAATATATTAACTTCCTTTTTGAACAAGTGAATGAGCCATTATGCAAAGCCAAAAAGAGAGGGAAAAAACAATAAGTTACTAACCTCCAATTTCCCACAACCGCCCACTAAATTCAATTGTTTGCTTCCTATTTACCAGCCACAGACAACAATTGCTTAACACTCTGCCCTTCATAACTGAAGCATCAAGCAAAGATTTAACTAGATCGGATTTCACAGAGATGACAAGATCTGTCAGTGACTTTAACAATCAAGATTTTCTCCTCCGTCTGGTTTTGTGTGCCAAGTTTCTTTGTGGTGCACTGAGTTCCTAGCCATAATCAGTGTAATTCCATTGCAAAAGTCTAACAAGTTCAGATTGTTTTTCTGTAAAGGAGTGATCAGCCATGGGTTAGTCAGTATTATACTAAGATTTGGTGGCTACCATCCGTTGCAAAAAGTATGTTCCTTTTAATTAATGGAGAGTTTAATTCAGGAGAATTTTGTTATGACCCACTTTTGTCTTTAATATGATCAAATACAAAAAGATGGAATTAGTAGTTGGATTTAGGTTTTCCACAGTTTTGAATTCCATCTGTCCTCCTTGACAACAACTCCATCCACTTGCACGAAGAAAATGTCAAAACTAATATAGCCAATACCATGACACAATTTAAACTATTGGATGAATAAATTGAACCTTTGATTATTTCTTTATTATACATTTCAGGAAAATCTCTCCTTGTTTTGAGAAAACAACAAATAAGCACAAGGAGAAACCTAGTACAATATGCTCACTCATTGGGATTTGATTGCTTTTTGAGGTCAGCCTTGAACTGGATCATTCAAAAGATTTGAACTTTGAGATTTCTACCTCTTTTAGGATTTCGAAAGTACCTGAGTTAACCCCAATCACTTTGGCTATACATAGGTTTAATTTTAAATCTGTTTTCTTCCACTGAATAATAGTCTGTATTAATATAATAAGTTAATTAACAACCTCTTTACACTGCTACTAGTGTTAATAGCTAATGAACCATAAAAGCAACACTCAGTTCTTCAGTTGGATTCATTTTAAATTTAGCTTTAATTTGTTTAGATCTCTGCTGCCTTATTCTGTGCTATAACTGTTGCGATTAACAAAAGTATCCCACTGTGAGTACAAAGCTAATTGCACAGAATATAGTTACAGAAAATGTACACTGCATAGATATTCATCACAGAACATTTGGTCCTTTCAGAAGTATAATAATAGCCTGATTCTGCAAAATACCCATTGATTTCAATGGTTACAAAATCAGCTGTACATGTACAAATTCAGAGAGAAAGTTTAAAAAGAACCCTAACTCCAAAGGGTGGTGTTTTGTAGGTGCTATTTTGTGTGTCTAACTTATTGTTTATGACCATGCTTGTGTAAATGTCACCTGTAATTTTAGAGATTGATTTTGAATACTTGACTGTCATTGTCCTTGTTTCCAAATCTCGTTAGAATGGAATTTTAAGTTTCCACATCTTCATATGGGTGTGTATGAAGAGTAACCACAAGTCCATCTTAATGGGTTGTTGTTTTTTTTAATATTCATGTTATTTCCTTTCAAATACACTCAAACTGAATACTTCTCAAACTCAGTCCAGCTCCCATTGAAGTCAATGGCAAAACATTGATATAAAACTTCCTATAAAAATCACCATTTTGATAAAATGCTGGAATTATTCATTATTAGCGGAATTCTTAAAAATTGGACTGAAATCTTCAAATTTAAGTTATATAGGCATTTTACTCTATATTGAGAATTCTTATGGAGAAATAGCACGTGGTATGTCTATCACTCAGATCTTTAAAAAAAAAAGTAGTCAAACCCATGATGAAAAAGGTTACAGACAGGTAAACAAGCAGGTAGTAATTACTATATTCAAATGTAGCTATGTAAAGTAAACATAAGCACATATATTTTAATTTTAATGGCATATATTCAACAACTGGTTTGGTTTGGTCTGGTTTATGATCAACAATCTTGAAAAGCTGCAGGTGACATGGGCTTTTACTTTCAATGAAGTTCCTTTTTCAAAAGCAAGCAAAAGACTGGTTTCCTGATTACTCCAAAACATGCAAGATGTATAAACAATTCAACAACATTTCACCAAGTCAACCATGTGAAGTAAGGCAAATTAATGTTAGGTGATGCACCCCACTCCTCTCTCTAAACAAACAGAGGTAGGCTAGTCATGTTTCTCTTTCCTATTTATTTATGGTAATGCTTTTTTTCTAGCTAGAGGGCCCAGAACATTTGCGTTTTCCCAGCAGCACCTTCCACCAAATACAGAAATCCTGCTCTAGCGTATAGAGCAACTAGTGTCCCATGCTAATAAACATGGTCTGTTAAGTTTCTCCAGGCTACTACTAGGATTGTAAAATCTTCAGAAGAGAAACTATACCTATTTCTGTGCTTATACAAATTTGTTTTAAATCAGGTAAGCACTCAAACCTGCAAATGGGGTGACTGAGGCACAGAGATATATTAATTTAAAGTCTATTTATCCTATATGGTGCATAGCATTCAACCTGAAGAGCTGGTGAGCTGCATTAAAAATTGATCAGGGGAACACAGGAGGATATTTTAGAAGCTCTGTAGAAAAGATAAGCCAACCAGAAAGAAGGTGTGATAATTCGGAATGACCAGAAAACAAGAATCCTGGTTCAAGAAAAGTTTTGAAGTTTCAGAATTTTTTCCTGCAATATGATACATTCAGGTCTTTTCTTTCCTTCTTTCTTTTCAATTTTTTTTCAATGGATCACCATTCCTGGAATTATCATCACAGTGGACTATTGACAATTCATCAACACAGCATTAGACACAGACCTACCCCAAGAGATCCAGTAGCCCATTGGTCAGGACAACCACCTGCTACCTGATTCAGAGTGACTGAACTAAAGCACTAAAGAATCAGTTTATCTTTCTGTTGGAGCTGTTTCACTTTATATAATTAATTAAATATTAATTAAGGCAGAAAGCGACTTATTCTAGGGCCCTCACCAGGAATACGGAAGACCCAGATTCAAGGCCATACAAATTATTTTTGCTAAACACCTTGTTTACTTCTCTCATTCACAAATTCTCTTTTTGGGAACATATCTTCTCATGAGCTGCACTCATTGTTTGCAAGCTTCTGCTGCCACCCCTCTCTGTGCTATATAGAAGTGGGGATTTTCACATCTGATCCCATTCTAAGCCTATATGATTTGCTGGTAATTTTTAACAAGGAGGAAAGAAAGAAATGTTGACCTGACCCCTGACTATTGCCATCAGGATATAGAATTTTTTACAGTATCTGCTTAAATAGATAAACTACTACATGCCTCCTTAAATCAATTAGAGATTAAAGACAGTAAGAAATGCTTGCTTTTTTTCTTAACCTTAGGAAAAATAATTACCACCTATTCTGTTTATACAACCACAATAATGTAATGAATATTATTTTTAGACTCTAATTTCAAGTCTTATTTTGTTTTCTTGTAACGTTTTTGGTACAAATTACTTTCTGCAGTTGTCTCTTGCTTGTTTAGATATATAATCACCTATGAAGGCACACACAGACACATGCACACACCTGCCTTCATGTGATCTTTTTTTTTTTTTTTTTTTAAATAAACACAGAGGTTTTTACTATGACCAGAATCATTCATAATTTAAAAACAAAGTTCCTGACTGAGATTATATCCCTTCTGAAATCTGAAAGCACTAAAGAGAACATACAGACTGTTTGGCTATTTCATAGTAATATCAAACAATAAACAGGCATTTTAGAATATTTTCAAAATATTATTTTGCATCCTTAGGTCTATTTAATAAGAGTTCTGAGCCAAGATCTCTTTTGAATGATGTGAGGCTTAGAGGTTCACAGGTTAAAAATGAAATTTCAGTTCATGAGACTTGTGACTGTAGAGAAGCTGCTTCCAGGTGGTTACATTTTCAGTTTCCTTATCCTTATTTTCCACCTCAACTCTCACACATCAGATGCTAAATTTTCATAAATCTAGGTCTACAACAAGCAATTTTCTACAGCACTTCTCCGATTGTGTTGGGAATCTAAGATGATCTACTGTGAATCATAAAATAATGGAGGTGAGATCTTAACACCCCTAAAAAGAAAAGGGCATAACCCTCATTTTTTTACTTGCAACATTGTCTATCTAATGCTGAAACTGATCAAATAAGCCAGGTTAAAGTTTCAACCCAATAATTGGACAATGGCATAATTAAGTATCTTTGATGAAAGTTTCTAAGAGCATGTGGATGTTGTACCTAACCCTGTTGCTCTTACATAATGCAGAGAAAGGTTCCTTCACAACATCTGATGAAGTACTCTGCTTATGAAAGCTTATGCTACAAATCTCTGCCTTATTTGGCCTATAAAGGTTCAAATCTACCTTGTATTCTTACAGAATACCAAGCTGAATTTTCAGTTTAGGAAGTACTGTTATGTTTCAGTCAGTTTAGTGACTCAAAGTATCCTCTGAATAAAAGCCTAACTATGAAAAATCATCAGTGATTTGGTATCCAAGTGTCTTCCCTCTAAATCATCAAAGCTCACTTTGGTCCAGCGATGCCCTGAAAAAAGCACGGAGCAGGTTTTCTAAATTGCCACTAGTGTAGGAACAGCAATTAAACCAATACTCTCTTACCTGACAAGTTTTACATTCCATTGGTGGTACTATTATTTAATACATAATAATACCAAAACTTCTAATCATGTACTAGGGTCTAATTTTGCCAGGCACTGCCAAACACAGAAGAGTCCTTGCCCCGCAAATTATGCTACAGTATACGTATGGTGCACCTATGGAGGGAGAGGTGGATGGGAAGTAACATCTTTTCCCTCAGATATTTTAGCTGCAAAGTCCCATTAAGCTGAACTGTTCCTGGTAGTAGGCTGCCTGATCAAACCATTTTGCTTCCACCTGGCTTCAGAATTCAGTTTCTTAATTACATTGATTCTGAGTGACCATTTCAGAGACGTAATAGTGGTGTTAAGGTTAAAGGGAATAATCAAAAAAACAAAACAAAAACCCAGCTCTCATAGCTCAGTTCCATCCCATGTCCATTTCAGATGTTCTAGGGATACAATATATTGTTTCAGTCACCTGTGGATTTTATCCAAGATTTTTGAAGCTAATGAAACCCAGACCTTGTTCTTGCCTGCTCAAGCATTCCAATGTGTTCACAAGAGTTCTTTCCCCAAAAGAGGTATTTTTTACACTAACATGGTTTCTACCAGTTGCTGACCCTTCATCTCCTTTCTGGAAAAGACCCCTGAACAAGTAATAGTGAAAAAACTCATAATACCGCTTCCTTTTCAAAACAAGCTTCAGATCTGGCATGGAAAAAATGTTGATTTCTATCGCTGGCTAGGTTCTTACAGCAATGCATGGAGGTCAGGTTCCCTCACTAATTCTGGAGGCTCTTTCAGCTCCCTTTGATAGTGTTAATAGGACTTGCTGTTTATATAACTGTGGTACCTGACATGAGTGGAAGGAATTCTGCTCAGTCCTAATGGAGAAATCCTGGAGGGAGGTGAAGGGCAACATCTCTTCCTTTCACAAGGGCTCTCAGCTATAGATTTCCACAGGCACCAGTCTCATCTCCCTTTTATTCAACATTAAAGTGAAGCCCTGTTGTGGCTGATTAGGAGGCACTATGGACAACAATGGCATCAACATGCTGATGCTCAACTTTGTCTCTGTTTCATCCAACCAGCTGCATCCATCACCCAAGGATCTCTCAGTGTCTGGCGGAGATAGAGGCCTACATGATAACCAGTGTTTATGCTCAATATGGAAAAGATGAAGGTGATACCAATTAGCAAGCAGAATCATTCTGATGAACTGAAAACTATTAGTGTTTTTTTAAAGTAGATATATGATAATCTGTTGTCAAACTAATTCACACACTAAATATTATGCTATTCTTATTCTCATCTGATTGGATTAAGCAAAAGGTAGATTTTTTTTTTGCCTGAATAGGAGATTAAGCCCTTTCCTCCCATCTATAGATTTCACTAGATGTATATAGTGGCATAATGTGAAAGTTGCACAATACACCTGACTTGGGACTAACTTTAAAGGCCAGGTGGGTTCAGGTACTGCTGAACAGGCTTATGAGGACAATAGTCTGACCATAAAGTTAAAAAAAAGTTACATAAAGATAACAAACAGGCAAGAGTATAGTCCCAAGGGAAGACAAGTCAATTGAAGTGATTACCTCAGTCAGAACTCATGCCTCACCCTTCGACAACCTTATCTAGCACGCTTCAGAGTAAAAGTTAAGTTCTTTGTCTCTACCATGTTTGACAGTGGCTAGTTAATGCACAGTCATTTTTCTTTGGTAAAAATATCTATGTCAAGGAGGACATAGGTCCTAGGTTTGGCAATGCTTATGAGACTTTTGTAGAGGAAAGGTGAAATACTCGTTAGTATTTTTAATGGCCCAACTACTTCAGGGACTGTCTTCTTCACTAACCAACTTCAAGAGCTCAACTTCAGAAATAATAACCTGACTGCCACAAGGCCTGAGAAGGCCATGGTAGGCATTCATGACAGCAAGACTTTGCCAGTGAAACCTGTTCCAAATTTCTAAGATGGAAGCCAAAATGAGATTTGCTCACTATACTTGGAAAGGGGTTTTGCTTGTATTCTGAGCAAATGAGACATTATAAAATAATAAATGGTAATTAATTATATGAATACTAAGTCACACCTCAGAAGCCCCATCGTATGTGCAATCAAGGGAGCTGAACGCTGAACAGCAGTTCCAATGTCAGCACCTACCTCCCTACAGCCTCCTCTACAGCCACAGTATTCCATAAATAGATGTACATTTCTCCTGTCCCACAAGGTGGGATAAGGCTAGAGAGAAGGCAGGAAAAACTGAAACAGCTATTTTTTGTTACTGAGTGATCTGTAACCAGCTGAAAGAAAGACTATAGTTAAGGCACTAAAATTACTTAAATTTCTAGTGCCATAACAGCATTCCTCTACAGCAATCAGTTAGACCCAATTTCTTTTGAATTAAGTTCCTAATACCCCTGAAGAGCTGCACCCTAATGTTTTAATGCCTCAATCTGTCATCTGTAAAATGGGAATAAAAGCACCTCCTTACCTCACAAGAGTGCTGTGAGGAGAGAGACAGTAAACCTTGTGAGGCACTGGAATACTGTGATAAAGGTATATAAGCATTATGTCATAGGCAGACAGACAAGCTCTTTTAATATTTGGGTTCTGTCTCCTCTGAAAGCTCAGGGGCAACATGTGGTCTCTTTTGTTCAGCTGGATATCTGAGAAACTTCTATGCTATAGGTTTATCTTTTCACTCAGGCATCTGTACTGGGATAGGGATGGTAAGGAATAAGGAATTAGTGGAGCAGGAGGGAAACTTGAGCTTCTGACTTGCCTCCACTGGTAGCAATGAGTTATATAAAATTACTGCACTTTATAACTGGTTCTAAGTAATGTTCAGAGTACTTGTAGCATATGGGAAAACATACAAATGAAATCCTGGTTTGCGTTAAGTTAATGTGAGTTTTACCATTGACTTTATCCCAGAGTTTTTATATTGGTAGAGTTCTTGAAAGACAACTCTGAGATTGAGCCAGAAAGCCACAGGAATAGACTTTGCCCTTTCAAAAATGACATGGCTACTAAGAACCTTCCATCTCCTTCAGCACAAAAGCTCATTCTGAGACTCCAGCAGGGATGCTGATGCCTTTCCTAATTTTCTGTGAGCATGTGAATGTTCACAGAAAAGCCCCCAACTGACCAGCTTTAGAGCCAAAATCCTGATCCCTGTGCAAAGCCAACCTGAACAAGATTAGGTAATGTGGCTGGACCTGTCATTTCATAGGGTGATAACAGAAAAGCTCAGGGAAGCACTGGCTGTGTGATCACAAGGTGTCCAAGGGTCTGCTGCAGGCCAGTGAAAGGACATTTTATAAGGTTATTGGTATCACATCCTACCAGACACAATGGAGAAACAATAAACTCAGTCAGACTTTCATTTTGATCTGGTGCAGTCTAGAAAGGGCTTCAATACCAGTCTGATGGACTGCCTAGATAGCATCAAGTGAGCAGGAATTAATCATTTGATGAGTGAGGAGTATCTCTACACTCACATGTGTAAGTAGCAACTTGTTCCTAACGAAACCCAGGTTTTTCCTCACAGCAATCTTGTTTGGGCTTGGAAATGTTATGAGAGGTGATTGCTGAACAGGGACCCTGGCTAAACACAATTTCAATATTTCCAACCTCTAGCTGCTTGCAATATATCCAACTTCCCCACGGTTTTTTTTTTCTAAATTAAAAGGTTTGCAGTATTTTGAGGTTGTACACAGGGGGTGGTTTAGGGTTTGTGTGGGAGTTGGTATTAAGCTGGCACCAGGAATTAGAAACTCCTTTTGGACTTTGTGTTGCCACACAGCATTTAATTACTGTACTTCACTCATTGCGGCTATTTATTGCACAAACAGAACCTGCACCTGCCCTGAAAATGCTAGGTTTGAGACCAAAATAACTAAAAATGTACTAGGTGTTTGTGGCATCTGTGGCTTGGACTAGATTGGGGTGGCCAACCTGCCACAAGTTCCAGGAGAGGCACAAGCAGAAGAAGAGCAGCAGATCCAGGAGGGGTAGATGATTCAAGTGGCACTTAAGAAGGATGCAGGGCTAATCTGTGGCATGCCTGGACTGGATGAGGTCCCTGCTGCCCCTACAGTTGCAGACACAACGCACTGCTGCTGCCTCAGAAGTGATGGGGAAGTGCTCCCTGGTTTTAGCTCCCTTCCTGCTTGCCCAGTCCCTAATGCAGACTTTTAAGAGAAAGACTTGGAAAGCCAGAGGTGAAAGCCCCTGAGGGTCAGCCTGGTAACCCTGCCAGCTGTGACACAGATCTTTCTCCTCCAGTGCTCACTATAAGTCTCGTTTCCCAGGGTCTCACCTCCCTAGAAGAGGTGAACAACTGTGCCAGACAGTAAAACATACAAGGCACCCGTTAGGCCTCCTTCCTCTTGAGTCTCGAGGGGAGGGAAAGTTTGGAAAGATGCCCCAGGGCTGTGAGGGCAAACCGGTGCGCTGCTGGAGGTGGCTATCTGGTGCTGACCTCCCTGCTTAGTGCCGCATGCACTCGAGGGCGCTGCGCCCGCTCCCTCTGCGCTGCCACAAGCCTCGGGCTCCTCTCCTCGAAA
>NW_017728931.1:103948639-103959751 GCF_001723895.1 Crocodylus porosus
CCCACCCGCGCGGCACTGCGGGGCCACGCAGCTCTCGCAGTCCTCAGAGCCGGGCCCGGGCCCGCGCCTTTTTTGTTTGTTTTGCTTGTTGTTTTTGGTTTTGGGGTGGTTTTTTTTTTAATTCTTGGCGTTGCATTTGACAGCAGGAGGGAGATTTTCCAAGCAAGCAATTCCCCGCGCAGCGCGGCCAGCGGAGAGCGAGGAGCGTGCTCGGTTTTCAAGGCTGGTTGGCAGCTTCCCGCGAGCAGCTAATGGTATAACAAGCGGGCTTTGATAAAGCCGAACTAATTACCCCTCTTAATTAAAGTCTTTAGCAGTTGTTGCAGTGTTTTGGCAAGAAAGCTGGAGAGGTTTGCAGTTAGCAACCCCCGAGCCGAGGCTCACAGCGGAGCTGCTGCTGATTAACGCGCGGTGCATTTCAAGGACCTGGCACCCAACCACCGCGCTGGTCCGCGTCCATCTTCCCTCCGCGGCTGGCGACACCCCGGCACCCCCGCATGTCGGGAACCGCAGCTTTCTAAGAGGAGCAGCGCTCGGGGAGCCCAATGATTTCAGGAGCTGGCGCGCCCTCGATGAGTCAATCATCGTGTTCCGAGTATTTATTTTTTTTCCACCAGGTCAACGCATTCAATGTTTCACGTGCAAGACTCAACTCCGTACATAGTGAACCAGCTCTGTCCATAGAGATACGATATTCAAGAGGGGGAGGAACGGGGGAGGAAATCAAGAAGGGACAACCAGCAGGCATGTGAATCAACACAATGGAAATATATACACATCGAAATAATTAAAGTGGTGCAGCATTCCCGGCTCGAATAATACAGATCCCAATAAATACATCAGAAATTGGCTTGGCTTTTTTGCTTTTAAAACCATCTCCAAACCTGAGATGTCAAAGGGGAGGGGAGGGAAAGGAGGGTGGGGGGGAATCGAGTCTTCAAAAAAAAAAAATAGGAGGAGGGGAAAAACAAACCAAAACAAAACAAAGAGAAGGAAACGATCAGCCCCGTAAATGTGAGTGGCGATATAGAGCATAATACACAAAACCGCTTAACAGGTGCATGCAAAGAGGCGGCAGAGCTCCGGGCCGTGCTGCCCTCACGGCTGGGGCTGGTGGAGAGGCGGCTGCAGCAGGGGGCCCGGCGGCTGCAGGGCTGCGGGCGGCTGGTCGGGCCCCAGCTCGGCGGGGCCTCTGGGCAGTCCCAGGGCGCTGTCGTGCAGCTTGCGGACGTGCTTCTTGAGATCAAAGTTCCTGCAGAAGCCCTTGCCGCAGGTGGGGCACGTGAAGGGCTTCTTGTCGTTGTGGGTGTGCATGTGGAAGGTCAGGTTGTACACCTGGTGGAAAGCCTTGTTGCAGATATTGCACTTGAACTGCTTCTCCCCGCTGTGGGTCAGCTTGTGGTTCTTGTAATTGCCTGCGGACACACAAGGAGGGCAAAGGGACACGGGGCTGAAAACTGCACGCTGCGTGCCCTCCCCGATCCCCTCCCAGCCCGGGCACGGCGGCCAGGCGGCCTTGGGACAGCGCTCTTCTGCGCCCCGGATCAATGCACGCCCAGTCCCGCCCGTCACGGCACGACCTCAAGCCACCTCTCAACGAAAGAAAGCGGGTCTTTCCAAATAACCTCCGCGCCGGCGCCAGGATCGAAATGAACGATTAGGATCGGCCCGCGAGCCCCGCGCCGAGCGGCAGCGCGCCCGGGGAGGCTGGCAATGCGCTGAAACCTGCGGCTGGCGCTTGGGAAACAAACCCAGGCAGCAGCTGCCAGGGCAGCGGGCTCTGCTGTATTCCCGCCCCGCAAACGGCCGGTGGTGGGACCCAGTCATTTGATCTAGCCGTGCAGTCAGCCACGGAGGTGAAAAAGTGAAATCATAATAAATGATAATGGTCAGAGAAAAACAAAATATCCCCGCGCCGGTTTCGGCGGCCCAGAGCGTGCCCGGTACCTTTCTGATGAAAGCCCTTGCCGCAGAACTCGCAGACGAAAGGCTTGTAGCCGGCGTGTATTCGCG
This sequence comes from Crocodylus porosus, assembly GCF_001723895.1. Classification (NCBI taxonomy): domain Eukaryota; kingdom Metazoa; phylum Chordata; order Crocodylia; family Crocodylidae; genus Crocodylus; species Crocodylus porosus. Next base: position 103,950,653 of record NW_017728931.1, read on the forward strand.
TGTGCGTGTTTAAAGTGGAGCTGCGGTTGAAGGCTTTGCCGCACTGGTTGCACTTGTGAGGTTTTTCCTACGGGGAAACAAGAGGCAGCGAGTGCGGGGCTTTGGGAGGACTCCTGTTCGTCGGGGGGCTAAACACCTCCCGCCCGAGGGCGTCTGCAACGCGCCCTGTCCTGCTACACGTGCAGCCGGCGGCTTCCCACAGCCCTACCCGGGGCCTTTAGGTTTTTCCTCTAAAAAAAAAAAAGCCCGAACCCCAATGCAATCCCCTCGCAGCCCCGCCCGAGTGCCCCAGCGACCGGCCGGCGGCCGGAGGGGTATTCACCTGCGTGTGTATGATCTTGTGGCGGCAGAGCGTGCTGGCCTGGCGGAAGCCCTTGCCGCAAACTTTGCAGACAAAGGGCCGGGCCCCCGTGTGCACCGGCATGTGGCGGGTTAAGTTGTAATGTGCGTTGAACACCTTGGGAGGGAAAGCAGAGAGAAGGGACGTTAAGCGCGGGCGGGCCGGGCCGGGCCGGGCCGGGGGGCAGCGGGGCCGGGTTGGGGCAGCGCGGTACTTGCCTTGCCGCACACCTCGCACGTGAAGACTTTGGGCTTGCTGCTGGGCGAGCTGCGCCCGAACTCCGAGCCCTTGAAGGCGATCTTTTCCGAGAGGATCTGGGCGCTTTCCTTCATGTAGTGCTGCAGCTGCGCCTGCGAGAGGTCCTTGAAGGCGACCCCCGCGGGGTACTTGTCCGCGCCCGGCAGCACCAGCTTGTTGCGCTCGGCCAGGTACGCCTTGGGCGGCGGCTGCAGGGGCGAGCTGAGGAAGTAGGAGGCCACGGGGTGGATGTTGACGCCGGAGGAGGGGTGGCACGGCCCGTCGCCGCGGTTGAAGTAGCAGAGGGCGCCCATTGCGTGGAAGGAGGAGTGGTTGACCACGCGGGGCCGGACCAGCTTGTACTGCTGCAGGGGCAGCGCCTCGCGGGAGAAGTCGCCCTTCAGGCTCAGGGCGCAGTTCAAGAGCTCGCCGCAGCTGAAGGAGGCCGGGGAAGAGGAGTCCAAGTGCGCCTTCCTCGGCTCCGGCCCGCCGCCCGCCGCCTTGGCCAGCGGGTCGTAGGCCAGCGGCACGAAGGGGATCATGCAGGGGATGGAGGAGTTGAGGTGCAGCGCGTGCTTGGGGTCCCCCTTGGGCCCGGAGCCCTGGAGGAAGTGGGGCACGGGGACGGCCTTGGGCTCCGGGGTCCTGGCCATGATGCGCTCGATGGAGAAGGCGAGCGGCTTGGAAGTGCTGATCATGTTGCTCCGGGCGGACAGGCTGTCTCTGGCTGGAGCAGGCGCTAGGAGTTTGGTCGCCGTGTGCTGGCCACTATTGTCCATGGCTGGATCGCATTTGCTCGCCGGGCTGCGCCGCTTTGGTAGACGCCTCTTCCCCCCCCCTCCCCCTTCTCCTGTCACTGATCTGCGAGGAGGGAGAGCAGCATCCTCGCCGCCGCCGTCACCAGAGCCGCCGCCGGCGGAACCAGCCTCCCCGGCCCGGGGGCCTCGTGCCAGCCCATCGCGGCTTGCTCCGGCGCTCCAGTGACTCGGGGACAATCGCTACTTATTTCTGTCAATAGGACGTGTTGTGTCAATAGCGCAGCCGCGGCCCCGCCAATCGTTAACTTCCGAGCGCAGAAGGTAAACTAGATAATTGCTCAGTTCGCTTCCAGCAGGCACCGGGAAAGTTTTCTCCCCCCGCTCCCCGCCGGCGCCCGGCGGCTACTTCTCATTGGCTCCCGCCCCGGGAGGAGGCGCCTCCGGCCCGCCCCCTCCCTCAGCCGGCGCGGGGCGCGGGGCGCGGCCGGGCTGCGGGGCCACGCGGCGCCGCGATCAATGCACTTGTTTGGCTCTAAGTGACATCATCTGAAATCGTTGCGCGGAGCTGGGGCCGGCTCCGGGCCAGCGGCCGCGGGAGAGCCGCTGGGGGGAAGGGGGTTGTTTCCGCGCCACTTCACAGCCGCGGCCTGTGCTGCCTGCCGCTGCCCCGCGCCCCGGACACGCCGTCCCGGCCCGGCAGCTCGGCCCAGGGGAGCCGGGAGAGCCCCAGGCACGGGCTGCAGTGCGGCAGTCTGCCCGCGGGCTCCGTGTCCCTGCCGGGCGTGACATTAGAGCTGTACCTGTGCAAGGTGCGCACGTACCGTGCTGTGCCGAGGGAAACGCCCGCCCGCACGATCGTCTCACTACATACATCTACATCGATATATCTATCAAATGCTTCGCTATAACGACATACGCATCTATCAAGTGCTTCACTATAACGACCTACGCATTTATTGATATATATGAGTATGCATGTGTGTGTACATATACACACAAACACACATTACATACACAGACACACATAGTACACACACACACGCATTATATATATATATACACCTACATATATACACGCACATATACACACATTACATACACATACACGCATTATATACACATACACAAATATACACAGACGCATATATACACACAAACACACATTACATACACAGACACACATAGTACACGCACATTATACACACATATATACACGGATTATATATATATGTACACACCTACGCACAAATACATATATATAACATTACATTATACACACACACACATATATAATATATACATGTATATACACGAAGACGTATATACGCACGCGCACACAGCTGCCCATACACACCTGGCAGACTTTAGGCGCGCATATGCACACAGGTGCGCGTACAACAGGAGCGCGCGCGCCTCCAGCCCCCGAGGCAGCCCGCGGACAAGACGGCGCCGAGCGGCAGAGGCGGCCCCTGCCCCGGGTGTGTGCCGGGCGAGGGGCGCGGGCCCTGCCCCACATCCGCCCCTCCAGACAGCCCGAGACGCGCGGGCCGTGCGGGGCGCGGAGCCAGGCGTGTGCCCGGCGGGCAGCGCTGCGTGAGGCGGGGCTGCCCGGGGCCCGGCCGCGGCTCGGGGAGGCCCAGGGCGCACGTGGGGACTCCGGGCCGGGCCAGCGGGGAAGGAAGGAGCTCCCTGTCCTGCCGAGCCAGGTCCAGCCGCGCGCCCCGGGCCCTATGGGCTGGGGGGTGTCCTCGCCCTCGGCGTTGCCCCGAGCACAGCTCTCCGGCCCGGCCGTGGGTTGGCGTCGCCCCGCCGGCCCCGCTCCCGGCCCGGCCCCACCTGGGCGCACACAAAGGCTAGGCCGGTGGCTGCCCCAGCTGGAGCAGAGCCCGCGGCAGATGGGTCGCGGCTAAGTCGTTAATTGCCGCCTTGGAGGGGCCGATCAGGTTCCCGGCGCCGGGCCCTCCTCTTACCTGCTGCTTCCTGCCCCCGGAGCCTGACGGAGACGCTGCGATCCAGGCCCGTGCCTGATCCGCGCTGAGGGACAGTGCGTCCAGACGTGCGGAGCCCGGCCCACCTTCACCGGGGCTCTGCCGGGGCCGGAGCATGTGACTGCGTCCGAGGGGCCGCGCGGCTCTGCCCCAGCCCTTCCCCAGCCGGCTCCGCACCGGCCGCCCGGCTCTCCGGGCCCGCGGATCCGAGCCTGCTGTAGGGGCGCGGGGCCGGGCGGGGTGAGTCCGGCGGCTGGCGGCGAAGGCGGCGCCGGCTGCCGTCCCCCCGGGCTGGCGCAACACGTGTTCGCCTTTCGGCTCCCGGCCCTTCCTTGGCCGGGCTCCCCAGAGCCACCCCCACCCCCGCAGGGCCCGAGTGCCTTTGGCTGTCGTCCGCCCTGGGAAAGCGGCTGCTCTCCTCGGCCAGCCGTCGGCCCCGCTCCTTCGCCCCTGGCCGCAGCTGTCGCCCGAGCACCGGCCGACTCCTCTGGAGCTGGGGCTACAGCCAAAGGCGATTAGAGGGAGGCACTGCGCAGCCGAGCCCTTAATCTTTCATTTCTTCCTATTTAATCCCAGCCATCGTTCCGCCGCCGAGGCTTTTTAAAGTAGAAAACGAATCGGAAAGGATAATAACGGGGCTAACCTGGTGCGGCGGGCGCGGAGCGTCTCCTGCAGCTGCCTGCGACGCCCTGACCCGGCTGCGTCTCCCAGCCGGCTCCTTCCTCTGCTGCCCGCCAGCTGCGGCGGGAGAAGGCGCCGGGGCTGTAGGAGGCTTTGCCCGGGATTGTTTTTGCCGGTGGCTTCCAGGGAGGGAGCGAGACGGTGAGAAGAAAACACTTGTGGCCCCGGCAGCCAGGCCCCTGCGCTGGGGCTTCGTTTGCAGCAATCTCTCCTGCTCCTCGTGCTCTGATCCACGCGCTCCCGCGGCGAAGCCGGAGCCCGAGCCCGAGCCCGAGCCGGAGCGGGGGCTGCTGTTCCCTTCCCCCGCGGTCCTGCCGCACTGCTCTTCCGCGGCGTGAACCGGGCACAGGCGGGGGCTAAGCCACCGCGCCTCGGCGTGTCTCACATCGCAATTAGCCCCTGGCTCCTGGGGTGGCCGCCCTGTGTCACAGCCAAGGGCTCGGGTTCGTTTTGTTCTTGGTGGGATTTTTTAAGTGACACGACAGGCGGTTTCTAGAGGGATCCAGCGAGGAGAAACGCATCTCGGCGCCAGAGCAGAGCGGCTGCTGTGGGGCCGGAGAAGCGCTCTGCCCGGCGCGGTCCGCGACCCCGTCCAGGGTCCCGCACGGCGCAGTCCTATGGACAAGAGCGGCTCCAGCTTGCGGGAGATCCGCGGGTCCCACCTGCGGAATGCGGGTGCCGGGGAAAAACCTGCTTGTTTTGTATTTTTCGTTGTATTTATTTATTATTTTAAAAGGCAGGAGAGTGAGGCTCGCCTTCAGGCCGGCGTTTTCTCTCTCTGCCGGTACTAAGGACAGGGGTAACGACGCCGCGGCTTTCGTTTTAAATTAAACCTTTTTTTGTTTTGGTTTTGGTTTTTTTAAAGGGACTCGATGGGAGAAAAATAGCCGCAGCCAGCCCACGTCCCAGACAGCAGCCCCGGCTGCGGCTCGGCACGGAGCACCAACCCGGGGCATTTTTCCACGTGCAAACCCTTTAATCACGTCTCACTCCAATTAGAAGTGAGCGCGCAGAGCAGCGCTCCCCGCTCGCCCTAATGCATGCATGCGATTTGTCTCCCCGCAGCAGCTCGAGACATGAACTCTAGCAATCACGGCTAATCTAATCAGTCCGCCTATGAGGGGACCCAGTGGTGTCATCAACTCCAAAGGGCCCTTGGAAAAAGTGGCTGGGAGGGGCCAGCAGCAGCTGGGACTATGAATGACACTTTCCTACTTGTTCCTTTCCCAGTTCAGCACATGCTTAGCCGTATTCCTGTGAAGTGAACGTGTTACACCGCCGGGCTCGGGCAAGCGCCCTGCATCGGCTCGGCGATCATTGACTTCTCTTTTCTTCTAGGCTCCGCGCGCCAGGAGCCGGGCGGCGCCGGGCGCCCTGACCCGTCCGCGGGGCACCTGCAGATCTCCGTGCGCTGCCGGGCGCCGCTTTCCCCTTCCGGTTAGAGACCCGGGACGAGATGCAGTCCCGGGGCAGCCCCCCCCCGCAGGGCCCGTGCGTGTGTCCCGGCTGTCTCTGAGCAGCACCGTCACCTCTGCAGCGCCGAGAAAAAAAAGGAAGAGCCAGGCCCTCCACCGGAGCCGGAGCCGGAGCCGGAGCCGGAGCCTGGGAGCGAGAGGAGGGGGCGATCCCCCCAGTCCGGTCGCGGGGCAGCTCAGCACGGCTCGCTTCCACTTCCCCCAGTACAAACGAAACACGGGACAAATCCGGGCTGTGAAGTGAGCCTGGCGGGCAGGCTCCGGGCACCTGCACGGCACTGCGGCGAGCCCAGCCCCGCTCGGTGCCAAGGACACTGAAGGAGTTTCCATCCACCGATAGAAACCAGTTCCTACTTTCTTTTCCTGTGAGAAAGTGCTGTCCCTGCTAATGCCGTTTGCTCGCTAAAGTTTTTTTTTTTTTTTTTTTTTTGTTGCCTAAAAGCCAGTTTAATAAATGTATTACAGACACAAGGTGGCTAAAGCGAACGGCTCTTTTCCTTGTCTCCCTAACACACCTGCACTACGTCCGCGGTCGCCACGACGACCCTGGGTGGGTTTGGGGGGTGCGGGCCAGGTTGCTGGAGACGGAGCCGGGCAGCGTGTGATGAGCTCGGACGGGGCCAGGGCTTAGCAGGAGCAGTGCGAGCCCGCGGCCCCGCGTTAGGAGGTCCCGCCGGCTTTTGCGGGCTTTGCTGTAGTTTGCAGGGCGTGGGGAGGGGCCGCTACGTGCTCTGCGCCGCAATCAGAGAGAAGGAGCCCTGCGAGGGTGGGCCAAGGGGGCTCTGACCTCTCCCTTTTCTTTTGTAGAAATAATTCTCGGATTTTCAACGTGAGTGTAAGTGAGGAGTTAAAGCATCAGTTTTACTGGCAAGGAGCCGAGGGAGGGCAAATCCCAGAAGGGATTCATCATCTGTATGAGAAGCAACGTATGTGCACACATGGAAATCGCTAAATATCAGTACAGGGAGGGGGCTTTTGACGTCATTCCCCGGTAACAACCAGCAGATGTGACGTTGCAGCCCCTTCAGCCTCGGAAGAGCAGTCCTCGTTCAGATCCGTCCCTGGGTCAGTCCCGCTTAGAGGGTGAGGCTCAGAGGTTAAAAGACATGCCACAGGGCGGGGCCGTGGCAACACGAGGGCTGGGTAGAGCCTAACTCCGCGTCCTGTGCCCTGAACCCCTCTCATTCCCATCCCTTTATGTCAGTGGGCTCTGGACGAGACCGAAGCCTGATCCGCGCGTGTGAGACGCTCTGCTGTGCATCTTATATCGATCAAATACGCTGCTGAGGAAGCAAAAGCGCTCTCCCAAGCCCCGGAAGGGAGGCTGAGTGTTTGTGGCCTGCCAGCAGCTGTGTGGAGCTGAACTTCGCCTCCCCATTGACACTGGCTCTAGAGCCCCGGTTGAGCTCCCGCAGGCAAGGGCAGCTCAAGTCGTGGCGGCCCCCCAAAGCCGCCGAGGAAAGGAGCAGAAGAGCTCGGTCCGCTCAAGGCTGCTCCGCTCCCCTGCCCAGACCTTCACGCGTCCCCCTGCTCTTCCCCTCGGTGTCCCCAGCCTGGACCTGGCTCCTAAGGGTTCATTCAGACTGCCAGGACTCGTCCCGGGACTCCACCAAGATCGCTGCTGCCGGATTCAAGCGCGGGGACTGCGGCTCCTCTGCCTCCCCCTTGGACAGCGCTGCGGGGGCGCTGGGCGGGGGCACTCAGATGGGTTTCCCTCCCCACTCCCGGCCCCGTGGGCCCACACGCACGTGCCCAGAGGCCCTTCCCACGGTCCCGTGCCCGTGGCTTCCAGGGCGGAGAGGACCTCGCCCGTGCCAGGGCCGTGGCAGTGCAGCGGGCAGCCTGCCCCCGCCCGGGTCCTAGCCCCAGCGCCTGCCGGAGCCTCGCGCGGGGCGGGCTCTTCTCTTTCACATCCAGCCACGCGCCTGGGACGCTCGGAGGTGGCTCTAGCTTGCGCAGCTCCCTCCCGCCGCTCGCAGCCCCCGCCGGAGCCAGTCCTGGCACACCTGCCCGCTCGGGCGGGAGCAGCATGCAGCGGTGCCAACCTCTGTGCCGCCGGGCCCGGGGCGGGCCGCCCGCGTCTCGGGGTGCTGCGGCGCCGGATCCCGCCTCCCTCGAGGTCAGGGACGTTTGGCGCTAGACTTTTCCGGCGGCCTGAGCACGCCAGCCATTTGCCACCGTGCGGCCGGGCCCAGGTCGGCAGTTATGCCCAGCCGGCTGCTAGGGAAATATCTGAATTAGTTTCGGGGCGGGCGGAAGCCACTCGCTCGGGAACGCAAGTGCTCAACGACCAGCGGGGGCGGCATGCTGGTCACGCCGCCGCCCTCCAGGACCAGCCGTCTATCCTCCCTTGTCCTTTGGGCGCTGACTTCGTCTCTGCCGCAGGCGGGGGCTCCTTCCCGGCCCGGGCACAGACCCGCCCCCGCTGCTGGCCTTTGTGTTTCACAGCGCCCCGCGGACACTTCACCGCACCTGATCCGTGGGGCCCAGTGTCGGCACTGCCGAGGCGTCCGGGGCGGCGGGCAGGGCAGGGCCGCCCGGGGCGGAGCGGCCGGTCTCACGGCTCCTCCAGGCTTGCCTAGTCTGACCTCCCCCGAGAGAAAAGCCACCGCGTCGCCTCGGGGATTGTTGCGCCAGCGACCAGGACCCAGCCCCGGCGTAACCTCTCGCGATTGCCTCTTTGAGTATCAGCAGGGGTGACCGCCCCCTCGGCTGTAAAGCCTGGGGGAGCGGGCCGCCGGCCGTGGGGGACACTGCCACGGGATAGCGGGCAACAGGGACTCACGCTGGGACCCAGGGAAGGTGGGCAACAGGGCCTCACGGGACGGTGGGCAGCCGGCCGTGGTGCCCCGAGGGGGTGGGGAGCGAGCGCTGGGGCTGACCCAAGGGAAAGCCTTAGCCCCAGCGGGCTCTGGCTCTGAGCCTGGGGCTGCGATCACCCGAGGCGCCCCGCACCCCCCAGCCCTGCTCTCGCTCCGCGTGGCTCGTGTGCTGCCGCCCCGCAGGCGGGGGAGAGCAGCTCCGGCCGGCGGCCCCAGCCGGGGCGGGCACAGCACAGGGGAGCAGGGCCCCGCGCCTTCCCCGCCGCTCCGCTGCCCCCTGCAGCCGGCGCCTGCCCCGCCCCGCCGGGGCCCCGGGGCAGCAGGTAGCCGCGCACACACCTTGAGGCTCGGGGCGCGGGATGGAGATTATTGGATTAGTGACCCGCAACATTAATTGCCCTTGAACTCCCCCGGCCCTTCCCCCAGCACAGGTCTGAAAGCAAACCCAGACCCCGGCATTGCTCATTCCGCACGAGGTGTCTCAGCTCCTCCCCGCCCGGGCCGGCACGAAAGGGGCAGCGCGGACTTCCCACCACCGACGCGCTGCGAAGAGGAGCTTTGCCCGCCCCCGGGGTCAGGCCCTTCCAGCCTCCAGATCAGTGGGGCCCCCCTTCCCTTCGCTTCCCGGGGAGACCCCTGGCCGCGGGGCGGCGCAGCGCCGGGCACACGGGCCAGGTGCACACAGCTTCCCAGGACCTCTTCAGCCGCCCCTCGGCGAGGAGCCCATCCCGGCCTCTAACCTCTCGCTGCCCTTCTCTGGCCCTCTGAAGGGCCGGGACCCAGAACTGCCCCCTGGTC
>NW_017728931.1:103959851-103985960 GCF_001723895.1 Crocodylus porosus
CCCCGCGGTTAAACCCATCTCCCGCCGCCGCGCCTCGCCCCGCCAGCTGTGGTGCGGCCGAGGCAGGGCTGCTCGGGTTTGGCCGAGCCCGGGGAAGGAGGCGGGGCGGCGCTGTGCAGCGAGCCCCACCGGCGCACGCGGGGAGCGGGCAGCGCCGGCAGGCCCCCAGCGGCTCCCCTCTCCCAGGGGCTTGAAACGGGACACGGCCGGCAGCACCGGAGAAGCGCTGCAGCCTCCTTCCTCGCCCCAGAGGCGGCCGAGCTAGGCTGGGGAAGGGTTTCGAGGGGAGCAGCTTCCCCACCTCTACCCCGCTGCGGTAGCCGCCTCCTCGGCCTGGGAGTCTGGAGTGCGCGGGGCACTTGCCTTCCCCAGCAGCAGCGCCCGCCGCCGGCCCCGCCTCGGCGAGCACCGGCTCTCGGCAGCTCTGCGCTTCCGGCGGCGGCGGCGCTTTGCGCTCCCCCCGCCCGCCGAGGTTTCCCGAGCCAGGAGGCTTCACCTAAGGCTCTGACTTGTTCCAGGAGTACAACACTTCACTCTGGTGAATTAAACGCAGGCATTTAGGGTCAAGGAGAACTTTAGTAACCTCTCTCACCCCTTCTTTGGACGTTGTTCTTTCAGCTTTCCTCTGGATTCCTCCGGATTTTATCCCTCTGAAGGGAACAATTTGTACCCCTGCCTCAAGAAAACAACCCACCCCGTCAAACAAAAAAGCAGCACCCAACCTAGTGACATTTTTTCATAGAAACAGCTGTTTTGAGAACCATTTCTGACTTCTTCAGACGCACATCTAAAGAGAGGATTACAGTCATGCCCATGGCCTTGGTTATTCAGGTTGTTCTCCAGTTGAAGTGGGTTATGGAAAAAAAAAGTTTTTGGAAATAACGTTTTTAAAAAGGAAACAATACAAGGGTTCAAATGCTTTGAAATACTGAAAACATTTTTTTATTTTAGAATTCTATACAAAGTTGGATAGATACAGAAGGGGTCACGACAAAATGTGTTCTTATTGCCTGCAAATTGTCACATAGAAATAGAAACATTGATGGCAAGCTTACTGACATGATGAGATATCCTTAAACTTGCAAAACAAACATGGGGGGGACAGAATACAAAGCGCTCCTAAGTAGTTAAGTGTCCTTGAAGTCTTCCTATGTATATATCAAACTTAAAACACTAAGAACCAAGGTATAAGTTTTAATGCACACTGCACAATAATGAAAAATTAAGTACAAAGCAGGAACAAATACAAGTAAAGTATAATCCTGAAAACACACTAAATTTTATCAAGGGCACTGAATTATTCCAAGAATGACTTCCTGTCTAATGTGTTTTATGGGAGGCACACATCTTGTTTTCTGCACAGGACATCACTATTTGATGGAGTTACAAGAACAGATGGTAACTAACAAAGGAAACAAACTTGACCACAAGTGCAACTCAAATTCCATGCCAGTATTCTCACAGATCTAAGCAAAACTACACACTAAATTATGCTAAAACTGTTGTTCTCAGAAAGTCCTTGGCACTTTTCTCCAAATAACCTTGCTCTCAATTTAAAAAAAAGGAATGAATTACATTTCTCCAATTGTGTTATAAGGCAAAACTATAAATGCAAATACCAAGACAAGTTACAAAACAAACACCTAGCATTAACTTCTAGGTGAAATAGCTCACTATTACCCTTCTTCTTCATCACTGTCTTTCATGGTGATACCTTGAAGTCCTCCTGCATCAGAGACTGAGACTGTAGCCTCCTCTACTGTAAGACGGCTGTGAACAGTATCATAGGTTTTACTGTTCAGTGTTCCTTCCAACACACCCTGCAACCTGAAGTCTCGGTAGGTTTTCTGTAGTAAGGAGAGACAGTCTGAATGTATCATTGGACTTTCCCAAAGTCTTGGCATATGCATAAAGTGCCTGATAGTCATGCACTATAAAATGTTGTAAGGCAGGCCCAGCATTAAAAAAATGTGATTACTGTAGTGTGTAAACTTTTGGTGAGTGCTCAGCAATTTCTGGATGTTTAAAAATGTCTTCTATTGAGCCCTACCAAAAGGAGGGGCTGAAAGTCAGTTATCACATTTGAAAATGTAGCACCCAATGACAATGTTATGTGCCTATATATCCACAACTTCTGATTACCTGTGAACTTTTGCCTAGGGAGAAAAAAAGTGTTATACCAGTCAAGTACGGAGAGATAGATAACAAGTGACAAAAGGCCAACTTATTTGAGGTGTTAAGCACTTTGTCAAAGTTTGTAAGATGTGTTACAGTTATTTCTTCAAGGCAGTTTTCTCTTGTGCACCACTTTAAAAAGGAATCCTATTTCCTGGGACAACTTCTCTCCAAATTTGCCAATCTCCAAAATACTTAGCTCTCAAGTTTTCCTACACTCTGGATTAAACATAGTGTAACTTTCATTAGTGGTAGCGACAGTGAAAGTGCTACTATACTTCAGTCACATAGACATAGACAATTTTACAAAACAGGAACAAAATTATGTACCCAATGCTAAATTGTTATATGCCAAAGGTCCACAGCTTGAAAACCCCTTTATTAAGGGGTTGTATGTTGTATTAAATTTCTGTAACCCACTTCGTGCACATTTCTCAGTAATTCTACAGTTGTCTCATTTATTCTGTGAAAACCTGACAAAGAGCTTTCTGAATACCTAAATCAGTTCACAAACTTTTGTAAATCAGTCTTAAGTATACACATCTTGAAACTGGGAAATCTACACTTGTATAGACAACTGTAAAACTAGTTTAGTCTAGCAGAAAATCTTAACATCTAGATTTCTTCCCTCATAATATAATTTCCTTCGCATTTATCTCTGGGTTATAAACTAGGTGTCAAAAAACAAATTAGGAAACAAATTTTAAAATGTGTCTATATCCTGTGATGTAACAATTTCTATAGTGACTATTTAAAAAAGAGTGAATATTCACTGAAGTTCTAATCATCTCTAAGCTCTGCCTTTTATTCACTTGTCAAAGTTTTGTTTCTGATGCATAGGTTTACCATGACATATTTGAGTTTTTGCTTTCAGCGAGAAGAGTGAGAGGAGTTGCATTTTTCAGGGAAGACACGCTAAGGTAGGCAGCAGGAAAAATCCCAACAGATCCCTCCTTCCTCTCCAACATTACTCCAGAAGGATGTGATCAGCCCCTCACTAAGGCCTGCTTCTCCTTCCACCCATAACTGTAGGAAATTACATGCTTTTTTTAAAAAACAAACAATCCCTGCTCAGTACTTCCGAGATGGTATACCACTTCCTCTCAATACTTTTTGATGATCTGTCAAAGGGGAGACCTTAATTCTGCCACTAAATGTGGTTATTCCTTAAATCCTGTTAATGTAAGTATACCTGTTGCATTGTTTGACTTTAGGAGATTGACTAAAGACACAAGCCATTCAATGAATTATTTCCTGTGCTCACAAGCTTTTGTTAGTGCCTTGCCTATTCAATTTTATGTATAACATCATATATTCTTCATATATGCCTACAGCATTTTCTCATGCTTTGCCCTCTTTCGTTCTTTAGAGAGCCTCTCAGGACTCAATCTTGGCTCTTCTCCTTACAGAATTTCTTGCTGGATGATAACCTCCATTTGCAAATTTCATCCCTTAACTTTCCCTAATTTCCTTCTCAATCTCTCATCTGTCTTCAGTCTGGTATCTTTACTTATTCAGAGATTCATGGATGCCTTTATTCCATCCCACAACATCTCACTTAGACTCAATGGATGTGTCCAGACAAGAGCAGATGTTTGTTTTCCCAATGACAAGTAGTAGCAGCAAGTGCACCATCCTGCTTTTTCTGGGTGTGGATGTCCTGGGGTCAACCCTCCTGCACTTCCACTGCAAAGTAGCAGTGTGGGGAATGTCTGCACATGTGGTGTGTGGAGCCGCAGACAGGTGCGCGGTGCCACATACTAAATGTCCATGCTCATCTGGATGTGGCCAATGTGAGCTCTTACCAAACACACTGGCTTCACTTTTGTCATTTTTGATAATGCCAGCATCCTTTTCTGTGTCCCAAAACACAACCCTGCTGCTGTCTCTGAACCTTCTCATTATTTTTCCCTTCCCCTCTAGTCTATTAAATTCTCATTTATTTTTCCCAGAACACTTCAAAATTCCTTCCTTCCTCTCCTTATTTACTGCCAGCACACCAGGCAACACCCTTTTAGCAGAGGATAAGAGAGACAATGAAGAGAGCACATCTCGTCCTTTTTTAAAGTCAGTTCAACAAGCATCCCATCCATTGGTTTGGAGAAGCAGTGTCCAACTCTCCTCCCTCTCCCTCCCCTTGGCTGGATTGATATAGCAATACCTCCCATATTTCCAACTGCTTTAACTATCACCTATTAATTTTCCATGTAGACTCTTGTAGCCTTTCTTTGGTTAATCTTTCACCTATTCCACTGATTCTGTTGCCTCCAGCCTACTCAAAACACAGCCATCAAGATTTTCACTCTCCTAATACTCTAAAGTTCACATACTAATACTATCAGTTTCCCATATTTAATGTTTTACGTTAATGTATTGAATAACCTGTAGCATTTACACTTAAATTCAATTAAATCAGCAATGAACAACCATTAATTCAAGGGTAACCAAAACAACCAGAAGATGGAGGCATTTTACCTAGCTCCTTCCAGCATCCTTAACCCAATCCCATAGACTAATGAGTTCTGCAGCTTGCCCTGAAAGCCTTCCTGTTATCTCTCAGATCAGATAGAGGAGTAGGTTCCACAGCAGAAGGCTGTCAGTGAAAATGCTCTCTTCTCAGCCCTCAAACATATGCATCAGCTTAAGTATCCCATTTATTTCAACTACTGGTGTGAACTATAGTCTTCTAAATGCACAGATTAAATAAATGTCTTTATGTTTTACAACTTTTAAACTTTGAATTTCATCTAGAAATAAGTTCAAAATTCAGTGATGTAAAAGTGTAATGCGGTTCTTGTAAGTTGAAACAATTAAGTGTGTACATACAGATGTACAGTAACACAGATGGGACTGAGTACTTCAAGGCCTTTTGTAATGCTAAAAACTGTAGGCATTTAAACCACCTTTGGAACATCCCTCTCCTGTCTGTAACATACCATGTATTCAGCCATAAAGTTGCTACCAGTCCTACCAATAGGTGATCTCATTGCTGCCAGGACTGTTCTTCGTCTGATAGTTAACCATCGCGTCAGGTTGCAGTGTGTTAACGTAGACAGCAGTGCTGTGGCTGCAGTTAATCCTCCCAACACAATGCACTGGTCACTGTAAGTGGCATTTTGGGATCTTCTGGATAATACTAACCTGGGCTCAAGTCTTCCAGAAGCCCATACTTAAATTTGGCTCACCCACACTTAAAATTTACTGTATGCATTTCTTGGGACTTATAGAGCCTTTACTCCAGAACAGTGTGGGTTAGTACCATCTCGACTGTTGTTTTTCCTTGTGGAATGCTTTGTAGAAGCCAACACTGGCAGAGGGTCTTAGCCTCCCACCACCATCAGTAGCATTACCTCAAACCAGGTGCCTAATTCTTTTCCTACTGAAACCAATGGTGTTTTAAGATGGCAAAGCTAAAATTGAACTGAACTGATGTTGACCTGATCATGGTAATCTCTGCCATACTGGATATTTTACTGGTTTATGTTGGAAATTTTATATATAATCCCTGTGTCCATGAGTTGAATTTATGTTGATATTTCAGCCATGACTACAATGTGTGACAAGACAAGTAGGAGAAATCAAAGCTACCTCTGAAGCTAGAAGCTTCTTATGGGATATTTCTATGGACAGTGAGGAGTACTCAGAGTTACAACAATTGAGGAGTAAAAAAAAGACCAAACATATAAAACCCACAACTTTACAAAGGGATATGAATCACTGACTTCATGGCTTGCCTCCAACTAACGGGGGTATGAAGAAAATCCTTTAGGACAGGGAGCTTTTTCTGAAGCATTTGATGATTGTTATATTGAGAACATCGGACCAGAGAGATCAGTGGTTTAAATCTATGATGGCAATTCCTATGCTCTTAATTCCCTTGGTCTTAATTTCTGGCCTATGAAAAATTAGGAAACAAAAAGTTCTCTCATTACCCTATTCCCCAGTTTGTACCTAATAAAGCATAACAGATTATAAAAAAATTAATTGAAAAAAGTTAATCCGTTTGGGAGACAAGAAAGGACGTCAAGGTAAAAACAGCAGATTAAAAAAACCCAACTACTATATATTTATAAAAAGCACACTACAAAGTCCATATCCAAATGGCTCTAATCTGCTTGTCATAGTGAATATAGAGTGTCATCAAGATTTTTGTTCACTGTTATTTATCATTAGGGACAGCATGGATAATACCTACTAATTCAAGGATAATTAAGTAAGAATTTTAAATATACTTTGTTTCCCTCATATGGAAAACAAAAGTGAACGAATCCATGGGATAAATTAGCAATTTTTTTTATGGAACATAACTGAATTTACAGTGATCCATGTTTATCAATAGCAATTTCTTGTCTGCTAATCAGACCTCACTTTTCTCTTTGCTATACAATTTTATCTAGATGCACATTGTTTACCTTCACTATCTTGATGAGAGTCTTCAGTTGGTATATGTGAAGTTGAAGGTCTAATCTGTCAGCCAACCATACACATATGACTTTCATGGAGCTGCTGTACCATTGCTGGAAGGGAAAGAAAAAAAAACCAAACAAACCCTGCAGTATTCATTTAAGGTATTTGGTAATGTGAAGTAATAAGACACTTTAAAATAATCACAGATCAGCACATGAAGTCAAGGATGATATCATTTCCTGTTAAGAGAATTACATGTGTTGCTAGAAAATCAACTAAATTGACCTAGACTGTTCTCTACATGAAACAGCAACTGCTGTTTTGTCTTTAAATTGTAACATTTTCATGTGAAATAGTATTTTGCATGCTTTTCTGTTATCAAGAACAGGCATTAAATGTAGAGGTACACAAAAGAATTAACTGCTGAAACAGCAGTGGAAAAAGCAGTTAGGTTTTCTTTAGAGAAAGATTTTTTCAGTTCTTCACATTTTCATACCAGGCAGGAGAATAGCATCAAATGTAGAATAAAGGCATCTAACAATGATTTAAAAATCCTGAAGTCCTCACTTTTCTGTATTCACCCCCTTAGGTGAACACCCAAACTTGAGAAGAGTTTTAGTTTTATTTTTTTTAAGGAAAGATTAGAGAAAGATAATAAGTGGAGTAAATATTTTTGGATTTTAATTTATGCTGATTAGCAATAATATTATTTCTTTTTTCTTTTTATGTGCTAGGCACATTGTCACTCAAAGCTTTATGCATAAATACAGCAAAAATAGTTTTCCTGAAGTTGGTGTTCATTTCATCATGAAAATAATGTTTGGATCAAATTTGCTACTGGCCACCTGGTACCTTCTTATTACATAGACTAAGATTTATTAACCTCTTAGACAATGCTATTGCAGTACTTTTCTTCTTATATAATCTATCAAAGAGATGCTATTATTTCAGCTATGAAAATAAAGGGATTTGTTTCATTTTAGGAGTAAGAGATTATACTTTGAGAGAGCTCAGGTCTCAGTCCTGTTTATAGCCTATTTACAGTCAGTCTTTCCCCACAGGGACAAGATTTAAATCCTTTCCTAATGCCATCACCTCTCTCTTTACTACCAACAGAGCTATATCTGCATATCTGAAAATGTAACCTATTGTACAAGGTACATATGTTATATACATTCAAAGGATATGCAGTTTTTAGCACTTTCTGAATATAGTGAGCAGCAATAAAATATATTGGAAAGTTTAAGACAATGTAGAATTTGTTTCTGGGTAGAATTTAACTAATGGGAAAGTAATTAGTACTCAATATATCAAGATGCAAACTTCCTGTTATAAACTTTGAATACACACACACACACACACACACAGTTTCTTTATAGCAAACAATACATTTTGTCTCAGCAGTGACAAGCAATTAGCTTTACAAAATGTTTGTAATAATGAAAACTAAGATATTAATATAATATTGACTTGTATTTGTAAAAGTTGTTCTAACATCATTTTGTTGAATAGGTATAAAATATGTTTTAATTACAAATCACAGAAAGTAAATTAGTCTTATATTTGATCAAACATTTCTATTAATTTATTACTTTATTGAACTGAAAAACACTGCATAAAATGCATGTGGTTATACAATTTCCACAAAAATTAAGTAACTTAATTAATTTAATATGTGAGATGGATTTGTTATCTATGAAATGTTTTTCTGGCTCATTGAAATATGTTCTTAATAGGATGTCTTTTATTTTATTTGTTATACACACCTTTGTTTAAAGCTTTGCATTCAAATTGCTTTACTTTTTGATAATGCATAATGAGTTTTGTTCAAGTGGGGGCTGTAAACCATACACAGAGGTTTCCATGTATATATAACAAAAGGCATTTCACCACATTCACTTGCTGGACTCTGTTGACATGATAAACGTGAAATCTCCTATGTCCAGGCGTTTTCTCTCAACCATCTATTGTTACTTACAACAAGATAAGCCTAATCTATTCTCTTACCACTCAGGCTTTACACATTCTATTAATTGGTGTAATTAATAGGGGGGAGATATAGAACATGATTATATCAATTAACTTTAATGAAACTGATGATCTTACATAAGAAAAATCCAATGGCATGGCAACAGTTTATTTCTTGAAGGGGGTTGTATATCAAATAATTGGTAGGCAGCAGAAGGGGTGTAAATGGCACAAATGAGCAAACTACAGATACTTTGATGAATTCTATGGAAGGTTATCCCTGTGTAATACAATTGAAATTAACCCAGCTGCAGAGGCATAGCTAAGATTAAAGCATGCCCCATTTTCTCAAAAAATGTGTCTTTCCCCCACTAATAAAAGGAAGTAAGTTACGAAAAACTACCACTGAATCCAAACTCAGCAAAAATAAAGACAAAAATACAGCCAAGCAACTACAGTCACTCTTTAGCATTAGTTCACCTGAATCTGTGTAACACTAATGCTGTAGAGATAAAATTTGGAAAGCAACTGAAAATTTGCTTTCTCCATTTTATGCATTGTGTAAATGCCAATTTTGAGACAGATACAAATACTTTTAGAACTAAAAAAAATGTTAAAATGTTAAAGGTTGGAGTTTTTGGTAGCCTAATTTTAATGTTAATCCTGCAACAAATGTTTACAACAAAGTAGCTGTGAAGTAATACTATAATGTTATTTTGTATTATATGAGTAAATATTAAGAGAACCATTATACAGCAAATGATCAATTGATATGTTGAAGAAATGTATTTTTAACCAGAATCACAGGAAGGATAATTTTAGGATCCACCACCAACATGAACAGATAGAATATATTTATTTTCTTTTGGCCTCTTTTGCACAGACTTTGAATGCTTAGCATAGATTGATGCAGAATAAACACTTGGTATGTCATCTAGATAATATAAGGTGTTAAAAAAAGATGTTTTCCCAGTTTTGTTTTTTGAATGGATCCTAAAACGAATGGTGCTACATGTCTCCTGGGGAGCTGGAATGCAAGGCCTTGCATTTTGATCGTCATTAATACAATTCACAGGCATAGTGCACACCTAACATAACATTTGGAAGATCTGTTGCAAACTCATTTACAAGCCTGAACAATTAGATAATGGCCCTTAACTTTCAAGACTCTAAATAAAAATAAATACATAAAAATAAACCCCAAATCATTTCCCTTTTAACTGGTTAAAATCACTTTTTCTCTTCTAGCAATGGCACTAGAAGGGCATTATAACTCTTGCAGATGTCAGTGATATGGCATTAGTGGCTTATTCTTTGCTGTGGTCTTCAAAGGAATAAAGCAGCAAGTGTATATTATATTTTTTTTTCTTATCAGTGCATGACAGCAGCCAACCACTTTAACAAAAATGTTCCCCCCCCACCCCCCTTATTCATAGTTCATCCAGTTCCTGTAAGGGCATGCATTACTCACTTCATTTTCCTGAGATATCTCTTTTAAAGTAAAAATAAGAGAAAAGGAAAGGCTAGGGTTGACTCTGTGAGACCCCTGTATTTATTCACACTTATTGTGCATGACTGTAGACTGGTAAATCATATTAGCAGCCCATCTCCCCATCAAGCTGCTACTTGCTTTCCAGCCCTGGGAAGGTTCAACAAATCAACAGGAGCACGGAAAACAGAACATCAGTCTAATCTAGTGTTTAAGGTGAAGTTTTCAAACCCAATCTAAGAAGATCTTTAGAGCAAGCAACAAGCTGAAGGGCTCAGAAGGTGGTATTGACAATGAAAGAGTGTTGAAATATTGAGAAGCGCAGCACTTGTGCATTTTTAATAACAAGAGGGTCAACAAGGACACAACTCCCTCAGTGCCAATAGTTGCCACTGACTATGGAAATTGCCACACCAGGGCTATAAACGCTCTCAGTTCATCAGCTTTCTTAAACAGTTCATCAGCTTTCTTAAACACCCTAAACCCCCTCAGTGGACCTTTAGTCTTGAATTAACAAACCAAAGCAATGAAAGAGGGTGCAGCTTGAATGGCTAGCATTGATCCCCAACTGTGTTCAGCACTGCTACAGGCACTGAAAAACTCTCTCCATTGTCAATAGAAATTGACAAACCTCCTCTCCTAAATAGTACAGCTGAGCCAGGCTGGATCCATGCAGCTGTAAAGGGCTCCACTCTCAGGGCCCAGGAGCACTAACAATAGAACAAGCATGAGCTCTTTGTCAGTCCCAGACTCTGCAATTTTCTAACAAGGATTAAAGTTGTTTCTCGGCAGTGCTGGTGAAAAGAGATTTAGCAACATACCGTGCTTTCTTCATGCAAGTTAAAGAGAAGTAGTTAAGGAATTTCATTATTCTGTTGACTATTGGAAATGCAAAACAAATATATTAAATATTCACAATCCTTTTTCTTGCTTAATCTATAACATTTTGAGAATGATTCAATTAAATATAACACTTATCTTGTGAAAGCAAGCACTTCAGATGCATATTTGAAGTTTTATAAAAAGGTGCAGCTGTTTGCCACCTGGGATGAGGACTCAATACATACTAATACACAATGCCTTACACCTTCTTGGTCTGATATTCCTAAATCTGAATCACAAGACCCCATAGGGTTTCTGTATCTTGGCTGCTCTTGGGAAATGGGCACCGTCAGAATGCTGCTTCTGATGAAGATGAGAAATGTACCTTTTTTGGGGGGGGGAGGGATGTAATGCTTTTTTTCCCCGTACTTAAATCTTCAGCCTGTTATTGATTAGGAATTGGTGTTGCACAATGACAGGTTTTTACCTCCCCTGGCTATATTGTTTTGTGAGGCACAATAATAAAAACCACACTTTTTACTGTAGAGATAGCATGGCAAGACAATGAAAGCTATATTTCCTGTGTAAAATAAATATTTGAGCATCTTTTATAAAAAAAAGCATATTATTTCATAAATAGCTACATTTAGAATACTGTACTACCTGTACAAAATGTATTGTAATTTTGTAAATGTAGGACATCAAAATGTGTTGTTATTTAAATTTAGAGTATTAACATATACTAGGTGCTTTAATACTTCAGAAAATGATATTAAATAATGAAAAATACCATTTAGCTTTTAAAAATACAGATTTTAGAAAAGAGGAAAGTGGAAAAAACCCCCCAAACAATTTCAATGAACAGAAAGCTTTGTTCAATTGTCTAATGTATCAACATTTTTTTTTACTCCCATAAAATCAGGGTGGCAATACTGGCTTTTTCATAAACAATTTGAGGTTTGTAAGATACAGCAGTAGTAGTATCTTCAAGGATGCATTTTGTACTAAGAATTTATGTTTAATATATTTACATTTGAGTGCTAAGCTAGGCTGCTAAATCAGTAAGCAATCACTTAAATAAGTGATCTGATTTTCATAAGTACTGAGCAGCTAGTTCCCATTATTTCTAATGGCAGCTTCAGAAGCTCACCCTTAAAAACTATGAACTGACTTGGAAAATGAAGAACTCTTGTATACGAGTGTCCTCTTTTAGACTGTTGCATATCCTGCTCTCTTGACCTTCCTGGTTACTGAAACTGTAACCCTAGTTGAATCACTCTATCCCAGAAAGATTAGGACCACACTTCCAAACCCTGTGGTCAACAGATGCCTGGAGTTGCTGGGGTGGGAATTTCTTTCCTTCAGCAGCAAAGCTGAGGGAACTTTATCCAGTTTTTGTCCAGGACTTATCATTCTTTTTCTGAGATATCACTCTGAACAATTCCAACTTGAACTACATGGCCCATTCAGTCTCTTTGGCAATTTGAGATATGGAAGACATGGAGGGATTCCACTAGATTCAGGAAATCCCATCTACGTGCCTCCCTGGGGTCATCTAGGTGGGGAAAAGACTAGGCAGAGAGTGGGGTTAGGGAATCAGAAATCTCTGTAAAATCATTCTTGAGAAGAGTGCATATCTGTACATGGGAGATATCAAAGATACTCAGGATGTGATCACATTTCTTCTACTGTAGCACAAATCACGTCTCAAAGTTCTGGTAGGCCTCACACTGGGGATGCAGGTAGGATCAGGATTTGGTTCTAAGAGTCTAATCCAGCAAACAACTTTTCCATGCTCTGTAGTACTAAGTACCTCTGGGAATAGGAATATATAATTTGTATACCTCTGGGAATGCGAATATACAATTTTGTTTTACTTTAAAAACCTAACTTTTCCCTCCTAGGAAGTAAAGAAGATATCTTTCATAATATTTTAATAGTTACAGATATATCTTTTTTCCTTAGGCAAATTAGTAATTTTTCTATACCAAATAATTTTAAAAGTAACAATTTAGGTAAATATCATGTGTTGACTCTACCTTTTAGTTTGAATTATTTTCAGAAAGTGTTTCTAGACTGCACACATTTTATAACAAAGTATCCATAAAGAGGTATATAATTTAAGAGTATAAATAGTCAGATAACTTATGCAGTTCAGTTGCCAGAACTGGAAGTCTTCCAATTTATGAAGACTACAGAACAGAATTTATATTTAGCATCTTATTTTGCCCTTGATATTTACTACTTCTGTATTTGATGTACTTTGGTGTATTTTACTAACGAACTGCTAAAGTTGAAAGCATGTTTTAATGCTGCTTAGATACACTCCAGTAACAATTTATTTATGTTCAAAAACTCTTAACTATCTTTTACTGCGTGAAAATGAACAGTTAAGGGATATCACCAATATACCTTCATCATTCACTATAACCATGTCTGATTTACAGCCATCTTTTTTTTGTTGTGTAGCAAAAACAGGATGCTCAGTGTATACTAGTGACTCTGAATATAGTTGTATAGTATATCTTAAAACTATATTAGATGCCATAATAATTCTATTAAGTTTTTGATAGTGTGATGTTGGAAAAGTAAAATAATCATATAATGACTAACTGATCTTTTGAGTGTTATGATGTGTATAAACTATTTGATGTTTTAGGTTAATATGATTGTAGGGCAGACCTCAAAAGTTGTTTACCCTACTTAAGATATATTTGATAACAAGTACACAGTGTTGTAGTGAGTACTGTTGTGGTATAAATACATAGCATATTAGAAATGGCTGCTTTATTTTTTTTTTTTAAATGTGAGCTCTAGTGATTGTTATTTTGACTTAGCACTGCCACTTTTAGGAATCAAAATGAACATCAAGGAAGTGACATAAACCAGAGAGAGAGAGAGAGAGAGAGAGATGAAGCTTTTCTTTATAAAAATAGAGGGACTGGCTGCATACCTTAACCTGCAAACAGTTTACTGTTTTATTCAGAATTCCAGGATTTTGTAAAGAGATTTACCTTGTTTCAAGTGCCAGCCGGACTTCACTGAAATACATTTTCATACACTTTGTAATTTTTTTTTCTTTTCTTTTTGCTTAGGAATTTCATAAAGCATAAATATACGTAAAAATATATGTGTATACGTAGAATTAAATCTACTAAAAAGGGTACATAGGAAGGGAAATTAAGTAGATGAATGTATGCATGTGGAGGTTCCTTGGTATCAGGCTGGTGCAAAGTGGAAGAAAATGAAGACTTTGTTTTTTACACTGGATAATAGATGCTTAATGTTCTCAGTCTAGAACATTTTAAATGTTTAAATTTAATATGGATAACTCTGTATTTCCTATTCCCCTCTTTTATCATCAATTTCTGTTACTCCTCCCTACCCAAATAACTTGCATTCATTGTCCGTGTCTCCCCAAACCTCTAAAGCGTCTTTTTTATAGCATGCAAACTCTATTTTTCTAGCTAGTTTTAGTTCCAATTTGCCAGTCTCTAATCAATCTCTTTCCTGATTACACCGATGAAAGGTTCATATGGTCTAGCTTTGTAACTTCTCCAACTCATAGCTTCACCAAAAAAACCCAGTAAACAAGACAAAACCCACTTGCAAAGCACAGGAAAGTCAACTAACCAAAACACATTTGGAGTAGCTAACTACTACATGATTATGGAATCGCTGCCTATAAATGCAAATATTTTATAGAGGACATTAATCTGTTCCTATACAGTATACTAGATTGCTATATGGGAGAGAGACAAAACATTAAAAAATATTTAAAGCATTTCCACAATTTTATAACTGCAGTCTTTGTGACCTGCATCTCCTATGTGTCTTCTTCACATATGGTAAATATGCAATGAGGCTGGGGGTTGTAAAATTATATCTACACGTAGCTGTCCGCTCAACCTGGACATCTGTAATGTTGTTCTTATTTTAAATATTTGTAGTCCTATAGTAATTATTAAAATGAGAGACTGATGGCAAATATAGCTTCTCTAGCCCACTATGCTAGCACACTTTATTCCTGAAGTACACTTCCTATGTTATGCCAATATTAGGGCTACCTCAAACAAATATTGCCAGTCATGCCACATTGTGCGCTGTGCTGAGTGATCATTTTTTGATACAGAAAACTGTTTGTGTAGGAACTAAATAAGGCTGCCCAATTAATGTTCCTGAAGGCTTCAGAAATCTTAGGCCCTAAATAAGAAAAACAAATCAAAGAAAAAAGGCAAATTTATCAATGACTTCATAACATTATCACTAAGGCTCCTGCCTTACAAACAGAAGTGTAACTGGGTGAAAGCCACACACAGGGCAGAGTCAGTGGCTGTACTGTCTGCAGCTGCATCAGCAGGGTAACTGCTGCTTTTTTTTTGTGGTCCTCTCCTACCCCACTCATCCACCGTGGTTATTGCCCTGGTCACCCCCTCTTTGTTACTCTATTGCTTACAAACACATGTGTATGCACTTAACTTACCTGAGGTAAGATATGTAAGTGCAGATATGTAAGTGCAGCAACTACCCAAGCAGATATGTAAGTGCAGCATAAGAATTTATAATGAAGCATATTATTCTCTGGGTGCCCAATTACTTCAGCATCCTTTATACAAGTGGATCACCCTCTTCTTCACTTGGACTTAAGCTAAATGTATTTTTAATTAAAGCATTAAAATGCTGTCTGCTCTAGACATTTTTGCCAGTAATATGTAACACATTTTTCTCATTTTAATCCTTTTCATCTCTGACACACATCTTTGCGTTTCATACACATGCATCTTT
Source organism: Crocodylus porosus (assembly GCF_001723895.1). Taxonomy (NCBI): domain Eukaryota; kingdom Metazoa; phylum Chordata; order Crocodylia; family Crocodylidae; genus Crocodylus; species Crocodylus porosus. The sequence continues at coordinate 103,975,498 of NW_017728931.1, forward strand.
TGTATTTCATTACATCTTGAACTTTTATATGTGGTGTTCATTATTTTTGCTGTTTGTTTTGCACATTTTAAATATGCACAGTGCAGAGTAGAAAATGAAGGAGAGTTGCTTCTGTGCAAGGATGGTAAGTAAAACAGAGAGTATCTGAAGCCCCTTTTCCTGCTCAAAAGAAATCACATAGGTCTCATCCATGTGCTTATTTAAGTCAATGGCAAACATCACACTTACTTCAGTGCTGCAGGATGAGACTAAGCAGCATTTGCCAAATGATTACAAACTCCACAGATTGCTTCAGGAAGCTCTGCTGTGTCTTTTCATTAGCTTATTTTGATTTAAAAAGTAACATTCTGTTGTTTTGTCCTGTTTCTCATAAAACAAGATTATTCTCATTTCGTGTCTCTCATTTTCACTTTGTTTACTCAGGGAACAATACAGTTATATTTCTATTTGTGAAGATTTGCACAGATTTTTCTACAGTAAGCTTCACCTAAATGAGACATGAGAAAAAAACAAGCCTGCATGATAAGGTTTCAGAAACTGTGAGTTTCTGCTACTGATTGTGCGTGTGTGGATTACAGTACATCAAGAAATCAATATTCCCTAGATGGTGCTTGTGCCCAGCACTTCATGGTGAACAAACATTAGATAAAACAATACAAATGGTACAATCCCTATTGATTTTCCTTGACTGCACAGAATGTGAAAGCTGCAGCCATAGTTAACGTTTACCAATAGACTCATCTAAAGTTTCAGTGCTACTTTAAATTTTTCATTTGTACATGCCCAATTGATTTCATTAAGGTACCAGACACTTTTCAAGCCATCTAGATAAAAAATACGATGCTTGTAATGAGCGTCTGCTTTGTGCCTAGCTCTAGCAGGATAAGAGGGTTAAGGGGTTAATACTGAATGGATGTTGGGAGGAGTCCACTATTTATTTGATAAGGTTTACTATTGTTGTTAGTGAATAGGCCCTGTGAGTGATGGATAGGTGCACTGAAAAAATAACTAAATTAATAGATAGATCAGAGCATAAACATGTCTAATAGAAAACTGTACTGAGAACTCCAAACATTCAAAATTAATGATTCACAGCTCTCCTAGATTCATGAGAGCGATGCTCTTTTCTTTTAAATTTGCTCTCTCATTTTCAAATCTGTAGGATCCATGATAGCTCCACAACTACAAGGACTAGAAATTCACTTTTTAAAAAGTGAAAGCTGAGATTCTCACACAATCAATTGAAATCAGGAGCTTCAGTTTTATCACAGGTTGACAGCTCAGAGAAAATGCTTCCATTTCCTTTTCTGCTCAGCAGAACAGTTTTTAGTTTCATCAGATACTGTATAATACTTACCCCACTTTTATAATATCTAATGCAAGAAAAATAGTAAGCTTAGGGAAGATGGAAGCAGGGAATAGGTGGCAGCTGTCAATTCTCAGCATGTAACATGCTGACTGAATTAGACTGTATGTGCGGTCTTAAGGAAAACTACTCACATGCCGCTTCAGGTGGGTAAAAATATAGGGCACTGTTATAAGATGGAGGTTCCAAGAGATTAAGGCAAAGCAACGTCAAAATGAAGATGCAGGAAAACCTCAGGATTGCATCTGGAACAGATACTATGTTAAGGCCTGGGTGATAATAGCCAGGGAATTATTTGCAAGAATGCCTTAATAGAAACCACGCTCCATATAATGCTCACCCTGGGCTCCATTGTCCAAGATGCTCAGCATTCTGTTCCCGAGGTAACAAAATGATAAAGCACAGGATTAAAGTTAAGCAGGTGACAAGTCTTACTCATTTCAGCAGTAACAGATTTTGCTGAATCACCATCAGAATGCTCAGCACCATTCAGCACTGGGCCTTTGCGCCTTGATAGAACTTCAAAAAAAATAAAAATATAGCTCCTCTATTCTTTATGAAATCAGTCTCCTGTAATGTTCTCAGCTATTTTAATGAACAGTTCCTCTTTTATACAGCTTTTTATCTCAAGAGGTGAAGGAAAAATATTTAGAAAAAGTCAATAATGCTGTAGTGAACTTTTAACAACACATTTGCAAGATGCTGATTACTTTGTGTTTGTGTTCACACTTTTGCATGTATACACAAAGCATCTTGGTGAAAGTGCCAGAAAATTAAAAAGATTTGTTCTTTCTTTCACCCAAAGAAAAGTGATACTACAAACTGTTTTAAAGAGACAAACATTTTTTCAGTTCAAGAGAAAACCTCAGATTCATTCACATATGAAGGGCTTCCCCTTTCCCCTCTCCCCCTTCCACCAAAAATTAGGCACAATTAAAGGTGAGTAAAGACTTTGGTGGAAATCTAAAGAGCATCGGCAAATCTGAGCACTGCTCAGCTTTTCAATTGCTTTTCTCCTTCTCAGTTCTTTTAAATGGTTTTCTATAGCAGGAACATTTTTCTTAATTAGTCACAGCTAATTAGTGTTCTGGCATAGACAAGTAATCAGAAATGTCAGAGCTGCAAGGCTACATCTCCCTAATCCTTTGATAATAATTTAGCCTCCTGGGAGGGCCTCAAGCTGCGGTAAGTAGTGGCTGACAATAAGGCAAAATTAGGTGGGCAGCAGACCATTAGGATAGAAAAATAAAAAGCACTACCAAATCCTGCTGAGCACCATCAGGCAACTAACTACACTGCCAGATGAGGTGCCTGTTTAAGCCTGTGTTGTTAATTAGCTGATTCTACCAGACCTGCCACATATGTCCAGGTGCATCATGCAAAGATGTGTATTTCTGGGTTTAGGCCAAATGACAATTGTGTTCTGCGATCACATTTCAAGAATCTGAGAAAGAAGTCCACATATTTCTTGAAGATTATTCTGAATTATCAAAGAAATGAGAAGATCAACAAGCTGCAATACTTATTCTTGTTGAGTTTCTTTTAGGTAATTAGGTACGCTCTTCTCAAATTTCCTATATTTCAATTCAAATACAGCTTTTGATTCAAGTGAAGGCCTTTAAACCAGCCTTCCCCAAGTCCCAACTTGCAGATTTGTCCTGGCATATAAGATAGATGAAAAGTAGACCTTTTTGTAAAATCACCCTCTTGCAATAATTATATAATGTTGAAGATGAGGATTATTATCTAAAACTAACATGACAGGCAGCAATTTGAGAATGAACAAATTTTTTAAAATCAAGCATTACATTTTCTACAAAAAACATGCTACCTACTAAATGCTACAATAATGTTACTTTTTGAGACAGACATAGACAACACGGTGAACAAACCAGTACAACAGAACAGGTTGCATATAAAACAATCTTTTCTTATACAACTAAAAATCACTAGAAAAAAATCTATTACTTCTTACTTACCAAGGAGAAAAACTTACACATTGTTAAGTAGAGATAATGTTTGCAAATTATTATAAATGATCTATAAAAACATGCAGCTGAAAGGCCAATACACTGTTTGCTAAAAGATACTAGCAGACATTATGACAAACAAACAGTTAGACAAGTACTTCATATCCACCCTTCAGCACATAATGAGGTACACAACATAACAATCTTTAGAAATAAACTATTACCTCAAACAGCCTCAAGTACATCATTGAACTTATATCATCCATCCCTTTCTACTAATGGAAAAGGAAAATAATGGTTATGACATGGAAACATGATTAGTATTCAATTCAGAGTGTTGACATTATAACCAAAATGATGGAGCAATCAGTTTATTTGACACAAAAAAATTAAAAATAAATATCATGACTGGCTATGACAAGTCAACAGGGCTAATTTTTTAATATTGCAAATACAACAGCAAAAAGAAAAACAAAACACAGAAAAAAACCCTAAAAATAAAGGTTATGGAAAGCTGGGATGTTTGGACACTTTATGTTATATGTCATAAATGTCCAGGTCTTTCTAAGAACCAAAGAATGTCATATGAGTGCTTTAACTTTCCTTTCTATTAAACTATTCAAGGTCTGTGTTCACACACACGTGCACTGTGGTCACCATGACCAAGGCCACAAGTCTGAAACACTTGGGTGTGCAAGTAGTCCTGCTGAAGTTAATGGGAGTAATGCTGTGTCAAAAGCCAAGCTTGCATGTCAGACTGTATCTAAAACTGACACTAACTAGAGTTACTCCACTGTATCATCTCACAGTTGGCAAATACTGACTTTTACATTATTCCTACTGTAAGTATATACATGTGGATAGTAAAACAAGGGTATGATTCTTTCAGTAATGAACAAAGTGGTTTTATTTATTTTTTAAGAGGAACAACAGGTGTACAACTTGTAATGTAAAATAATGGTTGGACTATTCAATATCTGAATGGGTTCAGTGGCTTTAATCCATCCAGCTGGGATTAGGCTCCAGGGGTCCTGCACTATTTATACCTGTCCTAAATTGGAGTCCAGGGGCCCAGTGCTGCTCAACTGGCCTGTCATTCATGGCGAGCTTCACAGGCTGGATGACATGGTGCCAGGGATTGGCCTGTGAGCTTGGGGTTGATCACCCTTGCATTACACCATTAAATGAACATGTGCCAGAGTCCTAAATTCAGCCAGTCAGGATATTGAGATAGGTGCATAAATTAAATCCTGCTTTCACTGAAGTCAATGGCAAAAGTTCCATGGACTCCAATGGTGTAGGACCAGCTCCTTGGAGAAAGTTTCCATTAGTGGACGTTTAGGATATTATAAACACGTATTATGTATGTGCTGGATAAATGACATTCTCCGGATGTTTGTTCAGTGCTTCCTAAATCGTTTGCCTAATAGACTGTAAAAAAAATTGGGTCTTATTGAACACTCTGATAGCCCACTTTTATGCTGGTTGAACTCCCCTTAAATATTTCATCCTCTAGCTCTCCAAATATCCCTCTAGGAGTTCTTCACAGAAAGATGAAAACAATTTTCATGCACTGGTTCAAACAAGTTTGAATATTTTCAAATAGATCTTGGCTTAAAATACACTGATTGACCACTATTTTAAAAAAGGACTACATTTTACATGACAGCAGGCAACTTGAATCATTTATAAGCACAAGGGACTGTTTAACTTTGTGATTTACTAGTTATGCATGGCAAAACAGGTATATTGCAGAAACACACAAGATCTATTTTGAACAACTTTTATATAAAGAACCTAGGGGCCCCATTACAACTGTAGGTAAAGGCATGAAGGGATCTAATGTGTGATCCACACAATCGCACCCCTTGCTATGCCATATGTGAGGCATGATTGTGGGATCGTGCATTAGATCCCATTGCATTTTATTGCCTGTGCCCAGAGAGCCAGCTCCCAAGCTCCACCATGGGCAAGAAGCAAACTCCTGTGGATGGGAGCAATTTCAGCTGCGGGGCTGCCAGCCACAGGGGTGCCCCATGCACCTCAAAGGCTGAAGACTGCGGCATCCCTGAAGATCTCCGAGCTAGGTCCTGGCACCAGGAGATGCATTGCCAGGATCCAGTGTTTGCAGCTGCTGGGGCTGAGAGTCCTGTCAGCTGCGGAACTCCCTGCTCCAGCTGGGTATGGTGCATCCCTGTGGCTGGGCGCCGATGAGACTCCCAGCCAGAGGGGAGACTCTGCTATACATGCAAATTAAAGCTTAATAGCAACCACTCATAAAGTTAGTACACATTTTCAAATTCACAGCTGGTTGGAGCTTTTTATAGCGTAATAGGTATTTTGCACATGTAGCTGGTCTTAAAGTAACTGCACAATTAACCAGTTAATTCCATGATATTTGTAATGTGTTGAGGGGGCCCAAAACACATTTTGGCTTGATTCGCCATCATGTTTACCTGTTTTACCTGATTGCAGCTTGATTGATTTGCATGACTTAAATGGAGTTACACACCTGTATAAAACTGAGTCAGTGCTGCAGTGTTATTAGGCCTAGGGTGCATACTTAAGTGGTTCTGAAGTATGAATTTTCAGATTGAATAAAAAAAAAAAACAGCTTGGCCACTAGTCTGCTGAAGTAGGTACCTGTGGCCTATAGAATAGCCACCAGACTCCAAGTCTCATTAGCTATTAAAAATTTACTTTAACCCAAAAATGCATTTTTTTCTGAGATATGCACAGGTAATTGAATTTCCCCCCTTCACCCAGATGCCAGTTTCCCAGCTGATGAAAACACAAAATAATGTTAGTAGGAAAACAGTACTGAGTTGCAACTGTAACCAGACATAAATAGCTGGAGGAATCAAACAAAAACATTAAATCCCCTTTGAGTGCTTTCGACAGCATGGTGTATGCAAGTTATATTATATATATATTGCTAATTTTTTACACTGATAATCATAGGCAAAATCTTGCTCTCAGTTACACTTGTTTAAATTCTGAGTAACCTCAATAAAGGGGCATTATAGCTATGGGATCTACTCTGGATTTACATTAGGGAACAGAACAGGGTTTCATCTCTTGTTACAGTAAGTGGTTTTATACATCAACTTTCATATGTGTGATAATGTATTTCTGTTTAATTTCAATTCATTGACTCTCTGGGAGTAGTGTTATACAGTAAAGAGGTAACAATATTCAGTGAATATAGCATATATGAACAAAAGCAGAAATGGAAATGGATATTTTTCTTCACAGGATACCTACATACTTGAAAAATCTTGAATACCTTTTCCCTCTCTTATTTCTATAATGTTAGTGACTAAAGGTCTGATCCAAGTCCTGTTAAAGTCAATGAAAAGACTATCATTGACTTGAGTGAAAGCTGAACTTGGCCGTAAAACATGTATTATTATTAACATTCAGAAAATTACAACACAAGCAAAAGAAAAAAAAAGGAAAACTTGAAAATGAAACATATGCTTATAGATTCAGTGCAACACCAAACTGAAGCAGAAGTTGCTAATATGGTTTTAGTGCGTTGTGAAAGTGCCAGCTGGATGGATGATAATTTTTCTACCCCTGCAGGGCATCAAAGCTTTTATAAAATCATTCTTTTCACACATATTAACACTTAGCTTATTAAAACAGATGATACTTTTTTTTTTTTTGTGTAAAACTGCCTAGGAGTGTCTAGAAATATAAAGTCTGAGAGATAAGTCTCATTTTGACCACCCAACCTAACAAACAACAAACACTGACATGACATCTCATGGCTGAGAGTCTATGTTAGGGGACCTCCTGCAATTGCCACAACTGAAGTGTCACAGTAAAGGCTGTGAATTGCTGTTATGAAAACATTTGCTGTAACTTGCATAATTAAATGAAACTGCCAGAAAAGCTTTCTAAAATGCATAGTAGATGGTACACAAATAAATACATTTCAGAGCAAACACTATGCTTCAGAATTAGTATTGTAATGGATTGTGGTAAACTGGATCAAAGGCAGAATTACTTCCTCTGTTAAGACAGCTATATAATTACAAGTAACTGACATCATCCTTATGTAAAACAATAGCTTTCTTGATTTAAGCTTCACATTTTAACAAAAGAATCAGATTGTATTTCCGTTTTTGTGTGAGTGGTGTTTTAAATACCTATAAGACAGGTTCAGAGCTTCTAATTCAGGCCATGTAAAGGCATTCCAACTGGGAGAATAGCTGCCCTTCTGGTAGAAACTGAGCAGACAAGCATTCATTCAGTTTCTCCTTGGAACATGCTTTCTCCTTCAGGAGGAAGTTATTCCAGGTGTCAACCTGGAGGATCTCCTCAGAGAGAAAAACTCTTTTGCAAGAATGAATACCTGGACATTCCCATTTTGGTCTGGTCTGGAAAGGGACCAGAGCAGTGGGGCAAAGCCCCCTGCCTGCTCCCATGACCGGGATCCCTGGTCTGAAGAGCAGGCAGGGGGCTTTGCTCTACTGCTCCCAGTGAACATGAAGACAGCAGAGGAGCAGCCAGCACGTGCGCCCCACCTGCTGCCAGGAATGGCAGTGGGGACAGCTTCCCTGTCCCTGCAGGCTTTGAAATTGCTACCCATGTCATGCAGACAGGTGAGATTTAAAGCCTGCAGGGCCAGAAACTGAGGCTGAGGAAGCTCTCCTGGGCCTGGTTCCCATTCCTATGGGCTTTAAAAGCTGTGTGTGTTGCCCAGCTGGGAAGCCCATGTGGCAATTTAAAAACTGTGATTCAGGAACTAGGTTGGGGAGGCCCCCCTTGGCCCTGCTTTCCTGCACTTCTGGCTTAAAACACCCTGTGTGCAGTTCATCTGGGCAGCACATGCAGCAATTTAAAAGCTGGGGGCTTGCCTATTGACAGCTAGTTCCCTTCCCAGGCAGGGGGGAGGACAGGTTTTCAAGCAATAGGCTCCTTTAAAGGCAGGGATGGCTTGTGGAGCAGCCCTCTAGTGCCCCTGGCTGAAGAGCTTGCCTGCGTAGCTCTCCAGTCAGAGGAGTGGAACACATGTAGGCTCCCAATCCTGGACTGTTTTTCTGCTGGTAAGAATTTCAGAGAAATGATCACCTATTTGTGGCCTCAGACACAGATGATACAGGAAGTCATTATGTTTCAAGTAATGGTCAAAGCTTGAAGCAGTGGAGATATCCAGAGACAGTACTGTGGCAGGCCTTGTGTAAGGAGAGATGTTGAGGAGGAAAACTTTAAACCAAAACAGAGGGAGAACATTACAAGACAAGGGAGATTGGGGTGAGAGGACAGGCAATAATCTCAGTACAGGCAGATGCAAAGGTGAATGGGGAATTAGAAGGAAAATGTGGGCAGAGCTGGGGTCTGTGGAAGACTTTTAAAGATGAGGATGAAAAGCCCACTTGAAAGCTGAGGTCAATAGGCTGAAGTTGTGAACATTACTGACTCAGTAAGTATTTGACTAATTTTAAACCCCTGCAGTTGAAATTCTTAGACTAAATGTACCATAAAGTAAATTCCAGAAGTCACTTATCTAAAGCCATTGTAAGAAATTTGGATACCTTTAACACAGCTGACTTTCTTACTTAGTTTGAATGAAGAATAAGCCATGAGAGCTGTTATTTAGGGAAATAAAAACAGTTTCTTGATGCATTAAGAAAATCCATTGCAATACAATTCTGTCTGTGGCACATCAAAATCAAAAGGTAAAATAAAGCTGCATTACATATAATGGGAAATGATAAAATAACTTTTTAAAATGGTAACCTTAGAACATTTGATCTACTCATTCTAACATTCCAGCATTTATAGCCGTCATGCAGGAAATGCTTAAAATTAAGATGAGCCTTAGTAGCTGAACAAAATAAAATAAAAAACAAAGCAAAAATGAGCATGAGAGAGAAGCATTCTGACCTGTGTGCTGAATGCCATCAAAATGCAACTTATCCCTTCCAAATGTAACCATGATGCCAGCATGCCTTGCAAGGGTAGTTACTTACATCAAATAACTTTTCTATATACATTTCCTCATTGACCTTTTCTCGAAATATATCTTGGTTTTGCCGAACAAACATGATGTAGGTATCTGCTAGATCCATTCCCGGTTTCTGTGGTAGTGAGGGGGGGAAACACAAAAAGACTGTGTGACTTGCAGGCAAAGAGATTTTTAAAAAAAAAATCACAGTTGTGATTAAGAGTTTACTATTAGAACTGAAAAATGATAACAAGTTATTTGCTTTAATTGAAAGCTGTTGTGAACCTTAGATTAGAGGCCGACATATAGCAGGAGTTAACATGAAAAACTCTTGGTATTGTAATTTCTTGAAGATTTTGAGCTACTTGTACAGCCACGTATTTCGGGTGGAACTATGGCCCCACTCATGTCCATAGCAAAGCTTACATAGACATTAATGAGGCCCAGATTTTATTGCTACTGATTCTATGTTCTTGTAATATAATTTTTCATGTTCTGAAATACTGAGGCAATAGGACTTAGGAACAATTAACTTAGGGAGAAAATATGTTATGTTCTCTTGATGCATGAATACAGCAGGAACAACACAATATATTTTAAATAGTTCATGTTTGTGTATCTATGAAAGCTAACAATCTTTTTACATAAACACTTTTTATATGTCTACTGCTTATACATGGAAATAGAAATATTTCTATTTCTATACACACACACAATTCTGTGATTTTTTTCTGAGACATCATCCTGATTGAGATTGTGTCTGTCTTTTTGGTATCACCTATTTATATACAAATATATATATATACACACACACACACACACACACACATATATATACACCTACACATATATATACATCTTTGAATACAGATATCTAATCTCTCTCTCTACATATATATATCTATATATAGATATATGTATGTAGAAAGAGAGAGCAAGAGAGAGAAAATACATATATCTATATCTAATCTATGTATAGTGTCATGGAGTGGGGCCTAGGAGCGGCCGTGATCCCACTAGTGCCCCCTGCTGAGCCAATTAGGCAATCCAGCACCCTCTTTCTCGCCCGCCATGTCTTGATGGTATGTATAAATTTCTATGGGAGGCTGCCTTTGATCCCCTTGTACACGGAGTTATGCTGATACTGTCCCCCGTTCCGTATGGAGTGACC
>NW_017728931.1:103986345-104020859 GCF_001723895.1 Crocodylus porosus
GCACCGCTCACTGTACCCCACAGGGCACCAGGAACCCCCAGATTACTGGGGACCTCCCATGAGGCCTCCTCGCACCCCTACAGCCTCACCCGGTCCTCCGGTTTGTAGCAATAACAAACAAGAAACGTCAAGCCGTGAGCCAACTGGCTATAACCGAAAACAAGTCTCCTGGCTAGAACTTAAGGGCTGTGCCCTTATGGCCACTATGTCCCACCTTTAAGCTTCCCAGTCAGGGTTCTCTCCCCCTTACCATGATGCAGCCGCCTGAGTGACCAGGCTGCACCGCTTGCCTCTGCTCTGTTTGGCTCTACTGCAGAGCTCTTGCATCTCCGGTTGTCAGCAGGGAACTGCTAGCTAGGCTTCGGCCTGGGCGGTTTATAAAGGCCCGGCCTTGCCCCCTTCTGGTCACCTGACCAGCACGGTTGCCCCAGCAACCATCACCTGAGCTGCCCTTGTGATTGGCAGCTGCCCTTACTCCTGCCTAGGAACAGGGCACCTCAGTGCCCCTGTCACATACAGGTATAGATATAAATATATATTCCAGAGTATATCCAAATACAGGGAGCAAGCAGGCTATGCAGTCCCATCATAGATGTTATTTCATTCTGGCTGGAATGGTGGTGCTTATCGCTGCCTATGTGGTCCATGGTTCTATTGGAGTCTTTCTCAGATGGTCTCTAAGGCCATTATTCATATTAGCTTATTTAAAACTTATAATAAGCCTTCTTCAACGTGGAATAAAACAAGAGCTTAAGATTTATGGATAGCCTTCTTCAATGGTTTCAGGCTTGGGTAAATTTCATTCCAAAAGTCTATTATGCCTGAAAATAGTATTTTGACAATCTTCAGAGTTTGCAAATGAAGGATAACGTTTTTGGTGACCTAGATCAGATGATCGTCCTGAATGTTTCGTAACAACACTTACTTCATAACTGGCTTGACTACAAAAGCTGTTTCTAAAGGCTTGGCTAAGCTGTGTCTGGTGCAGACCCTCAATTGTGGGAGAGGATGGTGGCTGTATCCAACATCTGCAGTCTCGGACATCTATTAAGGCAGCATAAAGGCTGCTCTAATTCATAGTTATTCATTACAGCTTCCTGGGAACTGTTATAATGATCAGGGATTGCCTGAGCAGCACGAGGCATCACTGCATGTGTCAGAAACTATTCTCCAGTCAAATATTTATCGTATTTTATAAAATTACATTTAAACATATGACAAGACATATGTGTATCAATACCTACCTTATTGCTCTATAAAGGTATACAATTGTGTTCTTTTCCCTCATTCTCATGAACTATCATGAGAAAAGGGGCAGGGATAATTGAGTTGGAATATAAAAGTAGTAGTGCTCCAATGTGGAGCCCTTCTGTTAGCCTCAGAAACTTCATCTAAGATTTCAGAATGTCCGCCCTGTGTCAAATTGAGGGTTTTTTTGTTTTACCGGGGCATGAAAAGAATGGTATAAATTTCTATGGATGAAGATTTTAACTGATTTTTAATGCTATCAAGTATGTGCAGATGTCATTAAAAACAGATAACATTTAGTAACTTACAAAGTCATATACAAAATGAGGAACAGTTGAGAAGCCTGCTTCTTTCTGTTTTTACCGTTCTTATATATATTGTTAAAAAGCTCTGTTCTTGGACATTTATTTCAATGACCTCTCACTTCAGCTTAGGAACAAAAATATTCCCACAGAATTTTAATACCTATCATTTCTGTGATACATGCACAATTTTTCCTTCAGGAACTTAAATAAAGAAATATTTGCCTTGAAAACAGTCAAACCTAGAAAAATAACATTTCCCATTAGCATCAACTCTTCATTTTTCTTTGAGATGTTTACCTAGTCTTGAAGCTGCAACATATGGGAATTTCACACCTAGTGAATATATTTTCATGTAGCTTGTGGCACAAGACTATAATCATTAAAAGAATACACACAAGTAAGAGTAACTGCAACAGCTGGTGACATTTACCAATTAGAATTACAGTTCTTTAAAACACTTCATTCTTTTTTAATGTGCGCAAGATAATTATCTCTGAAATTACTTGGGAAAAAACCTGTAATTTTCCTTTTAAAGTTTCTACTTATAGTACAAATGTGTCTGGAAAAGGAACAGTATCACTGTTTTTATGTTCCTTTTTGGTAAAGCTCTCTAGTTCAAAGACTACTGAAGACTTATTCACAAACTCACCCAAAGCTATTACTAAATTTCCCCTTGTTACATTTCATTTGGGATAGATATTTTTTAAAACTTTCAATAAACAAACAGTAAAATGTCATCATCTCTTTAAACTAAGGATATTCTCCCACTTATTGGCTGTTAAATAAGAAAGAGAGAAAAGGCTGTTATAAGCAATAAAACACATCACTGACAGAATGTCTGAAGTTAGAAATTATTCTAGTATTGCTGATTTTAATTTCAGAGAAAACATTAATTACAGAAATATAAATATCCAGAAGTCTATAAAAAGACTGACTTGCATTAAGTGATTAAGTGTGCCTTAAATGACACTGAGTTATACTTGAGGTAATTATATCATGGTATAGAACAGTGGAATTTTCTTTAGACTATTATTAATATAGAATAGGTTTTAAACGGGGGCAAGTATGTCATGTCTTTTAAACCGGAAGTATCAAATTCTGCTTCCTAATCCCTGCATGCAACTCCTATTGAAGTCACTGGAAGGGAGTTACTTGGATGTAACTGAGAGCAGAATAAGTGTAAGGGTTTTCTAACTGGCTGAAATCTTACAGTAAAGAAATAACCACAGTTTGTGAAGGATGAAAGTTACTGTAGTGTTGTTTGTTTAATTCACAGCAGTAGACAAGAGTTTTGTTTATCTGAGAATGAAAGAGTAAGACACAAAGAGATTAATGGAAAAACTGAAAGCACAAAGACATCAAATAAATACCAGGAAATGAAGTGTTTTTAATAGGGTTACTCTGCCGCTGGTTACACAAGTAACTGAATACACTGGCAAGTGAATGAGTTTAAACAAGGGTGTAAGCTTCAGCAGATTCTTTCTAGGGTTAATCACTAGTTAACCTGGCAAGATGAACACGCTGTTTAAAAAAAAAAAAGAGAAAAAATTCCTTGTTAATTATATACTGCAAGTGCTCTTACTTCCTGCTGCTGCACCTAATCCCACAGGTGCAGGTCTTCTCTTTTACTATTCACTGGTAGGTGGGTCCTGCTCTGCAGTCATTTTTCATAGCAACAGATTTAGATACAGAAGCTTCTGCTTAACCTTTCACTAGAGGTTAATAACACAACAGGAAAACACTGTCATGGGGCCTATTTAATAAGGAGACAAAATCTTAAATACACTATTACAGTTTCAAAGATGATTCAGAAGCTACATTATAATTGACTTAATTTGAAAGCACATGTCTTTTCCCCTGGAAAATGCTCGCCTGCAGCAACCAATCAAAAGTAATGCTATATTGTCTTGATTTCTGAGAATTAAAGGGTTTTGTAGTTGAAAGGCCTGCAACCAGTGCTACTACTTACCACTGCTACTATTATTATTAATGTTTCCCTATGGGGGAGATACAGCTTGGTTCATATGTGCTGCTTTACAATGCATAAACTTGTCCCAAACTCAGTAGAAACCACATACATTTGTGTAAATACTTGAGTTACATTTATCCTTATTTTAGCACTGAGAAGAGAACGCTATTCACATATTGTATTAAACTGACTCATTTTCTGAGAAAAAAATCTAGTTCTATAAAGGTTAATGCACCTGTAAAGCATTCATTCTTCAAGAGCTTAAAATGGGCCTTATAAACTACTAACTAAAGCACTAGGGTGGCAATTAGCTAGAAAGGAGTGACGAGCTGAAGGAAGCTACATGGGAGCATCTACTTAAAGTACCATCATCACAATGAAAGGAAGTTATGTGGTTTTGCTCACTCAGAAAGAAATCACTTGTCTGGATACTGCTAACTATCTCTCCGAGAGGTAACTCATGACCGATGCTCATGACTGGCTGGCTTTGAAAAAGACAGGGTGGCACAAATGTTAGTAATTCAGAAATGTGGGTTAGATACCTTTGAAACCCCTTTTTCTTTACCCCTACCTTATCTTCAGACAGCACAAGTAAGGCAAAACAACACGTTATTTGTACATTAAATTTGTTTGCAGGAATTTAGTGTGAGCTGGACATGACCATGAGGAAGTTGTTTGGATGAAAAGAAAACCAGAGGAAAAGATTTCTTGACCCCTTCCACATCCTCTTTGAGAGCAAGAGTAGCTTTTGCACAGATTAAAGGGGAACATGGTAAAAGAATGGTGTCAGGCAAACCTTAGGCCCTAGTCCTGCAAACACTTTTGCAAATAATTTTCTCTGAGTCCTATGAGACTGTGCAGGGTGCATGTGCTTACAACACTGGGCTCTTAATTCTCTAGTACATGGGGTCTTTAAGGTGCAGTTGCCATGACAAAATCCATTTTTAAACATCAGTTTTGCAAAGATATATATTTTACTTATATTATCTTAACTTTCCCGCTGACTAGAGTGGGTCATACTTCATATCCACACTTACCAGGTACTTCAAAACATGTGACAGGGTTAAGAACAGACTCTACTGAGACTGCTCCGGCATGTCACAGCACACTTAAAGCTTTGCATATAGATTTCATATTCGTTTACATATATATGGATTTCAAAACAGAAGAGACTTGTTTCTGAGTTTGTGTCAAGCAGGAAAAAGAGACTTTAAAAGAACATTAGAAGATCCTTCCTAAAGAATAATGGCACTATATGATATTGAGGATAGACTTATTTTCAATAAATCAAAACAAAAAACCAAAACCAAAACAAACTGAAACCAAAGCCTTTCAGTTCTTAAGGGCAGTTAAATGAGGCATTGAAGGAGTTAAAATATGACACACATCTGGAAATAAAGACAGATCACTATGTTTGTAAGGAACATGGATCTGGAACAGCTAGCCAGCTCATATCAACAGTGTAAGATTACTGTGGCTGAGGATATACAAATAAGGAAAGAAGTTTCAAAGGCTCTTTTCTCCCTTCCAGTCCTTATGACAATGCAGATGTGGGGTAGAGAAACAAGGTACTGTGCAACTGTAGAACACCTGTGTTTCTGAACAGCCCCAAAATATGAATGCAACTGTACACCTAATTTTTTCTTGTAATGATCTGTTTACATGCACAAAATGGGTAATTGCAAATACAAGTGACTAGACAGATATGTAACCACTCATTTGTGTACAAAATTACTTGATTTACATGGTGAGAAACTGCATGGACAATTTTGTATATGCAATTGTGTACAGCATTTAGAAAAATCAAGCAAATGATGTCCTGTCAAGGTTAATTATACACTTTTCTTTCTACATGTTGTCACTTTCTCTCTTGATGCTCTGTGGTGAATAGGCTGTATATACAAACCACTATGGTGGCAAAGAAAAAGCACAGCCAGTGTTGTTGCAGTTCACTCAGATCCTCTAATGTTTTTTTCTAGGGCTTTGAAAGAAACCAATCAACCAGTTACAGAAAAAAACTGAGTGAATATTGAGGAAACCTATTTCTGACATGAACAAACCAACCATCCATTTCCAAAAAGCTCCTAAACCCAAGCATTTGATTATTAAAACAACATTATCAAGACTAACAAACTTCGGCTATGAGTACTTCACTGATGTGCTCTCTGCCTTTCCCCTTCTTTTATTTGACTGTGTGGTCTGCTGAGCAAAAACTATCTTTTCTGTGAGAAAAGAACTTAGCATGTTTTAGGGAGCAAAGTAATCTATGCCAATAATTTTTCTTAAAATCTTTAATATCTCCATAATTTATCAGTGCTACTTCTATTCTCAGTTCTGGGCTTTTGGCACTGTTCTGAATATTTTTTGCTGGAACTTTAACTGGTACGCTGATGTTCATAAGGACCACAGATCTAAAACAGCTACCCCACTCATATCAACAAAATAAAATTTAACCCATGAAGGGTGTTCTTTTTCTTCTCCTCTCCTCCTTTTCTTCTTTTTCTTTTGTAAAATACACATGCTACAGTCAGACACCAAACATCCCCAAAAAACAAATCCTTGTGACAGGGTGCCTTCTACATTCCCCAGTAAAGGCTTTCTAAAAAGAAAAGAAATATTGTTTTTACTGTCCTTGATTTAAACAGAAATGGAAAAGGAGATAGTTCATGATGGTTATATTTTGTCCTTGAAAAAGCTGAATCAATGGAAGAATGGATCACAACACTTAAACACTTTTCAAAAGACAATCTGACAGATAAATGGGAGCTCTGAGCTTACTTTCCCTATTCATGTTGGGAAGGCCATATGATGAATACATATTATTTTTGTTGTAATTTTGCCCAATTATTTAAGTATAAAATGTAAATTAACTAGACACTTTAATATAACTGATTCTTCCCCCATAGGTACAGAAATGCAGGATGCTATCAAAATCAAGGAATATAAAAAAGTAAGCAAAATGGACTATTCTATGATTATTCTCTCCTTAATTGGTCCTTTATTACTTACCACTTTCTCTCTCCTATTTTGTCTGTCTCAGTCTATTCATTCACATATGATATTTTTTTTAATTTTTCTTTTGTGGATTTAAATAGTCTATTTCCCACTTATTTCAGTAAAGAACAGGATGGACACAAATTAAGTCTGGGCAACACTACCAAAACTGCTCTGAATGCCTGTGGTTCCCACATCACATGTAAAACTAGGAAACCCACAACCATTTGTTTCACAGCTTCCAAAAGTCTGGCACAGATGAATACATACATGCCCAGGAATAAACTCATGATTTTTAGGAAGAAAAGGGTATGACAGACATTCAAGTCTCAGCCTCTATTCATAATGGGATCCTTGACTACAGAGATACTTAACGTTATGGTCAAAAAGAGGGAGTGCTGAAGAGCTGTCCAGAACAAGGAAGCTGTTTTCCTGAATTGGGGCCTTGTGATTAATTTTGCATTTTCAAAGCAAACTTGGCCCTAAAATATGCCTTTTTTCTTTTTTAAGCTACAGAAAGCACAGAATATTTTCAATGCATGGAATTTCCAAAATGGGCCACACACCTGTAATGTTCAAAAGGTCAGCTGTTGGTGCGGTTAAGCAGTTATATTGCTATTCTGAACCTGGTGAACATCATCATGATAGCACAGATGGCAAATATCTTCCTACTCTAGACCCAAATACTATATTTTCTTGTGCCTTCAGAGCCTGGTTTGGCATTGGTATAAAATTAAAACACTTTAAGGCTGCTCCACTTAACAGTTAGCTACAACAAATCTCAAATGAGTGTTATGCATCTAAAAAGCAATATTGCTTAGCATCTAACCCTCCTCACCATGTCCCCGTACATCTTCCTATACTATGAAAATATGAAAGAGAGAACAGAATGAAGGGTTATTAATTGGTAGGGAGAACCAATTCATTTTATTTCATGAAACAATACTTAACTCAAGAAAATTACAACTGCTTCCCTGTTGGCTTTCTTAGCCTACCACACTTCTTGGAGTTAATCAGGCCAGGACTCACTGCTGGTAAACTACACAGTACATCCAGGGCAGTTTTTAAATGTCCTCCATTTCCCACTATTTTCTCTTTATATTTCAATTTTTCCTGATGCAGTGCTTTTACAGGTACTGTGGAAACTAAAGCTACCATTCTGAGCTCTTCATATTATTCTTGCAGTTACATTTTTGCTCAGAGGTGGTTCCTGTGGTGTCCATGAAAAGAAAACTGGAGATTTATGTTTTGCTGTGCAGCTACATCTAGATCAGCCATTCCCAAGCTAAAGGGTCATGACATCAAGCAGGATCACAGTACTTGTGAGTGGGGCTGTGAGTCTCAGAGCCTGTAATTCCCTTAAACCCACAATTAACCAGTGTGTCTTAAGAGGTGGCAGAAATATTCTGCTCTTTAGCTGCTCCATGATAACTGTGCCTGTACTCACAATTGCCCCAAGGTAAGTGAAAGCTAAACCAGAAAAATTTAGCTCAGTTTCATTTAGGAGTAACTGCCTTGATTTAGCCGTCACCACAGGGTTAGAGTGGAAGACTGACCATTAGCACAGAGCTGCTGAGGGTCAATTAAGTCCTGCTCCCTCTTAAGTGCAGACACATGACTGGTTACTTCTGTCCTGGTAAGTTCTGGTTCCCTTTTAATTAATGGGTTGGGACTTATAATGCCTCAGGTGCTCTGCAGTAGTTGTTCCTTTGCCTGCTCTCATCCTGTGGTGTGAGCTAGATGAAGACAGCTTGCCACTATATAAAAAGGGGTTAAGTTTCTGTGGTTTAGTTTCTGTTTGCCACAGGGTGTCTGCATACAGGGTGGAAGATTTACTGTATCAGGTGAGGTGCATTAACTGTGTGTGTGTTGGCTTCTATCGTGCAATAAGTCAGTAGTGTAATGGGAGTGGAGGGCACTGTGGAGGGGGCATGGCTGGAGCACAGAGGTAGCCTCCACTACAGTGTACCTCCACCTTACAACACCCCTGAAGTAAGTGAAAGCTAAACCAGGGTAACTTATCCCTGTTTCATCAGGGGTAAGCTTCCTTGCTTTTGCTGTCACTGTAGGGTAAGAGCAGGCACTAGCGGCAGTTACTGTGAAGCAGATGAATCATGGTAAATCCACCTCCCTTTAATTGTGAGAACATGAACACTGGTGACAGCATGTATGAAATTATCTAAGTGCAGCTAACATGAGAAAACTTTGGGACCTGTTGATCACAACCCTGTTGTTCCTGCTCTTTGGGAGATCATTTGTGAATCAGATTTTTGGAGCAGTGGCCCACACCTGGATGGGTGGAACTGTACATACCCCAGCATGAAATCTCAAGCCCTACTTGGAACAACATTGGTTCCTGTATATCTTTGTTTCCCTGTGAATTTGGGTGGGTTCAGAATTTGGCCATCAGACAAAATGGAATTTATCACATATTTGAAGCAGTATCAAACTAAAAGCAGCAGTGACTCACATAGCCTCACACAGCAAAAAAGGAGGATTTTCACAAGTGTATTAGCTCACACTAATCCAAAGGGGCATCAAAGAATCACACGAGGCAGAAGCACAACACACTTGCTCCACATGCACTAAGACAGAAAACAAACACAATGTCACTTGCTGCCTTAGTGCCTCACTGGGCAAATGAAGGCTCTCTCTCTCTCGAATGCATAATGATGCATGTCCTGCACTGGACTCAAGCAGCTACACTAGGTCTGTTTCAGGGCGCAGTGTATGCGGCATGGGTGGGATATGTTTTGTGAATTTACAGAACTCTGCCAGTTCACATGAAAAGCACTCCCATTTTTCTAGTATATATATATAAGGAAACAAGGTCTCAAAAGCTCTTATCATTGGCCCAAGTCTTCTGTCACTGAAGTTGAAGGTGATGATAAATGCTCTGTCTGGGTAATACAAGAGAGAGGGGACATTTTGTCAGATGAGGAGGAACATATTTTCCTTGGAGCCTGGAGGTGAAGGCTCTCAAGTGCAGCAGTCCTTTGACAACACTCACATGGTCTTGGAGTCAATGAATGTTTGCTCAGGAAATTCAGGTCACTGGAAAGGAGATGGAGGTACAGATTTTGGCCAGGCCACATCTTTATTTTGTCCATGTACACCCACCTCACACATTAGACATTTAACAGGGTCCAAGGAAGGCTTACAGGGCTTTCATGATATAACCAGTATCCCAAAGTTGGCCTCTCAGACTACCCTGCTAGGACTCCATGAAATTCTGATTCCAAGGTGCACCTAAATCTGTGACGACTTCAGGCCTCTTCTTACAGGCACAATGTCCATCAGCTAAAACTGTAGCTGACTGAGAGCTCGCATGTTCAGCCTTTAGTCGTACTGGACACTGGCCTCAAATTATGACAACAGATCTTAGGCTTCTGAATTCTAGTATTCTTTACCTCACCTCCTCCCTCTTTTCTGGGTGCAATACATCCCAATTCTTGGCTCACCCTGAAATCGTATACAATCCAACATGATAGAGGTGAGGAAGGCATTTTTTTTACCAAGTTTTGTCTTGTCAACACCTACCTCTTGGGGAAAATGTTTCGCCTAGTCCGATGAAATGTCCCCTCCATCTTACATTACCCAGACAAAGCGTTTGTGGCAGCAGACTTGGGCTAAAGATAAGAGCTTTTGAAACCTCTTTTCCATGCAAAATGGGAGTGCTTTTCATGTGAACTGGCAGAACTCTATTAATTTAAAAAATAATTTTTTCCACTGGTATTTGTCTTGGTGTCTGAAATGCCTTTCCCAAAGGCTTTTGAGAAAATCCCCTGACAAAAAAATATTGCCAAATTGAACCCATTGCTTTGAAAGGAGGACAGGTGGAAAGTTTCTGATAAAACAGTGATTATTATGATTTGGTAAAAGGAAAAAAGTACCTAACCAAAGTAAGACAAAAGACCAAAAATATTAAGAAGGAAATTTCATAAACAGCTTTGTGTTGTGAAAGTTGGAAAGAAAAATAAGACAAAGATAATGTAACAACATAATAGAGTTCTACAAACCTGGTAAGGATTTTAATTTTATTGAGGGTCTTTGGATTTTTATCATTGAACCAGTGAAACCTCATAGATATCAAATTTCTAGGGTATGAAACTGAGAAATGGATTTCTAGCTCCTATATAAGATAATGTATTATTTTTCATAATAAATTGTATTTCATGTTTCTTGTTGCATCAATTAAGAAAGACTGTATTAGAAGAGGTATTTCAATATTATTAAATTCATCACATTTTATCACTATATTTACTAGCAAAGATTATTCTACAATTCTGCTAGAGAGGTGGCAATGAAAAGCCTTGTGAGAGAACGGGTTATTTTTGTTGAGTTACTGACCTTTTTCAGGGCTGTCCAAATTCAGTGGCCAGGGGCAATGTGTCTCACTGCTTGTGGACCCTAGGTTGCACACTGTGTGGGTTACATGCCACAGGGGCCGCACACCACACAGGGCAAAGGCAGAAGGACTGAATCTTAAGTAGAGAATTATGAATGGTGGATATCTAAGGACACTGCCTGTATGTATATTATCCAATTGCCAAAGTGTTACTAATCCTACACATCTGAATAATATATCCAAATGATGAAATGTCCCTTATGATAAGGTTCCTAGGTTACAATCCTCTTTCCTCCCACAACTGAAAAAGTGCATTAAGAATAACCTTTCTAAGCTTTGCTTTGAGACTTAGCTGTTGCTTGAGGGAAATGAAATGCCCTCTAAGGATTGTGGTGGCTGTTTAAATACTTTGTGTAACAGTATAATGAACCTCTGTAGAAAAGCAAAGTGACAACAGTGAAAAATGCAAAACAAGGAAGCAATATTTATTTGTGCATTGCATTACTCTTAATATTAGGGAAAAATGAACTAGAAGTCATACTTACAGGTACATCAACATATTTTGCAGCCGCTTTCACCTTTAGGAAATGTAAAAGTAAGAAATAGTGTAAATGGGAACCACTGGGATTATGTGTAGTTTCAGAATCAATAGCTGGTCAAAATTTCTTATACTTACAGTGAATGAAAGGATCGATGAGAAGAAAGTGCCTTCATCATACCGTGATAATTTAGACAGCACACTTTCTAATACTGAAACAAACTAAAAACAAAACAGAATAAACAAAAAACCGAGTATAAACCGAGTATATATATACACATAAACAGTGTCAAAGATAGCTTTTCTGAGTGGGAAATGAATCCTTCCTCTTTTGGCTTGCATTGTATAACAGCATAGGAGTCTGTACAAACCTGACCTCTTTACCTCCTAAAGAGCTAAATCATAGGAAACATTTCTTTTCTCCTGATCAGCAGAGACAAAACTGACAGAAGTCACTGCCTACAACTGCTGCAGACACCTGAGAAATAGAAACCCAAACTAAATCAAAATGCAAAAACCCTCCAGAAAATGGCAAGCTAGCTCATGCCACCTCTAGAATGTATGGTTTAAATAGTATAAGTATCACTTGTATAGTGATACACATATTTTTATACATTAAAATTTCATAATGCATCACAAAGGTTTCCACATGTATACTTGTTTACAGTCATTTGACTTGCACTAATACACCCACTGGAAAACCTTTTTTTCAATATCATAGTGATGGAAAATGAGGATGGACTGCAGTTACTGAATTCACCCTGATATTAGAAATTGTTCTTATTTTTAAAATGGAGATGAAATTACTAACACTGCTATCACTGGTTTGTGAGTTAATCCCATGGACTATGTTGGCACAGCTCTAAGGAAAGTTACCGAACTGCTTCTGAAGAGCCTACTAGGGATCAGAAAACATCAGGCCCTGGCTCTTTGGTCTACATGCCCTTTGATGTGCTTTGGGAGCAGAAAGACAAATGTGCTTATTCTCTGAGTGGTATCATTCCTGAATCAGGATGATGTAAAGGTAGGGTGGACCCATCTTTGCCAACTACTACTGAGTTTTGGCACTAAGCACAGTTCTTGCAGATGCACAAATGGGATCAAAGAATTACAGAAAAGTACAGTTGGAAGGTACCTCTAGAGTCCAGCTAGATCCTTAACCTTTTGTAAAACTTACCAACCCCACTCTTCCAACTCAATTAAAAATAAGGAAACAAAAAAGCCCTCTAACACCTCCGCTTATAATATTTAGTTTGTATGGCATTTAGGAGATCATATGCAACTTAAAAAAGCTGCCAATTACTGCCCATGTACATACTGCTCACAGGTGAACTTCCTCATGACATACATAAAGAATGTTTAAAAAGTAACTGTTTGCTGCCTATGCATTCCTTCCCAGAATCAAGAAGCAGCATTTTATGAGTGTGAGGACAGGACAAAATTCCATCTGGCATGCTGTTAATGGGCACTGTAACAGTGTCACAACAGTGTCACCTTACCTTCTCCCCAAGAGGAGCTGAGATCATCACATTATAAACCCTGCTCCTAACAGTTCAAGGAGCAAGATTGTGTGTACAACTGTACTCTTCACTTATCTATCAGCCCCATCTAATCTAATCCTTCACATTTATAATGATTTATTATCATGATAGTAACCAAGAGCTGTACACAGATTTAGAAAAAAATGAACAGGGAGCTTCCTGAAAGGATAGTAGTTGCTGCTTTGCTCTGCTCTGGGTATAATCAAGGTTCCTACCTTAGATGGGATGCTTTGCCATTACATGCTATACAGCAATCATTGCTCAGACACCACAGTCTTCATCTAACAATGTTTATCTTATTCAAAATAATTATTTCTGCAAAACATTAGTCAATATTACTCTGGAAAGGCCTGCTGTAGTACTGAATGGTTTCAGAAATGGTACTGTGATAATGGTTACAACATTTTGAATAATATGAGAACATAAAAAAGAAAAAAAATCCCTAGCAAATCTAGTTAAATACAAAGCTTCTGATGGAGCTAGCTAGTGTATCTTTAGCTGTTTCCTGTGATGTCTCTATATAGTCCTGAGGGACTATGTAAGTACTTCTGGGTATACTCTACATTTTCAGATCTTCTCAGTTTGTCACAGTAAGACAAGTATTATATTGCTTTATTATTCTGTCTTGTTCAAGTGACTGGTTTAATATTCTGAAATAGGAAATAATATTTGTTAAGTTAGCAGTGAGTACACAAAATGTCACTGAAATAAAGAGTATGAGTATCCTTTTAATTTCCATAGGGAATTGCTATGGTTAAAAGCAAATAATGAAAGCTTTATCCTCCTGGAAAGAAACAGTGAGAATAAGGAAAAAGTCATAATAAATTGCAAGAGCACAAAAATAGTGTAATAATATAATATTCTCTTTGAATGCCCTAAATAAAAATATACTGATACTATAAAACACAACTCCTGATTCTTGCTGACTGAGAACACAAGTGAAACACTAACTTTATTTTGCACTTCAAACTATTACTTGCAGTGGAAAAAAAACAAGCACTGCTCATATAAGCTATTAATATTTCAGTCTGAAAAGACTGACCATTTACTTGAAAGCTTAACCAATCATAAAAACTGGCTCTCCCCTTTCCTAGTTTATATTCCTGTACTAGTATCAGTGATTACTGATTAAGAACTAACTTAGTTTTGATCATGTCTGTTTTCAGAAATTTCCTTGCATATGCCCATTACAAATATGACTATCTTTATCCACATAACTTCAACTATTACATGCATTCTAATTAAAGAAGCTTACATTTAGTAGCATTTTTTATTTCATTTACATATATGCACAGAAACTTAGATACAATATTAGCCCAAGTGAGGATTAGCTTCATGTAATGCTTCAAACTTATACATCTTAGTCATTTGTCACTAATATGTGCACAAAAGAAGATGTATATGTATTTTTGTGACTTCATATAGTTTTAAAAAATTTGGACATGTTTTGCTCAAACTTCTATGAAAAGTTCACCTTTGGCATGAGCCCAAGTATGGGGAATATTAGTAAAAATATAATTTTTGAAAAATCTGTGAACAAATGAATAAAAGGCATAGTGGAAACTTGAATATAACCTTAAATATAGCATTCTTCATTGGCACCTTCATTAATTCATGTATCCAGTAAATATAAACAGTTTCTCTTATTTCTGAAATGCAAATATTTCTGGGGTTGAACACATTACATGTTTAATAGTACACTGAGACTGTACTTGAAAGGAGAAAATTATAGTTTAAAAGCTATGCACTTATATAGCACTGTTTTGTTGTTTACTATTTTTAAAACTATGCGTTTTTATTTTTCTATGCATCTGTGATTCCAACTAGATAAAGACATACTAATACCAATTCATTTTGCTTCACTTAATAAACATCCTCTTAGTATTTACAGTATGACAAAATCTTTTAAAAATACATTTAAAAAATAGCCAATTCCAAGAGGTAACTGCTCCCTGAATATTTTAAAAATCAAAATAGTTCATAAAGAAAAAGTAAAAATAGATATTCAGCTTTCCTTTCTTTAAATACTGTTGTAATTACTGATGTAAATACTGTTTTAAAAATGGAGAGAAAGTTTTCTTCATGCTCAAAAAATAAGTATGAAAATCACATAATTAGAAAGGTGGTACTTGTGCTACTGGCTGCCAAAAATTCATAGGATGTAATAATGTACAAAGGCGAAACATCTCCGATTAGCAAATACAATAAAAATGGGTACCCTGCCAATTTCATTCTGTAAAAATTCATGTTAACTTTGGCAAGTATTCTTTACAAACCTTTTTTCAGTTGCATTACAAAAAAATACAAAAGGAATTGCATTCTATTTAACAATATAAATATATTCAATATAAACATTAGTCTAATTTACCAGCTGAGAGCTGAAAATCCATAATCTGAAATGCATTTATAATGTTACTATAACTCAAAATCTAAGCATGTTTACCTTTGAAACAAGAAGTGAAATAATTTCTTTAACAGTTTCCTCAATCAAGTCATCTATTTTGGAATGGTATTGTTTCTGTATTTTAAAAGACAAAGAGAGCATTAGAATGTACGTGAACACACCACTTTTGTCATAAGTCATAAATGGTACAAAGCTGCTAACCCTGACAGATCAGATTTACTTAAAATTATCATTTTGAACATCAGAAGAACAAAACCTTGAAAACGATCCACCCAATCAACACTTTCTTACATTCTGTGTTGAAAATTTTCCCATGTACACTGTTGAGTTAAGCAGCTAATGGGGTTACTATTTAGATGAATTGAGTTCTTATTCTTATTCAGGCGAAGGAATGTGAAGGATACTTTTTGTCTTCTCCTATATAATTAAGGTGGCCATGTATTTTTTTTCTAAAGGGTTGGTTTAGCAGGAGA
This sequence comes from Crocodylus porosus, assembly GCF_001723895.1. Lineage (NCBI taxonomy): Eukaryota > Metazoa > Chordata > Crocodylia > Crocodylidae > Crocodylus > Crocodylus porosus. Next base: position 104,002,166 of record NW_017728931.1, read on the forward strand.
AGCAAAAAGACTAGAAAAAGATTTAATTAATACAGCATTTCGTGTCTGACAACTCTCATTCATAAGTTATTTTAAATGTCCCTTAGAAATAAAATGAGCTCCCAATTGTTCATCCTAAAAGGGTCTTTTTGTCAGCACAGTGAGCTGCAGTTTATACAAATCTTACAATATGCTCAAGCAAGGGCAAAATTAAAATTTCATCAACAAAGCTGAATAGATGGTAACAAATTAATAGGCCATAAAAGGCATAATAAACCAGTCCTCATTCTTTGTAGCCTTTTTCTCCTGTTTTTTCCTTGAAAAAGATGCCTCTAAATAAGTGCTGTTTCAAATAAATCTGAAAGACTTTTTCGCTTTCTTTAGATAATACTACAGAGATCCATCCTGAAATTAACAGAAGGGAGGGCTCCTATTCTGCTGGGAAGGCACATCAATTTAAACAGCAATTCTTCCTTTAGAAACATTTATCTGACAGCAAAGATTGTCCCCAATAGCCACTTCACAGAAAATGTGACTTGTAAAGACTAACCCTATCTTCATAGTTCAAGGCTACTTAGAACAGCTAACAACATAATGCTCGGAGTAAAAGTACTGAGGTCAATATAAACATTAGCCTAACTTAGCAGCTGCCAGCTGAATAGTTGGTTCCAAGTTGTAAGTTTTTGAAGGCTATTTTATTTCTCTCTCAAAGTTGCAATGTAAATCAAAACATGAAGTCAGATTAGTACAACATATTTAGGAGACTATTTTCTAAGCAGTAAATACCTACTGTAGTTACATTTAAATTGAGAGCATACAGCTATGTAAATTTATATGTGTGTATTTAATTAATCAGCAGACCAAATATTATTATTATTATTACACCTTCTCTCATTTTAAAGATAGTCTTTCCTTTAAAAGCAAGCAAACAACCTGCAATTGAATATACATTAAATATACATCAATGCACATATTATTCTTTTTAAAGAATGAAGGAACATGGCAAAAATATACAGAAAAAACTGTGGCTGAACACTACAGATTTCTAGTCCTTACCACACACACAAGGGGGTTTAACAATGTTTTTAACAATTTTGGGGGGCATTTGAGCATGTATATCAATCAATATCACTGACTTTGTTGTTTAGGCCACCTCCAGACTGCAATGCATCCTGGCTACCCAGCAGAACTATTTAAGATTTAAGTTAATAACAAGTGACCTGACATAAAATTTCCTCAGTTTCACCTCTACAGCTAACAATTGCAGAGTTCAAAAATAATGTAAACAAACTCCACTTTTAGCTCTCTAAACCATAGATTTCCACTTTCTTCTTCTATTTCCAATTTGTGTCACACTGGGCCATCAAGGGGCACTCAGCATGGTGGAAAATGGCTGGGTAGTCCTAAAAGTATGGCCACATGAAAGATGTTGGGAGAGTTTCAGTCCTTGGTTACAGTGCAAGTTTGGTTGTTGAATGCATTCATGAACAATCTGTGAGGCCATGTATACTTTTAACCTCTGTTTTTAACCTTGGTTTTTTTCCTAATAAAAATAGTCTAAATATCTTTCCTGTTCCCTCCTCTTCTCCCTGGCAAACACACACATGAATGAATAGGAAGTGGGATTTTAATTCATTGGCTAAAGTGAGTCTCTTATATGAATATGTGTTGGAAGAAGAGATGAACCAAATGAAAACATTAAGCCTAGGGACAGACATTACACATAAACCAGTTTAAGTGATCAGAAACTGGTTTAAACCTGTAACAGAACATAAGTTCAGTGCACATAAGTAAGTTTCAAAATGGCTGAAACTGGTTTAAGATAAACCTGGTTGAATGTAGTATCAGACTTAACTGATTTGGGTCAAACCAGTTTATGCAATTTCTGTCCCAGACCCCTTCCTGTTTAGGTTAAACCACAGTCCCCCAGCATCCCAGATGGTTTGCAGTCCTGGGCTGGGCTGTGCTCTGTGTTCCAGAGAGCAGGGCTGGACCTGCCCCCTTCCTCCCTTGCCAGAGCTCCAGTGGAGACTGCAGGCACAGCAGGGTTTGCTTACCTTCCTCCTGCTCTAACCTTCCTCGCTGCTCACTGCTCAAGCAGGGATCGTCCCTTCCCTCCCACAGCACAGACCTGAACCCCACAAACCCTAGGCATGTGGTATGCTAGCTAATGCTGAGAGATGTCTGCATGTGTGTGTCTCCAATTTTACTGGGACAGGAGAAAGGCAGACAGGACAAAAGCAGGAAGAACACTTTGAGCTTTTTGGAGCTAATCAACAACTCAGCTGGTAATGTCCCTCTGTTCCTTCTTTGGAAAAAGCTGTTTACAAAGAGCTTGAACTAGTGAGAGAGGCTTTTGTTTTCTTGATAGGCTGCTAAATGCTGTGTTATCAGCTCTCTGCCCCCTCCCACACTTGTCAGGTTTGCAGACAATCTGAAGAAGCAGGGAGAGGGAGATTGAAAAGCTCAGTATCATCAACAGATGCATGCACTGCACACCCCCCTTCACCTCAGAGTGCTAGCTTGTGGTTGGGGTCTGGCAACACTCCCTCCCCTTGAGCAGTGAGCAGGAAAAAGCCTGGGACAGTGCAGGCAGGGGGGAGCTCTGCTGGGGCCTGGCCATGCCTCTCTCAGCTCAGCAGTATAGAAGGGACAGGAGGGCTGCTCTAGCACTCCCCACCAGCTTGTAGCCTGTGCCACTGCAGGCATATGCCTGCATTTCCTTAGTCCAGAGGGACTGTCTCTGCAGTTGCAAACTGGTTCAGCCTGGCCAGGTTAGACTAACCTGCAAAGATAGAATCAATTCAGGCTCAGGCTTTTTGAATGTCTGTCCTTAACCTAAAAGACTCTGAGACAGGCTCACCAAAATCATGACATTGGTAAGGCATGAGTCATAAGGTAATGAGTCGATAATTCTGAAATATCCAAGAGATATCTTTCCTACCAGAATCCCACGCTGCCCACAGCGTGAGGAGTAATGGACAGGCTGGGGGGAGGCTGCACTGCCTTCACTTTCTCCTGCTACCAGCTGGTTATGCACTACGGCTCTATCCTGCTGCCATTGCCCAGCAGCCACTACTGCAGCTCCCCTCAGGCACTCCGCTGCTGCTCTACCCCAGAGAAGAGGTGGGGTGGTGGGCAGTGTTGCCTGGCCCCCTCTGCCAAGTCCTCTATGCCCACCTCTTCCTCCCCTCACCCCACAGACTTACCTACAGGGAGCTGTGGGAGCTATTCTCCACACTGTGTGTATGTGTACATGGTGCCCCCTGCCTTATTACCCTCTTCCTGCTTCCCCCAGCCCCAAGCGGCCCCTTGCATGCTGGAACTCTGCCAGCCTGCAAGAGGAAATCCACAGTTTTCCACATTTTTCTCCTTTAAAGGAGAAACCATTTTTAAAGTTTGTTTGCAATGCTTTCTTATATTCTTGTGACGCACTTTGAGGTTGTGACCTACGAGGTGAGAAATGCTTTTCTAGAGAACTCTGCATTCCCATGACAGCAATGTAAAAAATTTTCTGAAGATGGTCCAGGTAGACCCCTTTACATGTGACATCCCTGGGAAAGTAAGAGGAGAGAGTGTGGCTGTTCATCTTCTGTGTGATAAATCTTCACAGGAATGATCCCTTCCCTCAATGGGACTTGCCTATTTCCAGTACACTGCTTGAACAATAAGTAGAGGTAGGGCATAAACTTGCAAAGGCAGCCTGAAGTATAGAGTTCTAGGCCTGCTGCTGTTGTGATGGGCTTTATTATGAGGTGTTTTTTTTGCCTCTCCTGATAGGTTATGGAGATTTCAAAATTGTCTGACCCACTCAGTCCTAAAGAGGAGCAAGAGGATTATCACAACTGTGATACCAGAGCAAGCAAGTTAGGGTACCTCTGCCAAGCCACAGTGGGGTTACTTCCTGTTTGTTTGCTTGCTTGCTGTTGCAGGAGGTGTTGAGGTAAACAGGAGATATTTCTCTAACCAGCCTGACTCATGCTGAGTATGGATAAGACAAATTTGGAAGATGTCTAGTAAATTTAAACAACAGAGGAAATCCCAGGTCTAGGTTGCTGAATTGGCAAACGCAGCAGCAGAGTTTATAATTTGCCCCAAATACTGAAAATTAGTGAAGACAATGCAGCTTATTACAACAAAAGGCACTTACCCACTGACTAGCAAACTGGATCATGTCATATGAAATTAAAAGAAGAAAAATCAGATGGCATGGCAAAGAACAAGAGAACAATGAACACTTAAATCAACATAAAAAACGTAATACTTAAAATGCTAACTGAAATAGATGAGCTAATGAAATGAAGAGCATAACTGTCAAGAGAACATAAACAGGCAGTCAACAGAAAAGATATAGCTAAATAAAACAAAAGTAAAACTGCCTGTAACAATGCTATGATATATAAATATATTTCTACAAAAAGCAGGAATTTATTTTGGTCAAATTCTGGCACCTTGTTTCTCTCTCCCACCAAAAAACAAATCAAACCAAATTACACAGCAATCACCATCACACATTAATCTTGTAAAGCAGCATCCATTACACCCCATTATTTTGGCTTCCTGCAAACTGCAATTGCCTCCTCTCCAACTGCACAGCTTTTTCCTGCCCAGAGCTGTGGTATTTTTTGACCAAGAGAATCTAGGGCGGTAGCCAATTAAAGTTGTATATTAACCTCCCATATCATGTACAGCATGGAGTATCTCCTCATCTTGCAATAGCTCACTATAGCCCTGTCTGTAGAGCATCTCAAAGATGACCTCTAAAATGATTCTGGAAAGCAAAATTACATTTTATCACTTTTACTTGATTATCTTCTCCTGGATATGATTTATGTACATATGTACCTATTCCAGTGGGAGCCAATAAGATATAAATCTAGTCCAAAGAAAAGGATTGACGTTTTGGCTCAATCATATTATTAAGACGTAGTCCTAATATGGGATATTCGCTAGCTTCAATGTAGGAGAAGTTCTGGGAGGGATACCCGATTAGTTTATCATACTTGAGGAAGCAAAATCTTCTCCAAGTTCCCCAGAACACACAGGAGTTATGGGCTCTGTACTGGCCATTAGAGTGGAGAGATGGGGGGGCAGTCTGTACCTTTAGTGATGCTTAGTGAGCACCCACCAAAAATAAAAGCTGCTTAACACATTTCAGATCCCCAAATATATTAATAAAAGAAACTTGCTTCTAAACTAATGTAGCAGTGACTGCCCACAGTATTAGACACTTCTGATTACCTAATAATAGAATTAAATACCTACAATTCCACCTACCTCTTGCCCTCCATCCAAAATGCAGAGTTTAGCAGTTTGTTTTTTGGCATCAACTAATACATTAAACATTGTACACAGAGAAGCAGGAATGCGCAAGTCTGTTGATTTGTTTGTCTTTTGCAGCTTCAGTTCAAAAGCAACTCTTGTTCTATTTATTAAAAACATTAATTCATAACATGAAAATCTGTCATAATTCAAAGCAACTGATGCATAAGACCACCTCTCTAAATGTATTAATTTTAACCTTAAGTGTGTGAGCATCAGAGTGGAAGTGTTTATGAACATAATTCTATATGCAGTAGTGTATGATAGCTACCTGTTCAATAGAACATCGCAGTGCCGGTAGCCTCAAGGTTCTGCATCGATTTAGCTGATTTAGTTAAACAATAAATGTATTATGGTTTTGCCTATTAATTAACAATAAGCTTCCTAATACACCAGCTGTGGATAATTTTCAAGCAGTAAAAATGAAAATCTAAAAGAAATATTTGGCTTGTGTGTTAAAACCCAACATCTCATTATCATACCATGGATTCACTTATGATGCACACCTTTTACAGTTTTAAAAAAATGACATTTGCATAAAAGTGAATTAAATTATTTCCCTTCTTCCTAAAACAAAGATAGATGCAAAGTACAAACCCCCCCCTTGAATCTCATCGCACACTGCTGTAAATGAGGAGTAATGTCACTGATGTCAGTTATGTTGCATCAGCATAAATTCAGTGAAAGATCAGAGTAAGACTCATATTATACACATGTAAAACAAATGAGGTATCCAGCATCCAAACTTGTGCAAATTAAATGAGACTTGTTTTTTTCTACATGTCAAGCTAACAGCCTCAAAAAGATTCTCCTCAAAACCCTTTGATCTTGTTATGACTTAAAAAAATCCTGCAATCATCAGATCTCTTTTCCATACCCTGTTCACATTAATTAAATCACCTCTCAGTCTTCTTGTTGGTAAAACAGACTAGCTTGAACTGTTTAGGTCTCCAATCAAATAGTGTCTTTTTTCAAACCCTAGATAATTTCTGTCTTCTTCCTTGAGTATCTTTTTTGAAATATGGACATCAAAATTGGACAAAGCATTGTGGTACCAGTTTTTGTAGGGACATTATCAATTCTTTATTTCTACTGATATACTTTATTCTTTTTATACATTTGAGAATCAAGCTTTTTAGCTACAGCTAAAAAGATCCCTGATCTGGTCTGAGAAGATTTACCTTCCATGAAATTATGGTAACTGATATCAATTATGATTTCACTTTCTAATTTTTGTAATAAAGTCCCAAACTAACTATTCCGTTATTTTGCCTAGGATTCGTGTCAGGATACCCGGTCCATTAACCCCTCTGGGGATCATTCTGCTTACTATTGCTAAAAAATTAGGATTATTTTGGCAGTCCTCCAACCTGGAGTTTGCCCAGTATTCCAATATTTTATAAAAATTAATATTAGTAATGCATAATGCTCCTGAGCTAGTTCTCTCGAGATACAAGAGTGTAGATTACCTGGGCCGGTTGATATGAAAATATTTAATTTTGGCAGATGCTGCTGTTTATCTTCTTTTGCTAAAGATGCTGAACTTTCTGTTCCACCCACAGCATCACATGAGATGTATACATCTTTCTGCTTCATTCAAAATACATCATTTATGATTTGACTATCCATATCTACCAATGGACTTATACCTGGCCTAGGGATTTTTTTCTTGCTAAAAATCTGCCTTATTGCATTGGTCATTGATATTTTATTGACTTTTTAAAAGTTCCCATTATAAGTTGTCTATATTTTTTAAACTTTTAATTTATAATAATTGCCATTTACTCCCTTTTTCTTACTATTTATATACTGATTATGTTTTATTGTTGTTTCACATCTTTTAATCAGGATGGTAAACAGGTTTTTCCAGGTTTGTATAATCATGACTTTTTAGGTACCCAGTAGGATAACCTCAAACAACATTGATTTTTATGCTATTTCTGTTAAATTTAGTGATGCCATGAATATATATGGACATTTGGGCTGCCTAAAAACATGCTCAGGGCAGCAGAAAGGGGGAGGAGTGGGGGGTGGGAGGGTGGTACTTTAATTAAAGTGGCTCCTGGACAGCCGGTCTAATTAAAACAGCTCACCATCACATATATTAAGCCCTAAAGGTTTTCAAAATGGCCATGGGGCATTCTTTCTAAAACTCTTCCAATGGGATTTAGATCAAGTGCCCCTGTGATCAGTTTGAAATGTGCAGGGACTTAATACATGTGATGGTGTAGTGACGCTGAAGTGTTTTAACTAGAACACAGAACCGACTCCATTAGTCAAGTCTGCTCTGATACTTTGTAATTAGTATGTAAACAAGCATGTCTATAGGCACCCCTGGGGAGTGGCAGTCTTACTGGGATTCACTCTTTTTTCTAATGACTGTGCTAGTAATTCAAGATAGTGTTTGATATAAAAGAGCAGCAATAGGCTATTGCCCATTCTGTATTTCCCAAGAGCTTGGCTTTAGAAACCTCAGATGAATCAATCATATCTATCTTGTATTGTAAGTATAACACACTTTATTTACACTTTATTTGGTATATAACATCTTTCTTACAGACTACTCTAAAATAATTACATAGTGAATTCATACCATTATTAATGTAAGATGAAAATGATAGAAGAAACAAGAAAAATTAAGGAGATATGGAGAAAGAAGAAAGAATACATCAAAAGTGACTTGAAAAGAGTAATATATAAAGAATTACATTATAAATATAGAATCAAAGTAAGAATATTTTGCTTATTTATTAACTTTCATGGGGATTTTGACAAGATACCTAGACATTTTGATTAAGGCTTCCTGGAGGCTAATTTACAAATCTGTTACAACTTTTAACAGACAATTGTAAAAATATAACTGTACCTTTTGACGCAAGCTTCTATCATATCAGTGGCCATAAGTTTAAGTCTTTGCTCTAAATGATGTGCAAATTCTGGTTCTGGCCAGTGTAGATCAAAAACAAACATCTGCAGTGCATCCAGTTTCCAAAAGAGATCTTCTGATGTAGCTGAACCATTGCTATAAAAAAAACAAAAACAAAATCCAGAATATATAAGAAGATATAAGCCTTCCCTGCCCCTCTGATCCCAAGAGGAGTAGTCATCAAAGAAGAGCCCTTCCTACATCTTTCCATTCCATTTCTAATACACATCTCCCACAGGCTACTGAGGGTCAATGCAAGTGTGTGAAAATGGTTGCAGAAGCCCTGTCCTTTTGATTGAATATTATTTCCTCCAGGGTGTTAAATAAACCCACCTTCATGTTGGAGTGGGGTAAGGGGAAAATATGAGCAATGGGAAGTAGCCCAAATTCAAAAGAGGCAAAGGTGCTGGCACAGGCAGTTTCATTTAAAAAGGGATGTTCCCATTACAATGAAAGCTTTCCACTGAGGACACTGACAGACATGCAGTCCTGCTCTTAACTCTTGGCCCTTCACAGAAAGCACCAAGATTTAGAGTGACCCCTCCCCCCCAACATATGTTCACTGTTGAGACAGGGGGGTGAGGGCTTGAACTCCACTTTGGAGCCAATCCAGGAGGAGCTGCCTGGTGTGGCCCCTTTCCCCTAACCCTGCTACCCACTCCCACCTCTGGTGCTATCTGCAGGATGGGAGGGGGAAAAGGGAGGGAGAAGGAACTCTGGGCTGGGTTTTACCCAGCCTGAGCGGGAGGGGGACATATGGATTGGAGACCCTCTGAGGTGGGGGGCTCCAATCCATTTTCCCCCTGCTTCCAGCTCAGGCTGGGCAAAACCTCCTCTTTGCTTCTGCCTCTCCTTTTGTGCAGACAACACTGGGGGCAGAGCTGGGCTGCATCGCACACTTGGACAGACAGAAGTTAATGAAGGCACTCTGCTGTGGAGTGCCATCATCTGAACCCTCATTACATGATGGTTAATTTGTTGTGCAATCAGGCACTTCTAAAGTGCTCTGCAGCTGTGCAGTTTTGTCAGGGCATAGCTACAGAATGATTTCAAGGGGTCGATTACACCAGTGGTTCTCAACTTTTTTTATACCAGGACCCATCTGTAAACTTCAATGACTAGTCTCAACCCAGTGCCCCTCACTCCCTCCCCACTACCCCCCATCCCCAGCTCTCTAGTATATGGGGCAGGGTAGGTGTGTTGGGCAGAGGGTCTCAAGCAGCCCCTTGCAATCTGGAACTCTACCAGCCTGCAAGGGAAAAGCCAGGGTTTCCTATGTTTTTCTCCTTTAAAAGACAATCCATTTTTAAAGTTTGTTGATCCATTTTTAAAAATTGGGTCACAACCCTTTCTTATTTTCTTGCAACCCACTTTTGGGTCATGACCTATGGGTTGAAAAACGCTGGATTACATGACAAATATCACTTCAGTCAGTACCCGGTTTTGCTTGCTTTCACAGCAAAAGTGAGTAGATCAACCAAAGTAACAAAAATACTTAAATGCAGCGTACTGGGAGGGTCACACACAGATGGATACTTTCTTTATGTCTGTGCTTTAACTTGTACTGAACAACAGGTCCCCAGAGGAGAAGCAACTTATATTATCATCAATAATTTTTACAGAATGAGAGAATAAGAGGGAGGAGGTTTTAACAGACACCTCAACTCAGTGGTCCACTACACATCTGTAACTACACTGATAGCATTATAATAAGCAGACCAAATCATTTCCTTCTGCCTAATGTCCTAATATTTTAATAAAAGTTGACCTGTTATACAAAGAGACTAACATCCCATGGACTAACATTCCAAGTAACAAACATATCAACTTACTTAATAAGCATAAACGACAAAATCTGAGTTCACTAGCTTTGATGCAGCATTTTAATTTATGACTAACCATCTTCCTTCCTATATCTCATGACAAACGAGAATAAACATGAAGGGGCTGAGTGCCCTCAGCTCTCCTAAATGAATCAGCTGGAGTTAGAAGTGCTCAGGACTAGGCAAGATGAGATTAAAAGGAGTTAGAGATGGATAAAACTTACACAATCCAGCCCTGTAATAATAATAATAATAATAATAATGATGATGATGACGACAGACTGTTATCTATCCAGTAATTTTCTCCTGTTGTGTTTTGCCCCGTTTTAAAATACTCAAGTACTGAAGCTTTTACCACTTCACTTAAGAGGATATTGTAGCCTAGTATCTTACCATTAGGGAGAGTGTCATGCTATTCTACACACATTTTCCTGCTTAATTCTGTTTAACAACTGTTGGTTATACCTCTCAATGAATCTCTGAAATCTACCAACAGAAATTAGAGATGATTAATTGGTTTATTAACATTCCAGCACCATTCTCTATTTATGTAGTTTTGTAGCTTGTTCTGATTACAATGTTTTGTGGAAGGGACTTTTTCCTGATATGGACCAAAAAGCACTAAGGGTGTTCAAATTAGGAAAAATCCCATAGTGGTTCAGTCATACTAGGGTAGAATTGCTCCTTTCATCATAATGAATACCTGTCACAGCAGTGAGTCTGGTCCTTATATATGTCACATTTGTACAGTATTTTCTGCTAAAATGAGACAGTCTGCTGGTATGGAAAGAGAATGAAAAAAGCATAAAAATTAAAATGTCACAGGATGGGGAGGAGAAGCTAATATGGTTTTATATGAAATCTCAAAATACATTAATTTTGATGAGAGTATATGTCTTCTAGAAAGCAAAACACACTTGCTTAACAAAGCTGATCATTACTTTCCACTATTAGATCTATTGGGATTTTAGCCATTTTAATTTTTGTTCTCTGTAGCCATATATTTTTGCTTAACAGGACTCCAAACTAAATGGAATCCTCTAAGACTCAGGAGGACTCATGTGTTCTCAATACTGTCAATGTATTCTTATGCACGTTCACTCCCTGGTGTCCACTTAAACTGGTTTCATTATACAGCCAAATAAGGTTTCACAATTATAATAATTGTAGTAATAGCCATTGGTTCATGAAATTTGTGAGAAACACTGTAATTAACTTCTCCTGTTTTTACATGATTTGGAGCCACTGTTCTTATTCATTTCACCATTCAGTATCGCCCAGTGACATTCAGACCTATTTTTATAAAGATATAGAATAGTATATTATATGGCTCAGAGAAAGGAAGACGTGACAACAGAATGAAATCACATGTTCCTCAACCACACATCTAGGTGGAGGTCTGTGATTTGATCTTTTTTAACTATTATAGTAAATTACTCTGGAGGATTGTGATTTTTTTAACTGACATGCTAATGCTATTGGTTCAACAGTATATACTTTATTTGAGCCTGATCCTGTTCTTTGGTATGGATCTAGTAAAGCACTTGTGACTATTTAATTTTAAACTTATAAAGCACACAATTTTAAGCACTGAACAGGGCTTTATGATTTGTATAGTTCTTGTTCTGTCTGTATCAGTTAATTATTATTAGGTTGTAATAGTATAAAAATGAAACGTACATTAGACTCATTTTATTTATGTGTGTGTGTGTGTAGATAGATATAGATGCACACACACACACAAAATATAAGAAATTCTGATTTCATACAAGTTATTTGTTTAAACTTAAGCACACACTGAAGTGTTCTACTGAGTTGGGACCTAAATACTCAGCATGTCGTAGGACTGAGCCCTTTGAACAAAGGCTGCATCTTCTATTTTCCATCACGTGCTTCTAATTATTCTGCTTAGCCTGCAGCCTACTGATTTAACAAAATAATATTTGGATTTTAAATGTAATGGTACTCTCACCTAGCATCCTTTAGGGATCCCACTGTAATGCTGTAGGCACCCCTCTCCCCATTTGATTCCTAATGTGAGTATCCTCAATGCTATGAAAAGCATGAAGCACTAATGCCTTCAATGAGCTACTTGTCTGAACAAATCTTTGAAGAACTGAGCACCGCGCTTATCCCACAGCAGGTACTGAGGTATGAACTTGCTACTTCTCTGGAACGGTGCTGTTTCATTTTCCTCCATTTATACACACAAACTCAACATTGTTTGCCCTTTCCACGCCCCCATTATTTTATGACCAGTTCTTATCCCTAGTTTATGCTATTTCTACCCTTTTCTGAAGCATACCAAGGGTGATTTTTGAATTTATTTGACAGTATTTTATAGGCTTATCATTGCACTATTATTCACCATCATGAGCACCTGGTTGAAGTCACATTGGCAGAAAGAATGCTTTGAAAAAATGGAGGGTCAGATACTCAGCCGTAGTTCTACTGCCTTCATAATGCTTGGGCACAGCTAGGCCAAATGAGAATTCCTTCAGCAGATCACCACTGGTATAATGTTAGCAAGGCTGATTCTTATACCCTACTCTTTCCAGGCACAGAAAAAGTGCCTGTCTATCAAGGTATGTCTTCAGTCTTCCCTTTGTGAGCTGGGCCCTCCGAGATCCTCTCTGATCTCTTTTCTTTGGTCCCATTCATGCCCTTGGAATCTACAGGTGCCTGTGTTTTCTTTTTGTTCCCCTGTGTGAGCAAGTGGGGTGTCCTAGTAGGGATTAGGAAGCCTGTGTTCTTGCCTTTCCATGCTTGATATGACAGGAAGTGGAGGGGGATTTGCTATGCTACGACGGCCTGAGCATGCCTGTCTGCCTGCCCCTTATACATTTTTGGGGGGCCTTGTTCCTCTGTGTGGGGAACTGATAATAGGCATACTGGATGTGTACAACAAGCCCACAGTGCTGAGACTGGGGTCAGGAGTTGAGAACAGGCATGCTTGGTGCAATTACAAGCTCTCAAAGTCTGGCACTGGGGAGATGAGAGATGAGAACACCCACTGAGATGAATGGAGCAGTTCATCTCTCTCAGACCTATTGTTTCAGGCTGTATTCATCTTCATGGAGCATTCTCATTCAGTTGGGAACATCATGTTGCTTGATGAGAGCATCACATTGAGATGAATGGGGAACTTCACACAGATCTGAAAACCTCTTTCTGTTTAAAGGTCAGTTCTTTGAAGGCCCAGTCCACATTACAAAGTTGTATCGACAGAACTCCAGTTTTGCCAGCAAAACTTTGAGCATCCAAACTCCTCTGCAGCAGCGGCAGCAGAACCCTTGCATCACAGCCAGAGTTCTGCTCAACTGCTCGAGCTAATTCTTCCAACAGTCAATACAGGTGGAATGACTATCACAATGAATACATTTGAAGCACCTGCAGATCCTTTGAATTGGTTATCTGCCAGCCTGGGGGTAGAGTTAAGGTTGTACAGGTATGTATCTCTGTTTCCTGGTTTACAGAAGTTTGAGTCGGAAGAACTTTAACTCTTCATTGCTTGGTTTTCTAAAGTCTGAATTTTGCTGAACTTGGCATTCTGAAAGTGTATGAGGTAATGCTGAATTAAAGTATACCAAGGATAACAAAGAATGTTATCATTCAAAATATGATATACTGCATATATAATGGAATAATATTTACAAACACAAACATCCATCTCTTCAAAACTGCCTGAAATCCAGCTTAAATGTAAGGTTTAACATTTGTAGTAGAATAAGATTCAAATCTAAAAGGGGTAAAAATGCATTTTAGACTAATGAATCTTAATTAACAAGATGACTGTAAGAAGAAATCCAACCTGACTAATTAAAACCTTTACTTTGCCTTCCCCTAAGTACACTGTCCCAGCTCTCTTGTCCTTCCACTATGTTTTCCTCAGCCAAATCTGAAACACCATGCTCCACTTGTCTAGCCAAGGTGTCCTCAGAGTTAACTACTCATGGGACCAATCAAGCAAAACACTGAATACTACACACAACACTTTACTCTCTTAATATCTCCCCGACCTTAACATGCAATGCCCCAAATGTACCATTAAACAAAAGGATCAGCAAAAACAACTGAAAACACAGTAATGATCATCTTGTGCCAGTGTTATGTAAGGGAAGAGTATACATGTACAGTTTCTTTCTGTAGATTGAAGGAAGCAAGGGGGCGGGGGGTAAGAAACTTACTGATGAAAATAGCAACAGAACATCTGCAGAGAATCATTTAGCATAATCTGCACACAATATTTTGCAGCATAGTTAAAAAGGTAAAGGACAAAAGAGTAAGTGTAAACTGTGTCAGAGAGGTAAATCCATTTTAGTATCTATGACCACAATTCATCAAAGCACATAAAGAGATGCTTAACCATAACTATATTCTTAAGCCCATACCTATTCAGCAAAGCTCTTAGGTGAGAGCTCAACATATTGTTGAACAGGAATGGATTTAAACACTTGCTGTAAAGCTTTGTTCAATCGGTGCCTATAAAGCTTTACTTTGGAGCCATAGCCGTTAGTAATAAATGTTAGCCTTTGAAAAATGTCTACTTACTTCACAAACAAAAGGCCATATTCAATAACAGAAATAGGCTGATGATTTGGCATTCTTACAAGATATTAAAAGTTACTCAGTTGATTCATAAAGTATAATTTCTCAGTGTGGTTGTATCCACTAAAAATGATTGCCTGCAAGCCCCCCAACCCTCCCCACACCCCCTTCCCTGAAAATAAAGAGCTTTGGCAGTAACTTTAATGAAATTATTCCTAAAATATTGTTTGAATTTCATAGTATTTTGGTGCCCATCGTTTACAGTTTTGTATGCAGAAACTGATTTTTGCGTGTGCCACAAGCAGACTGGAAAGATAAATATGAATCCCTAGTTTCTGAAAGAAAAGTACTTTTCAGCTTGGCTAATGTCCTAGCCGACAGTGTTTTCTCTAGAATGTTTAGTGGCACCAGACACACATGACAAAAATCCCACAGGTTGCAACATGAATGTAGACGCCACTTGGAACAAAATATTATTTCTTATAAACTGCTCTTTTGAAAAACATGATCAGTCACTTGTCTTGCAAATGAGCATTCTGAATAACTCATAGACATCAAGAAGACTGCTCCACAAGGGGGCTAGAGACAGTAGCCAGCAGTCAGTTGTGTAGGCAGCACTGGAAATCTACTGAACGAGGTGAGCAAGATGCCTCAAGTGAACTTGCACAATACATGTTCATTACAGCTCGTCTCACTAGAAACAGCCTGAGAGCTACGGCCTGTGAGCACTTGCTGACTGTAGCACAAGTACTAGCTGAATGCAAAGCTGGATTTTTCCTTTCAGAACTTGGTGTGAGATTTGGCATGCCACTTATATTCTTGTATACCACAATGGCATTTTTTCCTGCAAGGATTTTTCTTTCATATCCTCTTCAAATACTTACAGGTCAATGCAGCAGATGACAGAATTTGACCTCCTTCATTGGCCATGTTTTTAGTAACAAATTCCCTCTCCCTCTTTCATATTAAAAAACTGCCCACAGGACACCAACAGCATGGACAAACATTCACTTGAAGTGGTTTCAAAAGAGGAGGGGGAGCTGCTATAACAAGAACAATTACTTGTGCAGGAGCTTACGACTTTAACCCTGCTTCAGCCAGAGTTAAATTACAGCTGTTTAGCTCACTTGTATTAGTATAAGCCATGCACATGTAACAGTTTGAGCCTAACATCTGTGGGTCATTCTTGTGGGCAGTGTCCTTTCCTTTTTGAAACCACTCAAAATGAATGGTTGTCTATGACTGGCACGTGTCATCCTCTGCCACACTTCAAGTTTCTTTTCCAAAATCTGGGAGGCTTTAGAGGTTTTCAAATAACAGTTTGGGAGAATGTTTTCATCTAGGCAAAAGCAACATGTTTTTCCCTAGGTTCATTCTCAGAAATAGTTAAACAGTTCTGGCTAAAACTAAAGGGGAAAAAGATCAGCATGAAGCAGATGCTTGGAGTGGAAATTTTCAGCCAAAATGGTTAAAATTAGGCAGAGGTGGATACATCTACTTGTGCTATTAAAGCGACAAAATTAACTCTGGCATGGTATGTGCCAGAGTCAACTGTTTCCAGGTGCACTGTCTACATGTGCATCTGGGACTGCAGCACTTTATGCTAGGGTGGAGCAATCCCCAGGCTGGCATGAGGCTGGGGTGGGGGATGGTCAGCCCTGGTCTCCGGGTGGCAGTGTTGGGCAGTGGAGGGGCTGGCTCGGGCACAAGGGTACAGGGTTAGGTGGCAGGAAGTCCCCGCATTTTAGCATCCTCATGCCCAAGTCAAACCCTGTCACTGTCTACATGTGTTTCAGCGTATATAATTACTCTGTCATATGGCAGAGTTAATTAATTTACTGTACCTTAATACTGGCAAACATGTAGACTGTTATGCTTTGCTGCAGCCCTAATTACTCAACTCTGCGGTAAAGTGCACCTGTAGATCTACCCAGTATAAGTAAATGAAAAC
Source organism: Crocodylus porosus (assembly GCF_001723895.1). Lineage (NCBI taxonomy): Eukaryota > Metazoa > Chordata > Crocodylia > Crocodylidae > Crocodylus > Crocodylus porosus. The sequence continues at coordinate 104,018,715 of NW_017728931.1, forward strand.
GGGTCTTATAATGGAAGTGCTGGAACCCAGTCAGTGTTACAACTGCTGCCTACAGCAGTGTTCTACATTAGTAGATATCTCAGTTTTAGGAATTACTGTATGACAGTTATTAATTAAACGTTTCCACAGCATTCATGTGTAACATGTACTTTAACATTAATTTTTACTGGGCAAAATTACTAGGATGCAGGTGGTTAGAAGACTGAACCTAAAAACGTATACGAATCTCACCATGGAATAAGAAATAGAGGATACTGAAGGAGGGGAATAACTAGCTAGAAAGGGTTTTTTGAATGGCAAATCATCAGGGAGTTGCAATTCAGAGCTGGAGTAATGATTTATAAAGGCAAAGGTATACAGATAGAAAAATGTTAGCATTACAGTTAAAAAAAAAGAGTGTTAAAGCCCAAGGATGAGAAGAGAAAAGGTTGACAATTTCCGAGTACAGTCAGTTAGAACAATTTCCATAATACCTAATGAACAAGTGCCAGAAGTCTGGAGACATATTTCTCAATATACTGGTTATATAATTCTTAGCACAAACACCAAACTGCTCACATCTCCTTGTAAGAAAATGTTAGAGTTCATTCAAGTTAAATTTTAAATAATTATGTTTTGCTTTAAAGCATATGGTCAAATTATTTTTCATAATTAAGATGGTTTTCTATCATTTTTCCTATTAATCCACCTCTTTGGAAATCTGTAACCGAAACATTTCTTCACCCAAAATGGTAAATGCAAAATTACAGAATTATGGAAAGTAGGGCTGAAAGGGACCCGCAGAGCTCACCTAGGCAAGATCATCCATACTATCCCATACAAATCCTTGTCTAACTTACTAGTAAAGCTATGCAATCAACTTGGTCACACAACTACAAAGCATAGATAGCACCCTAACTTGCCACAATGGGGGTTACTGTCTTGTTGCTGAAAGCTTTTAAATTGTGCTTGAGAGATCCAAAGAAGAGGGCCAGGCCCCATGCTACAGAGGCAGGCAACTCCCCCCTGCCCTCTCCCTGCCATTCTGAGCATAGGATAAAATTCCTTCCTTATCCCTAATATAGCAATCAGTCTGACCCTAAACAGAGGGGCGAGACCCTTTTACAAGGAATCTTTGGGTTTAAGTCCCAGATGCAAAAGTACTGGTACACCCCACTCAAAATCCCCAATCCCCAATGCTTCTGAGGAAGGTGAACTACATCCACCGCCCCTCACCTCCCCCCCCACTTCTGCCCACGCACATGTAGCAACAGGAGTGGAGAAAGCCTTTCCAGCTCCAAGTGGCAACCAGCAAAGCCGAGAAGTATGAGAAATATTAAACACCTTCCACTCTTCTCTGCAACCTGGGGACAACAAACACAAGTCCCGCTGGGGGATGGGGGACTACTGCCACTGCTGGCCTGCTGAGCAACCCTTGCAAAGCCAACAGCCCAAGGCACTTAAGGGAGCCCACCCCTACCCCAGCCCTGGCACAATCTGTGGGCAAGGCAAGAGACCCTAAGGGGACACTTGCCTGCCTGTACACAAATGTTAGGAGCTTGGGGAATAAGCAGGAGGAGCTCATCCTCCTGCTTAATGCAAATAATTATGATGTCATAGGGATAATGGAGACCTGGTAGGACTCCACCCATGACTGGACTATGGGTATAGATAGCTATACCCTATCCAGGAGGGATCATGTAGATAAAAGGGGCGGGGGTGTAGCTCTCTATGTTAAGGAAGGCTATGCGTCCCTGCAAACTGGTGTTGGCAACCAGGGTGGATAACTGGAGACCCTCTGGGTTAAAATCTGTGGTGAACACGACACAGGGGACACAACGGTGGGAGTCTACTACAGACCTCCCACCCGAAGTCAAGAGCTTGACCAGGAATTCGCCCAGGAACTGGCTGAGGCCGCATGTTCCAGGACTAGGGTTGTCATGGGTGACTTCAATTACCCAGACATCTCAGGGGAGGATCACTCACCAAAATCTGAGTGGTCGCAAAGCTTCCGATCGTGCATGGATGACCTCTACCTGACTCAAGAAGTCTATGGGCCAATGAGAGGCAAAGTGCTGCTCAACCTGGTACTGGCTACGGGGGATGACCTAATCGGCAACCTATTGATCAATGGGAAGCTGGGTGACAGCGACCACGAGATGATCA
>NW_017728931.1:104022865-104026902 GCF_001723895.1 Crocodylus porosus
GTCGAACAGTCACAAACTCCTGCAAGACCGTTTCAGGCTGGACATAAGGAAGAATTTCTTTACTGTCTGAGCCCCCAAGGTCTGGCACAGCCTGCCATCGGAGGTGGTTCAAGCACCCACACTGAACACCTTCAACAGTAAATTGGATGCTTATCTTGCTGGGATCCTGTGACCCCAGCTGACTTCCTGCCCTTTGAGTGGGGGGCTGGACTCGATGATCTTCCAAGGTCCCTTGCAGCCCTAATGTCTATGAAATCTACGAAGTCCATCAAACTATCTTACTGGACTGTCAGAGCTCCCCTTTCTGTATCACCTCCATAAACTTATCCCAGCTCCTTTAACTTTCTCTTATAACTCATGTATGCTCTATCCCTCTACCTTCCCCAACATACACAAACAGTACAGTATTGTACTGTAGACAGGTGGCATATGGGCTGTCAGCTCCATTTTTGTTACACCGAGAATGAAGAAACATTATGGTGATAGAAAAAATATGTATTTTTTTCAACAACATGAAAATTCATATCGTTCAAATGCTGTGTCCATTAAACCTTCATCATTTTCCTTTAGAATTTAAACTTTAAAAATCTAATAGAAATCTTTCAATTGGTTGGTCAAACGGTTTTCCAAAATATTTGGCATATACAGTGACTTAATCACACCCATACAGAAACATTAAGTACTACTTAATTTTACAAAAATATGGCTTAAGAACAATTAACTGAAGTGTCTCTCCACTGCTGATTAATTAAGAAGAGCAATTATGTCATTTAGGGTGTTAACTGCTAATTACACCATAAAAGACCTTTGTCAAGTTGATTTTAAGTGAGATATTAAGTATAACACTCTGCTGTAATTTTATACACTAAAAACACAACTCACAGACATTCCATGCTTGCTCACAGCTGAGCAACTATAATATTCAACTAAGTGATCATAAACACCATGCAATCGAAATTTAACTGTACAGAACATTAGCAAGACCATGCAGAGTTGACATACAGTCAGAAAATTAGTGAAGAATACACACGTGGAATCATATAAAGAAGCCATCCAAGTTGGTGTAGAAAAGCTAGGAATCTGTGGAAGATTAAGAGGCAAACTTGGAACTTTTGGAAGAGCTACATTGGGAAGACTGTTGGTGATGCTCCTGTGAAGAAAACAATGTAGGAACACAATAAAAATAGAATTTCTAGGACAACAGGGGAGCAAAACCAGATCAGACAGAAAGATAAAGCCATGTGGGTTAGACCTTCAAGGAAACACTTACTTGACAGGTTGCCATGATTCTTGTTCAAGACCTCTGTGAATGGACTGAGCGATAGATGATTCCATGAGATCAATGTAGCGGATGACCAGGGGAACAAAAATTTCTTGCAAGTGCTTGTGAAACTTTCCATTGCACAAAAATACTTTAAAAAACAAACAGAAACAGTCCACATTTATTTATCAAGCTGTGATCCATTTAGTTAATATAGCAAAAAGAATTTCCTAAAACATTCCAGTACATAAATAGTTCTAAGAGCAGTGATAGATAGCACGACCCCTTTTCTGCAATGGACTTAATATCAGACTCTTTGCTTTTGCTTCTAAACAACTAACAAATACAGAATTGGGCCGTGATTAAACAAAGCACTTAAGCATGTGCTTAACTGTCATTAATTATAATGTCATTTCATTCTAATACTCAGACCTATACATCAGGGAATTCTTACCTTTAAGAAAATGCTTAACAGTTTCACTGAATTGGGGCTTAGTAATTAGCTTGCTCTAACAGAATATTTAGCTACTAGGTCAGTGAACAAAACAAAGCAAGATATATATCCTATTAGTCATGAAGAAATATCCAATCATTACTCTTTAATTATCTTACATACATGTCCAAAAGCCACAATCACGAATAGCTCTGTACAAATAGACAGATCCTGCAAACACAATGACTGTGGCTAATGTCTGAGAGAGGATGGTGACTATGAATATCATGCACACAGCTTGACTTGAAGAATATTTTTAATGGTTCAAAAACTACATCAAAATATAACCTCCTCTACTCCAGTACAAAAAAGTGGCTTTTGTTTCTTTCATTGTCTCTTATTTTTATATTTTTTATTTGTGAGCATTTTCTTTCTCCTTCTATATGGAGTATCCCCAAGTATTCCCTTATCTAGAATCACAGCATTAGTACCTTTCAAATGTTTACATTAATATATATTATATATATAAAAACCAGTCAGCACAGACTGTAGACCCTCTCCCCACCATTGTTTTTATTCCTGGGAAAGGCTTAAGCCATGCAGTACATCTGGAAGACATGGAAACTGTTCGGGAAACATTTTCACTATGTCCTAGGGCCCTTCTACACGTACAGGTAAAGGTGCAATGGGATCTAATGAGCAATTCACACAATCCCAGGTTCCCCCTGCATCTGCTCCCATGCAGCTGATGGGACTCAGCAGGTTTGCAGATGGACAGGGCTCACAGCAGGGGCAGCGGGGAGAATGCTGCAAGCCCTGCATTTATGAGGCTAGCAACAGCAGCTGCAGACTGGCAGCAACGGCAGCGTTTTCTGTGCTGGCCCTTCTATGTTCTCTCCAGCCAACAAAGCTGCTCCCACTGCCCCTGAGGAGGCTTGCAGGGGTGGGGAGAAGACAGTGTTTTCCCTGCTGCAGTTCCATAGCTGACAACACTGCCACCACTGTGAACCTTGTCAGCTGTGGGGCTGTCAATGGGTGGTGCACCCCTGTGGCTGGGAGCCCCTCAATTGATGGGGCTCTCAGCCACAGGGGAGCACTTGGTCACACATTCAATTAATGGCATGATTAGAACAAGCTATGTAGGTTATTGCATGTTTTATCATGCAATTAATTGGCTGAACATGTAGGTGGGTCACAATTTAAGACATGATTAACATGTATAGAGAGGGCCCTAGTTTCATCCACTGATGTCAGTAACACCAGGGACTGCTGAGGGTTTAGGCATAATATTGTTATTTCAAAGTAATGATCTGAAGCCAAGAATTATTTTCATTAGAAAGAGATGCTATTAACCACCTTTATATTCACCTCTTTGCAAAGCGATATGAAAAGTTTTAATTAGGTTATTTTGCCATAAGTATTTGTACATTAAGCATTTCATTTTTTAATAGGACTTTAAAAAAGTGGCAGCTTTTTATTTTAATATCTTGTAAAATTAGCAAAATAGTAGTCAATAATATTATGAAATAAAGGGATTGATCCTTAGCACAAAGGTGTGTACATACATAGAAATTCAGTGTTCCAAGCCCAAGGACCACCCCAGCAAAGACTTGAATACCCCTAGCCTAAGAGACAAGGAGAAGAGGAGTATCAGCTTATGATTAGAAAGGAGGCAGTTTCAAACCCTACACTGTTAAGAACTTAAAGCTGGCATTGTCAAGTTTTTCTGAAGTCAACATGTCACTTTTCAGGCAGTCATTGAAGACAATGTAGGACTGGCATAATATAATCACAGGTGCTTGAAGACGTGAGCAAGCACGCTATTGCTTTCTGAACAAGCTGTAGAGATGCCCTACTGTAAGCTCTGCTCAGAGGGAATTACAATAATAAAGCTTCATGGGCAGGAGGGCATGTGCTACTATTGAGAAGCCAGAATGGAATTAAAAAGGGGCACAACCAGTAAAAATTGAACACTGAAAAAAATGGTCATACTATACTGATAGTCAGCTTTGCAAGAAAAGGAAATTATCTAAAATAATGCCAAGAGTTTTAACTTGCCTTTATCACCATACAAATCTTACTTAGAAGTGATATACAGGTTGTAGCCATATTGGTCTATAGGCAAAAGGAACTGGAACTCTTGGCAGAGGTGACATCTTTTATTAGACCATCTAGATATATGCAATAAAAACCCCTTTATTTGCAAGCTTTTGGGCACACACCCTTCTTTAGGCATAGAAGAATGCAAAGATTGTAAAATTTCTCATAGGAGAAATTTCTCATGGCCACCTCCCCTTGCGGAGTCTGCTCCCTACTGGGGTCTCTGGTGCGCCAGCTGGAGGA
>NW_017728931.1:104026913-104049297 GCF_001723895.1 Crocodylus porosus
CTCCAGCTGACTTCCTGCCCTTTGGGCAGGGGGCTGGACTCGATGATCTCCCGAGGTCCCTTCCAGCCCTAATGTCTATGAAATCTATGCCTGAATGTGCCCACCTTTTTCTCTTCAAGTAGAGACTGACCCATGACAGCTCCCAATGCTCAGTTGAGCATGGAGCAGCTCTAGGGTCCAGGACACAACAATAACCTACCCAATCAGTGGTACTGGGCTGGCGGCAGAATTGGGTCCTGGACCTAGCAACCCTACCTGATCCCCAAAGGTAGATGTGGGGGTGCCATGAGCCCAACATCAACAAGCATCTCCCTAATCTCATGATCACTGTGCTCTGGGCCTTTAAAAGTGGGCATGTTAGAAGCCCTAACTGCACATCTGTTTTCTTTCAAGTTCCCAGTTCACTCATGAAAGCAGCACCTAGGGAGCTGGGAGCTCCTTGCTCCCTAGCTGCAAGCACTGCTTCATGGTGTGGGGCACATGCAGCTGGGCAGCCAGGAGTTCCTAGTTCTCTCTGTCCCAGATCATGGTTTCCTCAAGCAGAGAGCTTTAAAGAGCTTTAAAGAGTGTAGTGAAAGCATATTTGCATCAATAGACTTTTCTATGTACATGTACACCTTTTTTCATACAGATGTCCTTTTGCCAATGTACAATGGTCTGTGTGACTGAGTGGAATTCACATTATCAATAACTTTTTTTGAGAAAAGAAGAAGCCTGAGATACTGGAGTTTGAGCTTTCTCCATCCTACCAGATTGTGTAGCAAGAACATTCCACTACGTGAGGCAGATTTTTATCCAAATGATTCCTTTAACCAACAGCAGCCATGATAGCAAGACATTTCAAGAGGTAAGCCCTCAACACATTGCCTTTTCTAAGTTAGCTGCTGTCACACTGTCAATTGGTGTACTAAGGTTTAGTCAGAGCAGCTTTACAAATGTTTTTACTGAGCAACACTTTATGGAGAGTACTTGCTTTCCTAGAGGCCATCTGAATTAACCTTATAACATTCCTAGTTTCTACTAATCTGGGAAAGTGCCTGTGTCACAAAGCAGTGCAGCAGTAATGCCAAGCAACTGTACAGTGAGTGATGCCAGAAAGAAGAGCGATGCAGCTGGAAGTAAATGAAACATCAGAGCAGAGAGGGTCCTGGGTAAGGAAAGTCACTGAAAGATAAGACATAAGTTATTTCAATTTTACAAATGTCCATGCCCCAACATTTACTTCAGTCTGAGGCAGGCAACCTTTGGTAGCAGAAGCTATCCCTCACATCATTCTATATTAAGAGGGATTCATTCAAGGATTTCTTAATGCACTAAACTCAAAATGTGGATCACCTGTATAAGTAGCAGCAGAAAATAAACTGCATCCTATAGCAACTCTTCTCTCTAATATGACTCATTATTCATGTGGATGGAAAAATAAGATGGACGTGACAAACTAAAGCTAAGCCAACATCTGCTCAGATCCTCAGGTACTCTAAAAACTTCAAATGTAGAGATATGGAGTGCAGTGAAATCCCCAGTGTGATCCTGATAATGTATATGTGGGACAATGACAGGTAACCATGCACATGATAACAATGAAGATTCAAGCATGCTCTGACAGTATGACTGGAATAAGCAGAAAGAGGGAGATACTTATAAAAAATGTGCTAAATCTGGGCTTAAACAGGAAAAATTATTCAAATGACACTTTATGTGGAATCATACAAAGAAAAAAAGGACACAGGGTACTATAAATGAAGATGGAGAAACATTTTTCTCCTTTGCCAGAGCATGCAGGACATAAGACACTATTAAACTAAAGCAAAGTAGATTTATATCAAATCTCAGGAAAAGAATTACTAATTGTAATAATAGCAGGGCAAAAGAACAAGCTACCTAGGATTGCTGTGGACTCTCCTACACTGGATTTTAAAGAAGAGACTTTATAAGCACCTATCTCAGATAGGTTTTGGCTAAGTGAATCATGCATCTGCTCACGACATTGGACTAGATGACCTGAGGTCCCTTCCAACCCTGTGATTCTTTATGTAGAACCAACAGAAACTAGTAGTTAATTAAGACATTGTGTTACAAACTCAACTACAGACATGAAAGGCACATTTTGCAAATCTTTCCATTTTGTTTAATTTATCAGACCTCTGAAAGACATCTGTGAAATATGCACCTATCCATACAAAATGTCAACCTTCTTCTATCTTTTGCTTCTTTGTGGTCTTAAAAAAGATAAAATACATTCTTCCAACTATGCAAGGTCATTTTTTCAACTCTCTTCTTTTTTGTAAGTACTGTTTTAGCTCAAGTTTAAAAATACAGAAAGCAATTACTCATGAACTGAGGACTAACCTCACAATTTTTTGCTGCAAAGATAAAATGCTGCAAAAATTACCATATCTTCTCATATATCATGTCCCCAAATAAGAAAAGCATCCTGTTTTTAGAAGGGAACATGAAGATTTTTTTCTTTAGTTTTAACTGAATCCTGACTGCAGGGCATCTTGACCACAAGGTACCTGACTGTCACTACTGAGGCAAAAATGGCATGTGGTATGCAAGTAAATATGATAAAGAAAGCTACCACAGGTTTTGCTTCATGCTCCATCTTTTCTATTGAATTTTCACATGCATTAGCCATTTTAAATGTAATACTAGTAGATCTACATAATACTAAGAAAGGCAAAAATAATAATAATATAAAAGCATTTTGATCAGAATTATCAAAATGTTACGATGCATAATAACTTTGCTCTGCTCAGGTATCTTTTCCATTTTACTTCAACATATGCAGAATGAAAGCCAATTCTGTGGTATCTCCAGAAGACATACTATGCAAGGTTAATTATATGGAAATTGATCTTTCTTGATCCATTTCCAATCCAGTTTGCTAGATACTGTTATACTATCTGTCTTCTCAGAAGATTGTATTATCTTTTTATACTAAGTCTTCTCTTGTACCTTTATAACAATAAATCACTCAACTATACTGAAGACCTGTACATACCAATATATTGCAACTTTATTTTAGATATTTTACTTCATATGAATGATATCCCTAAAATAATTTAGTGAAGTAAAAAAAATCATGACAGAGTGTGGGACAAGTTGTGCTATGTGCAGCCAACAGAAAATATAGGCTTTAAATGAAAATATGAAACCAGATAGACCGGTGTAAAATGACCGCCCCAAAAGCAAGAGCTGCAAAAGAAGCCTGCTGCTAAAACAGCAACAGTAAACAGGGGGGGGGGGCAGGTCTTCAGTTGGCAGTGTAAAGAGGCAGAAAAGTTGACCAAAAAGAGATTCCCGCAGGAGAAAAATATCTCTGGGTGATGTGAAAGTTAATATACTTGGCTACTAGACCACTTTTGTTCAGCTTCCTGGCATGCATGACTGAGGACACTTCAGAGTGTCATTGTGCTTTAGTTATCCATAGCTCAAATGTTGGGCCATAAACCAGCCAAAGTAGTTTGGAGCTGACTTGAAGCTGCTCTAAAGTAACAGACACTGGCACACGTTTGGTTCTAGGACCGGGGACTTGCAAATTGTTCCTTTACAGCCCTCCTTGTCAGCTGTGCCCTGTGCTTTACTGAATGCCACGGAAGATTGAATCCTGCTTATCTAGAACAAGAGTTAGTCCAAAAATATAATCTGCTACCTATTGTTCACATGCAAAACATTAAGGGAAAATGCAATTTGGCCTTCTTTAATACAATGGAAAACTGTGTACCATACAGGTCAATCTTTTCTTTCCTGCTTACTGCTGAGTTAATGGAAGCTGTGCTTGGATGCATTTTGCTTTAATCTAGTATAATGCCTTGTATTCTATAAAAGAAACTCAAAAATGTCTAATGGTTTTAGAATAAAACAAAACACACTGATAAAAATTACACACTCTCATTATTCTGCATTCTTCCTAGCACTAAATTTTTGAGATATTTATGAAAATAATCTCACATAAAGATTTACTTAAATGCATTCAATATTAGTTAGATTATTTCTATATTGTTGGCAGTTCACTCATGTCAGGTTTATATGAAAACTGATTCCTGCATCTCAGATTTAGAGCTCATTTAAAGCTCTTGAGATAGAATAACACGCAGGTGTCAGTCCTCCAAATTTCAAAGGTTGAAGATTAACCTAATATGCAATATGGTGACCTAACAGTTCTTCATTTGAAAGAAATCTGAAAAGTAATCTCTGATATAGCCTCAGTGTGAGAATAACCCAGTGGGATTTCCACCTCTTCATTTCCTAATGAGTTTTTTGATAATGAGAGGTGACTTTGCCAGTCACTCTGGGCTCTATTATGGCTAATTTGACTCCACTTCACTCTCCTTGTTAATTATTAACACTAGCCTTTTTATCCTCATGAGACCACATTCCTGTTTTTTCCTTTTTAGATTTTTATGAGCCTATCTTTATAAAGGTAAAAGTCTTTGAGAACAGGTTTTCACTTAGTATAAAGCCAGAACATTTATTCCATTTAGGAAGACTCTGTTACATCGATTGTATAAGCATGAGGTGTTCTTTCTGATGGCTTTAATGTACTAGCTATGTGAAAGGGCTGTTAATTAAAGAATAAGCACTGTGGTATGTTTCACTTGGGAATTGGTTCTTGATAGAATGGTCATTTGCCACTTGCTAGCATATTCACCGATTAAAAGGTGACTAGTTTCAAGGATTGCTTTTCAACAGTGTTGAAAAAAACCTGATCTGTACAATTTTCCAGATGGGTTTCACCTGTCAGAAATGGTCACTTTCTATATGTATTGCGATTAGGCGAATTATGGAAATAGTATACAGGTGTGACATTTACTTTTTATAGTCATTGCTTCTTTCTCTTTTGGTAACATTTTACAACCCTGCTGATAATTGCTTCATTACGAAAACACATTTCCCCGTTTTAATAAAATGCCTTTCCTGAGACTGTTTCCTTAGTAATCATTTAGAGTAATTATCCATTTAATCTCTTCAAAGAAGAAAAAGAAAGCAGTAGCTTACTAACAGTATATTCTTACCTAAGTATGGAGCAAGTATGTTTGTATTGCCTGTGTGAGTTTGGAAATCAATAGACAAAGAAGCCCAGACTGTGAAATAAAAGGGGTAGTTAAAATGGTGGTGTCATAAAATCTTCCGAACTAAGTACAGACAGTCAAAAAGCCCAAGGCTGAATTGATTCAATCTTTACAGGTCAGTCTAAGCTGCATAGACTGAACTGATAAACAAGTGACTAGACATTCACTTTTGATTCTGGAAATGCAGTCACATGCCTGCAGTAGCTCAGGCCAGAAGCTGAGGGATGCTACAGCACGCCTACCTGCTCAGCTGGAGCAGACACCTTGGGCCAAAGCTCATTTGTCCACTCTGGGGGGATACGGGGGGAGGGAGGGTTGTGGTAGAGGCGCAAAGCATCCTGGGATGTTGGGGAACTGTGAGTTAACTTGAATCTGGAGGGGATCTGGGACAGAAGTTCAATAAACTGATTTAACCTAAATCAGTTAAGTCTGATACTACATCCATCCAGGTTTATCTTAAACTGGTTTCAGCCATTTCATAATGGTTTATGTGCATTGAACTTCTGTTGTGTTACAGATCGAAACCAGTTTCTGATCACTTATACTGGTTTATGTGCAACTTGTGTCCCTAACCCTGAAGATCAACACCCTTATTGCTGCAATACAGTTCCGTTCTCTAGATCTAAGGGTCTTGAGTATTGCCTAATATCAAATTAATAGTTGCCACTGGTTAAATTAAAAACAAAACAAAACAGAACAAAAAAGCCTGTTCCCACCCCTGACCAAACCTTAATATTCCACAATACAAATGCCAACATTGCAATTATCATTCTCATTGGCAATTTCAGCTCAGACACCAAGGATGGAATGGACACAAAGAACTTTTTTACACCCTTTCAAGCATCTCATAAAAGCTAACAGTTAAGCATATAGGTGTGGCACATGTAGGAAGTTTGTGTTGTCTAAAATGCACTTTTACTAGGGAGCTCCAAAGGAGCAATTTCCAGCACCATTCACAGAACACAAACAAAAATAAGACAATAGCAATAAAACCCATGCACCTTCTCTCACTTAGAAAACTATGTAAACAAGACAATTATACATCGAGAGTGTGGCTTTGCACTGTACCAATTAATGAAAACACAATTAAGTGCTCATAGTAAGAGATTGTGATAATAAGGGCCACTAACAGAACATAAAACAACAGAGGAATACAGGTTCCTATATGACTATATTACCAATGCTTCTCAACCTGGGCTAGGATGACTAGTTCTATGGCTGAGAGCACAGTTCAATATTCATGTTTATCCAGCCTTTGCCTGCAGAGCAATTTGCCTTTGAAGGCGGTAGTAAACTACACTGTTGCTACTTACTGCTTCTTGTGATGTGGATACTTCTTCAGTAGGAACTGCATTAAGTGATGTGTAACTCCTGATTTAGCACAAGCACTCACTACCTGATGAAATTCAATTATAAGCAATATAAGTTACAGCACCTCTGATCTTGGAGTCAAAGTCACTGTATCTTAGTTCCAGTCCCTCAGGTCATGCTGTTTTCTATACTTAACAACAACTGAAACTAGCAAAGATCATTTTTGGAATGGTTTTGAAGAAAAGAATAAAAAATTTGGTTTTCAGTGCATATAAATATTTTGTAATAAAAATGGAAAAGCTTGGAATTAATTGAGACATAAAACACAGCAGCATTTGTTTTTTGAAAAAAACGTGAAGAACAATAGATCATTCTATTTTTCTCTTATCAAGAATAAGCAGTAAATATAGTAAATCCATGTATAGTAAACTCCATGTATATTGCCTTAAAATGCTCTTAAAAATCTGCCTGCACATTATAGTGCAGCTTTTAAATGCTTTTAAATTTAACTCGACTAACGTTCATGAGTTTCACTGATATTTCTTGAGTAAAATCACTAACAAAAAAGAATAATAAAGTGTAAGTGCTGTATGCTAGACATTTTAAAATTGGCCAGAGCCAAAGAAAGTTAAAACACTGTCTTGTACTCATGAAGTCCAAATTACTGTACAGTACAATTTAAAAAAAAAAACAAGACATTTATTTTGCCTATATGCTTTACTCCAGTTAATGCTGAGTCTTCATTGCCATTATAAATATAGTCATCATTAAAGCAGTTACTTAAATAAATGCTTAGCATGAGTGTAAATACAGACAGACCTATTTAAATATAATATAGTAATAACAAAATATCAAATATTTATTTTGATGAGTTTAGAGTTGAACAGCTGGGGCAATACTATCCGGAAGGGTTTAGCTATAGGAAAGACCTGAGTGGCAGAAAGATGAGCAACAGCTTCATTCCAGAGGAACTCAGCACAGAAACAGGCTGAGTAAAGACGACATTTTATTTCTGCTTTGTTCTGTAAATGATAGAACTTAGAATTTTTAAAAAAAAATATTTCTATAAAACAAGGAAAGAAACTTCTGGACCTTACTGTCATTTCTTAAGAAGTTATTTAGCAACTGAAAAAGTGGAAAACTGTCCCAGGAATCTTGTGGCTGTGCCTCCAGTACCGAATCCATATCAACAGAGAAAAGGGACAAAAATTTCTCTGCATGCTCAGCCAATAGGTCTGGCCACCAAGCAAATGCCTATAAAATGAAAAAAAAATTAGTAAATGTAATCCCCAAATAAATTAGTACTATGGTGCAAGGGTGAACTGTGGATGTCATATAGTCATATCTTTTATTATACAGAGTTGATGTGCATTGCATGTGTAACAAATATAAATGCATTTTGAGAAGTATCAGAAATAATCTGAATGTATAACTCTGAAAGATAAAAATCACTGTCACAAATGCAAAAAAAAGAAAAAGCAGCAAGTAGGTCTCTGAAAAATGAGTATAGTAAATCATTTAAAAAAAATGAATATAATTCCACTGAAGGTAACTGTTTTTGCCAGGCAGAAAGGGGAAGAAAACAAACAAACAAACAAAACCCCCACCAACTGAAACCCTGAAGCATTCTTTGGACAATTACTCTTATTTTAGGTAAATTAAATGCTAATGCAATACAAATTACCCTTGTATTTCCCAAATACTCTCTGCACCAAGAAATACAGAAACACTTTTTGTCCTCACTTATTTATCATAATAGATTGTTTTACATTTCAAATACTAGATAAAATTAATAACCCCTGCAATCTGTATTTCTGATTGTAGAATCCTCGTTTTTAACTCTTAGTTTGTTCTGAAGAGACATCATGAATTAATACAATTTGTCTTTAATGTATTTTATGGCTATGTTTTTGGAGATTCAGTAATCCCTAATTTACAATATAATTTTATATTAATGAAACGGCATTTTGCACTGTGCATCTTTCATGAATATAATCTCTGTGCTTTAGCTGGTTTTACTTCAGAAGAACAGTCAGGAAATCTGTAGAAAAGTTCTGCGTTCAGGCAAAGTTTGAAGCTTCTTCACACCCACATCCTGTCCTTTTACCTGTGTTTACATTTCTGTACTTGGAGGAGGAAAAGAATGATACATATTGTAGTTGGCTGTTATATCAGGGTGAGAAATATGAAGGAACGTACTGGTGCTAAAGATGAAAGCAGATAATTTTTCAGAGTTCTAAACTCAGAGTTTAGAATTCATATGAAAATCAATCTAACTGCCGAGAGTATTTTATTCAGTGTCCTGGAAATCATCTGATGCTAAAAAAGTCACCTAAATAAGATTTAAAGTAGATTGACATTTTCAGAAGCGGCCTCCTAATTCTGAACACCTCTGTTTTTGAGGTACCAACAAAGGTGCTGAGCTCTCCCAAGTCCAGTTAAAATCAATGACCTACTGCAAATAGAAGCAAAGAGCATGACAGTTAAAAATCAAGCACTGGTAGGCACTGGCAGTTGCCCTTTTGAAGTAAACAAAATTATTTTCACAAGAGATAGCCAAAACCCGAAAGATCCAGACTACTGTCTTCCTCCATTTAATATCCATTTGCAAATGACAAATTTTCTTGAACTCCCAAGAATTATCTGTCAGAAATTAGTGAGCAAGTGAGAAGAATGGTGAAAAGATACAATAGCTAAGATGTTGTTTCATCAAAATGCATTATATGGCAACAAGTTACATTTATTTACTGATTAGTCTCAGACATCCTAAAAGAACAAAAACATCTGACCTGATTAAAGAAAAAATGAAGTTCTTAAATACTCATAGGAAGTACCAATGTGGCAAAATAAAACCAGAAACAATAAGAACAATTTACACCACATGTTCAAGACAGTAACAGCTCCATGGTACAAATGGTAACGCCCACCTCAAACAAAGACAACAAAACAAAAAACAAACAAAGAGAAAACAGTGGTGCCTTGTTTGTAATTAATCACATACCTCTCTGGCCTGTGGGAATCCAGAAATTTTGGAAGTGTTGAGGAACAAAAGGAAAGTTGAAGTATTAAAAAAACCCTCTTAAAATCACCTCTTTGAGAGGCTACTAATCATTTCTCTTCACTGTATCATCATACATCAATCATTTCTTCAATGTTTTGACTCTTGGATTTACACTCAGGAGTAGGGCTGCACATTATATACTATTCTGCTCTTTTTTTCACCTACATTTTAATGTTGTATGTTTGATTATTTCATGAGTATCAGTAGACTAGATTTCATGCTGAAAACAAGGGGAAAACTATGCAAGAAACCAACCAACCAACCAAAAAAACCCCTTTAACCTGATTGAGGCTTCTGAACTAATTTCACATGGACAGATAAAAGACATACATGTCTTTAAAATGTTACATATAAAACTATATTTAAGTAATACTTAAATGATGGGCTTTACTTGTATATTGGTATTTTATCAGATACCTTTGTTTTTAAATGACAAATGTTCTTACATCAATGCACATTCTCAAAAGACAAGGAAAAAAGCATATATATTTTTATTAAGAAATCATTTACAGTGTAACATAGTGGCAATACTAGTGTGGAATAAAATCTCCTGGGAATTTATTTCAAATTATTGAAGCAGCTGTTTTTCAGTATAAAATAAAATAACCATAACAAGTTCACACATGACAGATGTAAGCTAAAAAACTAGATTTCACCGTGTGAGCTAAAAACAGATGTTTTGAATGATCATATTTATAACTATACACACGCATACACACACACTAAATCTTGATTTATCTCTGCATAATTTCTGCCCCCCCAATTATTTTTGGATTTCTTTAAGAATGTCTTTTAAAGTAATTTCCTGCATCTTACAAAACTAGACCTTTATATTAAATAGTAATATGATGCTTTTCTGTGTATATGATATTGTTTATTTTTTGTAATACATTTATATAAAAGGTGCTATTATTGTAAAGTCTATTGTAGTTTACATACCAGGGAACAAACGTCTTGTGAGTAAATAAAAAATATGAAATTGCTCTATTTTACCTCTTCTGTGTTAAAATGACATTTTAAAAAGGACAACTTATATAGGCACCATTCTTCAGGCAGTCAAAAGAAGTGTAGAAATAATGCGAATTTTACTGGTCATTATTTTTAAAGTTAAAATCAGCAGGTACAAGGCACAATAAAATATAAGGTTCAAAGTTGTATTTCTTTTCCAGTTTGATCAAGGGGTGAGAAATTGGAAGGAACAACGGTATAAGGCTATGAATGTTTTCCAAACCATTTCATCACCTCTGGCACAAATACCCCCTCTCCATTTTATGCTCTTTAATTCTAATTTCTAAATCCTTAGCTTATTCAAGGGAATTCAAGTAGAGATTTATTTCACTTCACTTTCCATAAGCTTCAAAATTCTTATTGCTCTGTAAATGTGAACTGCCTTGAACATATGTCAAGAAACTAAAGCTAGGATATTTCTTGACAGAATTGCTTCACATCATAGGGAAACAATGTAGGTATGAACCATTATCTAAAGCGAATACAGCTCTAGCCTCACCTCTGAATGATGCTCTTCATTTTGCTGCAATACTTCGATGCAGAGTTCTGCAAGGTGAAGAACCTCTTCCAGCTTTCTAGCAGGTATTGCTTGGTTCATGGTCTCTAAACAATGCAAAAAAACAAAACAAATATTTTAAGTAGAAATAAGGCAAAACAACAAAACCCAGCCCACTGTATGTTGGCAGGGAGTGAATAATGCAGTAGTAGGTAATTTTCAAATATGGAGGTGATTCAACATTTTAGGGGGCTTTTTTAACAGAAATGAATTGCAGTTGTATTACAGATTACAGAAAATATTTTATCCACAAAGGAATCACTGGCTACTGTGAATACTACCTGATTTAATACATGAGAACTAACAGGTGCATCAACACATTAGATGCTCAACTTCTGCAACAAGCAAGTTCTAATTCTTTTCAAGGTCAGGTATACAAAGCAGCAGACACTACAGACCCTTTTTCTTATTGTATTGTCAATACAATGCCATTCTCACCAGATGAGTCATTACTGTCATTAGCAAGATTCATGCTTTTTGCAGCAGTTAAAATTCCAGGCATGTTTTATCTGAATAAGAGCCTAAATTTTAG
This sequence comes from Crocodylus porosus, assembly GCF_001723895.1. Taxonomy (NCBI): domain Eukaryota; kingdom Metazoa; phylum Chordata; order Crocodylia; family Crocodylidae; genus Crocodylus; species Crocodylus porosus. Next base: position 104,038,457 of record NW_017728931.1, read on the forward strand.
GTCGACATAAAATTCAGAAAGTACAAGAAACAACAATGACATCATACAATTAATTGATTCTTCCATCCCCAATCCCAGCTTTCAATAACAGGACATTCTTTGAAGATGAAGGTCCTTTTCAACATGATAGTGAAAAGTAGCACTATCAAAATAAAGATGTTATAATTAGACTCCAGGGTACCTAACAGAAACCATGCATTGAAAACACAGTCATAAATGAAAAAGATATAAATGAAACTAGAATATTTCACTTCATAAAATGTAATTTTGACAAGACAGCAAAGAGCATAAAGTTGGAATAAATGTAACTAAACCTTTTAAAAGGCAATTAATTTAGATGAAATATAATATCTATAGAACTACATCTCAGTAAGGGAGGGGGGAACTAACAAATTAATATGAGAAAAAAATAATACCATAAAGATAAATATATTGGTGAGACTATATCATTACTTCTTGGAATGGAAAAAAAAATGTTCTTATATGTGACTGTATGAGTGTCAGATAGAGGAGCTCACCCAGTTAAAGACCCTGTGCCGGGGATAGTAATCTAAAGGCATGGGGATGGAAACTAGGTCCTACATTATAAACCAAATACAAGGAAATGAAATGATAAAAAACGGAATGTGTCAGAGTCAGAAAATTCAACCTATTATTTTTTTCTTTACTTATGTATGTATATGATTAAACTAGTAGATGCCAGATACACCACATTCCCAGTGCAGAAGTCTCCTTGGATTCAAGCACAGAAGTTTTTTAACCTGACCAAGAATCTATTAGAGACAATATTTTAATGCCTCAAATAAGAACAACGAAGATCCAAAATGGAATTATATGCTGGAGCGGGTCAGGAATTTTGCAATGAAAGATTTTTTGATAGTTAATACTGGTTTGTTGAAATAAAAACTTTCTACAAAAACATGTCAGTTTCTACAAAGATGGGATTTTTAGTCATAACCACAGAAAGAAACGATCACCTACCCCAGCATATCAAAGAATCTAGTGCTTAGGTCACTCACCTGGGATGAATCAGATTGGGGCTCAGGTTCCTGCTCTGCCTAAGACCGGTGGCTTTAATCCATCTCTCCTACATCCTCAGGATATGTCCCCCTGCCATACAACTATTAGCTATTCTGAATGGGGTTTCTCTCCCTTTTCTGCTGCAGCTGTTCCAATTCTTATAAATAACACCTGGGCACAGAAAATGACTAACTATTGCTCAGGACTTGGGCCACTTGCTTAGAATGTGGAAGACTAGGGCTGAAGCCCCTGCTCTAATGGGTTATTTAATAATTCATGCAAAGGGGAACAGCTTCAGCAGGAAACTGGGAAAGACTCAATCCGGAAGTCTTGTGATTTGGGAATCTGTGGCGCTGATTAAGATATTTGCAAGAGGTATATTTTTGCTGCATCTGGTTCAGCTCACTAGCACCATGCCTAGGCTCTTTGGAAAGCTCAGTATATAAATACCACACTTTCTCTTTTGAATCAAAAGTTAGAACACAAATATAAATATTTATAACCTACTTAAAAACTAAACTTACTACCAATGTTCAAGCAGGCTGTTCTATAATTTAGCACTGTGGGTGCAGCCATGTGTGCTTTACTAAGGAGTTGACTAATTAACTCCCTAGTAAAGCATCACACATAGTGCTGGGGCTTCTGAAGGTGACCCAGCCAGTCCCTCCACCACCCAATGCAGCCACCAACAGCCCGGGGCTGATCCCCTAAGCCTGCTGCCATCCTGGGCTGCTCTGTTTCTGTTCTAACTGCTGTAGTCTCAGGTGCATGTGTATATGCTGCACCTGGGAGCTGCTGACTCTACTCCAAACTGCCAGAATGTATTGCTCCATGTTAATCGCACATATAGACGCACCCAGTTAAGTATAATCTGCTGTTATTCTGATATCGTTTCCTACTAGTCCCCTGGATTGTGGACAATGGGGACTAGTGTTTATGGGCCTTTGTACACACCGCAAAATTGCCTTAAAGCAGCTTAAACGCCCTTTTGCACTGCATTAATGGTGTAGCTGTTTGCATGTTTGGCAGCATATTTTGCTTTAATGGTGCTGCTGTTTGCATGGTTGGCAACGTATTCCACTTTAAATGACTTTGGAACATAGCAAGGTAAAACACCTCAAAGTGTTTTAGTTTGCTACCCAACAAAGTGCAACATTGCATGGGGTGCTGGAAGCCAATGTGGTCAGGACTTGGCAGGTCCAGTGCAGCCATTGCCTGAACAGAATTTAGAGCCTGAAGGAAAATATATTGGGATTTTTATTAAATAAAATTGAAATATTATTTAAATTGAGGGTAATAAAATAAGCAGAGCAGTTTCATTTTTAATCAACAACTCTTTAAACAAGTCTTGCATAATCCATACACATCAGTTGGCCTGGTAATTTCGTAAAAGTGCATTCTTGAAGCTGCAGTGCATCAGGAGCTGATAAAGTGAGACCACTAATCTTTGGCAGCTCCTGATGCACTGCAACAGAAGACTGCAGTTAATTGTTCTTGGAATTCTTATCCCTTCTGCAGCAGTCATCTTTTGGACTGTACCATGTGGTAACAGTTTATAACTGAAAATATTACCAGGAACATATTTAATAATCAGCTTTTCAATTTCTCTTGTACTATATTAACCTTATTGATAATGGCAAGGGAAAGACATTATGCATAAACCATTTCAAGTGATCAGAAACTGGTCTAAACCTGTAACAGAATTTAAGTTCAGTGCACATAAGCCAGTTTCAAAATGGCTGAAACTGGTTTAAGATAAACCTGGTTGAATGAAGTATCAGATTTAACTGATTTGGGTCAAACCGGTTTATGCAATGTCTGCCCCAACCCCTTCCTGGTTTAAGTTAAACGAGAGCCCCTCAGGATCTCAGATACTTTGCAGCCCTGGGTGGGGCTCTCTGCTCCAGCCCAGCAGGGGCGGGCCCCACCCCTCTGCTCCCTAGCTGGAGCTCTGGCAGAGACTGCAGGTACAGGCACTTGCTTGGGCTTCTCCATGCTCCCTCACCCCTCACTGCTCAAGCAGGGATTCCCTTCCTCTCTCCTTCCCATCTCCCACAGCACAGACCCCAGCACCATGGACCCTAGGCATGTGGTATGCTAGCTAATGCTGAGACGTGTCTGTGTGTGCATCTAAAATTTCACCAGGACAGGCCGATAGAACAGTGTCTGCTTAAGGGTTCTGGAACTTGGACATTACCACAAGTCAGTTGGTAATGTTTGTCTATTCCTTCCTTGGAAAAAACTGTTCAAGAAGAGCTTAAACTAATGAGAGAGGCTTTTGTTTTGTTGATGGGCTGATAAACACTGATAAATCCTGCTGGCTTGCTTGCCTGTCAGTCTGCTGCAGACAATATGAAGAAGCAGGGAGAGGAAGATCGAAGAGCTCAGTCCCATCAACAGATGCATGCACTGCACACCCCTGCTTTACCCTGAAGTGCTAGCCTGGGTCTGGGGTCTAGCAACACTTTTGCCCCTTGAGCAGCAAGTGGGGAGAAAGCTGGGACAGTGCAGGCAGACCTCCCTAATCGGAGTGTTCTGGCAGGGCCTGGCCATGCCCCGCCTCTGCTCAACACTATGGAAGGGAAGGGAGGGCTGCTCTAGCATCCCCCGGCTTCTAGCCTGAGCCACTGCAGGCATGTGACCGCATTTCTTCAGTCCAGAGGGGATGTCTGTGCAGTTACAAACCGGTTTAGCCTAACCAGGTTACACTAACCTGCAAAGATTGAATCAATTCAGGCATGAACGCCACATGCCCACGGAGGCTCGCGGGGCATGGTGAGCTCCCACAGGTAGCCACGGTGCTGTTGGCAGTGGGGGGGGGGGGTGGTGGTGGCAAGCACTGACCAGTGGTCAGCAACCACCCACAGATTCCACCGGCAGCATCAGCAGTGGCCAGTGGCGATCATGGACTACCCGCAGATGCCACTGATGGTGTCAGCGGGGGTGGTAACTGGTGAGCGCCCGCATGCATGTGCACCCCCTATGCATCACCAATGAATTCAGGGTTAGGCTTTTTGAATGTCTGTTCCTAGCCAAGGAGGCTCATTTTCTTCTCCATTTATTACTTTGGATGCAATTGCATAGTGCCCATGAAATCTGGTAAAACAGCCAGAAATTGTTGAAAAGCATGAGATCCAAGCAGGTTTGCAATGCTCAATGCTTTTTTTTTCTGAAGGAATGAACTGTATATCTGAATGTTCCTTGCATGAATACCCTGAAAATGAGCAAGAAGTGTGACCCATATGCTCTCTTTTACTTTTGGACCCAGTGACTCTCTCCAATTTGGGCACAGTCTTGAAGAAATATAGTGTTGGGGGCCTAATCTGATTTTTTTTTGCCACATCTTTTTTTTCATTCAGAATTTACTGCTTCCATCATTCAGCTTTTCATCCAAAGAAAACTGCTGGTTTTTTCTACTGTCACTCTTGATAGAGGGATTTAGAGAATTATCTGGAGTATAGGCAAATCTGTCAGTCAAAAAAGCAGGGCTACCTACATGGACAAATGAGCAACTTAATGAATATGAAGGGGAGAAAGGCCTTACCAAGCATCAGCTGTTTTGTGGCAACTTATCTCTATGTCTGCTCTTATGCTACGCTACATGAAAGTTAAACTATGGTAGCTAAGCCCTATGGATTTAGCAAAAGCAATTGCTGTTTATCCTTTATTTTCCATGAATAAAAGCAAGCACATAGACAATTACCACAGAGCAGCTGATACGTAGAAAGACTCTGTTCACTTTAAGTTGTTTATTTTTCCAGCAGCACTTTCAGGTTTCTGGTTCTAGATCAGGCAGAAATTTTGTCACCCAGTTTACCAATTATTCCTCTTCCTATCTGTGCAAGCAGTCATGTTGATGACACCTTCAAACCTTACTCTGCTCTCTCTGTATACCTTACTCTGTTAACTTCTCTCTTGGACATGTTACTTCTGCTACACGGAATTTACTTTTTTGTTTAACTGTAGCCCAGCATTTCTGACTCTCTGAAGTCACCACAGCCTCCTGTCATGCTCTTCTACTGCTCTTCCTGATGTCCAGATGCTATCTACATAGATGCTGTTATGCTCTATGTCATCAAAAATATGTTCTATTTTTTAGTCTCGTGCCTCAGGTACTGAATACAAGCTAAACAACAATGTTCCGAATGAGGTATTATGTGTGTACAAACATGCTCTCTGCTTGTCCATGGGCACTTGCCAAAACCCTGCTGAATCATTCACTGTACAATACTTTGGCATTATCCATAACTCATATATTTCTTTTATAGGTAGTTAAACATTTTCCCTCCTTATACCTTTGTTTAAACCTTTTAGAACCATACATAAATGAAGGGTTCTATCATAACTTTTTTTTTCTATCCAGACCAGGAAGAATAGCTGTTCTGTTTTGTCTACATGTTTATGGAATACCCATCTCCTCTTTCACCGTCTGCCTTAGGCCCATAGCAAATGTTTAATTAAAGGCATGATGGGATCTGATGTGCAATCCCAAGTACCGCACCTCCTGCCATGTTACACATGCATGCATCACATCCCAAATCCACCATATTGCCAGTGCTGGGGGAATCTGGGATTCTGTCAAATAGCAAGTCAGCCAGCTAATCTGTGCTCCCAGCCTCAGGAGTGCATTGGAGTCAAGGACTCCCCTGTGCCCCCAAGGCTGGGAGCGCTGATCAGCTGCCACTTCCAGGCTCAGGGGTGCAGCAGAGCCAAGCACTCTAGTGTGCCCTGGGAGTAGCAGTCAGTTGATCTGTGCTCCCAGCCTCAGGAGTGCATTGGAGTGAAGGACTTCCAGGCACTCCTGAGGCTGGGAGCCCCAATCGGCTGCTGCCTAGCCGTATGTGCAATTTAAGGTATGATGGGAGCCAGCCAAAGTTAATACGTATAATAACTTTGGGGCTCATTCTTTGTTTTGTCACACCATTAATTGCACTGAAGTGTAGCCAGGTTACTAACTGGTTAATCATGTCTTAAGTGTAATGTCTGCCAGGGGCCCTAGAGTGAGGGCAGCTTTTTGAATGGGCAGAACTGTGAGGGCCCTTTCAGCTCTGTTCAATACTCTATCAGGACATTGCCATATTCCTGGAAGTGGTCATCAAACTCTCTCAACTGTATTGGTACCCTGCCTCTCCAACAAGTACATCCTCTTAGTGACATCAAGGGACTGGCAGAGTTTTAAATTGGAAATGTGTGCTTTTTTCCAAGCACTATGACAAAACTATATCTTTCACAATGGCTTTCTTATCCATATATCCAGTTCACATATTTTTTTAGTGGGAATAAGTTTGCTACTGAGAGCCTTACATTTTATACATTAGTCTTCCTCCCATTTGTGGGGTTTTTCTAGTGTGCCACTGAATGTCACTGGATTCAGCTTTACAGAGTGCCTTGTGTGCTTATTTCTAATTAGAATTGACAAAAAAATTTTTTGGCAGGAACTGTTTCTACTATCTGAGAACACAGTTAAGCATTACTAGTGGGGTAACAATATCTATGAAGGAGGACAAAAAACAAATAAATACAAAATAAATTAATACAAAACAGCACTGGGCTTCCTCCCCCCCACCCTTACATGTGGCTAACTGTGCTGTCCAAAGGAAGCAGTTAGGGAAGGGTTAACCTGCCTGCCTGGCTCCTCCTCCCCCATTAAGCTGGTGCTCTGAGCTGAGCTCAGCCCAGCCCAGCTCAGAGAGCAGCAGTGACAGTGGCAGCTGGGCTGTCAGGTTGGCCTTGCCTGCTTGCTCCCCCAGGACAGACAGTCACAAGTAAGCAGGGAGCAGAAGGGGGGGGCAGTTAGGAAGGATCTGGGGTACTGGAGATGGTGGAGGGAAGGGCAGTCCGGGCCAGGGGAGGGTTCGGGTGGGTGGGGTGTTCACACTAAGATGTAGCCTAGAGTAGTTACACCTTCGTCTAACATAAGCTGTGTAACATAGATCAGAGAGAATCCTGCCCTGGAGTGGTGTAACTTTAAACTACATAATGAGTACTTAAAACTAGTTTCAGATGTGAATGCAGACATTCCAGGTTATAAGAGCTCATTTTACTTTCTCAGTTTCCCCATCTGTAACATAAGGATAGTACCACCCATCTCTGCTCCCCCTTTCATGATAAGGGTTAATTTGTTTTCATACATTTTTATGAAGCAATTAAGCACTGTTATCATAGGGCCATGTTTAGGCTTCATATAAAGTAATATTTTCCTTAATTTGTAACTGTTACCAGACTAAGCAATCGTTTTTGCCCTAATAACTAACTATCCTCTTTATCCCAAGTCTATTGGCTTATATGAGGAGATGCTTTATTTTGCTTGAGTATATAAGCAAAAGGCCACAATGCTTAAGCTAGTGCATTGGAAAAACAATGGCTGTTTTTACAAGTGCTCAGGTGGGGGGGTGCTGTAATTAGAGTGGTTCCAAGAGCCTCTCTAATTAAAGTGCTGCAGCAGCTCATGTATCAGTATCCCTGTGCATCAAAATGGCAGTGGGGCCACTTTAACTAAAGTTAATTCAATGAGCTTTAGTTAAAGTGCCCCCACCACCATTTTGAAGTATGGGGACGATGACACACAAGATGTGGAGGCTGGCTGGAGCACTCTAATTAGCATGCTCCAGCAGACTCAATTAACTGAGTCCGCTCCAACGCGCTGTAATTACGTGTTGGACCAGCCTCCCAGCACATCTACAGCTACCTCATGAGACTAATTCTAAGGTTTTTCTAAAATGAGGGTACATGCCCCTCACTTGTACAATCAGCATTTTAGTTGAAAGCCTCAAACTCTCTGGAGCCTCTGAAGAATATATTGTTTTCTTTGCGTGAGTGATTACAACCACTTTAAAATAAAGAAATGGAATTCTGTTTTGTCAGTTTTCATTATATTCATTATGTCCTGCTGCCCACATTGGTAATGATTGTTAAGATGCATTTACACAGCTCAAACTAACAAGGTGCTATAGGAGATTAGCTTCTGTAAGTCAGCAAGTATGCTTCTTGACATCTTTTAGTAAACAATCAGCCAAAGCCATCAATTATCTGTTTTCAACTCATCTTTCGGACCAAATACAAATGTAAGAGAGGCTTTGGAAATAATGGATAGCATCTCAAGTATGCATTATCAGTGAGTCACATATTATATCAAGAAAACTTTGCAAACAGAGCCAAGTAAACTGACTAATTTCAAGGTCTTGAAATGATAAGGTGACTACTTCATAGATCCAACAAAGCTTGATGCTAGAAGAACTATTAGATCATCTAATCTGACTGCCTATGTAGCACAGACCATAGAATTTTCAACTGGCTATTCCTGCACCGAGCCCAGTAGCTTGTGTTGGGAATAAGCATAACTTTTGTTTATCTAAAGCAGCATTTGTCAACCTGTGGGTCACAAGAATATATGAAAGGGATGTGAACAAAATTTAAAAATGGATCCTCCATTAAAAGAGAAACCATGGTGTTTCCCCTGCAGGCTGTAAGGGGCTGCTTGGGGCCTCTCATGCCCCACCCTCCAACCCACACACTGGGGGCTGGGGCCTGAGGCCAGGAGTACTTATACACTGAAATCAAGGCTTCTTGCAGTCATCTTTGTGGGAAGCCAAATAGATGCATCTCTCTGAGTCTGTTACTGTAAGGAATTCTCTCTAAACCTCAAATACTTTTCCAGGTGTTTTTCTGCATACTCTCTAATTTTTCAACATCTTTAAAAAAAAAAACTGGTAACATCAGAACTGGATATAATATCTCAGTACTGGACTTGCCAATTCTATATACAGAAATAAAATAACCTGACTGCTCCTTCTCATTGCTCTCTTGTTTATACAGTCTAGGATGATATATTACCCTTTCTACCACAACAATCATAATGGAAGGTTCTGATGAGTTGCTTGTCTACTCTGGCCCCTCCAGAGCACCTTTTCTACTCTGTAGGTATGACTAGTATTTCTTATTACTCAGATATATAGCTTGCAGTTTATAGACTGCATCAAAACACTTTTTGCCTTAAACAGACCCAGGTTACCAAGCAGTCTAGATCAATCTTTGTGACTGTCCTGTCTTTATCATTTATGTATGATGCCGCTAATCTGTGTGCCCATAAATTTTATCATCAGTGATTTTATACTTACTTCCAGATCACTGAGGAAAATATGAAATAGCCTTTGGGCTAGTCCAGATTCTTGCAAAATCCCAAAAGAAACACCTCAATTCATAGATGATACAGATAAAAATGATTACGAGTGCTTCTTTCTTTTCTGCCTCATTATTAATATTTACCACCTCCAACTCATAATGGCCTACACAACTGCTAGGATTCCTTTTTCCCCTAATATATTTTAAAGATCTACCTATGATTAACAGGTACCCCTGACAGGAGGTAAAGCATAGGTGCAATATTTCTTGAATTAGCAAAATCACGATTGAGAATGTCTAGAAATTCTAATCTGTTTTACTATTTGCTGCATAAGTCTTCCAGGCAGGATTTCCTAAACAGAAATACTCTATAATAATACTTTCTGCACATTACAGGCAGGTGCTTAAGGAATAAGACACCCTGTTCTCCAGTTTGACTCCTCTGTCCAGTTCCCCTTCCTATGCTTTGTTATTTAACACACAGATTCACATGAATCTATGGCTCACTGGGTCTGAGTTATTGAAAGGGCAGTTACACCTTCTGCAACTGCCACTTGCTGCTTGTGTTCACCTAGCTCAAAGTGATGTTTATCTACTCTACTTGTTTTTATTAAGGCCATTTTCACTGTATGTGCAAATACTATTTAAATAAAACCCTTTATTTCAAGAAGTGTTCAGTGTAAATTATATAAGGCCTGCTAAGTGATCAAAATAACTTTTTCCATGAAGAAGGCATGACTAGGATATATTACACAACAGAATATAACATTTTAGATTATTTTTCTTCTTTTATGCTATATACATTTTGTGAAGTACGTATCAGTATGTCACATAGGTATGGACCTACCTAAATCACAGTGGAAGTTCATGGTGCAGTGGCACATTTAATTTTGCTCTTTTTTCTGTGCACTTCCCCCACTGAGTGGCTGAAGGGTAATTAATGCCAGTTTTTGCCTCCTAGCTACTCAGTGGCAGGGGCGGGGGTTGCCAGGATGCACAGAGTCCAATTAAAGGCACCCCTGTGCTGCAAACTTCCACCACAATTTAAGTAGGTCCCTACATGTAGGAGCTAAAAGATTCTATGACATGAACTCACTGTACCACCATGGGAAGGAATATGACTTGTCAGGGAACAAAGCTAAGAGTTGTGCTGCAATAATAATTGATAGGTGACAATATATAACGATAAAATATACTTCTTTGGCAAGTTCTAGCTATGGCCAAAAGTATGACCTGGACAACTCACAAAACACTTCAGTTCCTATCTATTCTTGATTTCTTGACCTAAGGCTTAACTCTTTGAAAATTGTTTTGAAATCCTTTCAGGGAAAAGGTGCTCCAGAGGGATTAGTGCACATTTTGCAGATTTTGAGAGCTGATGACTCATAACTTTCATATGAATCAACGTTTTATAGTAAATCTTTACAAGATTAGTTTAAGTATTCCTGAATCATCATTACCTTTCACAAACAGCTTAGACTAATCCCCTATTCAGTTTATACATGTTCTAAATTTTCAAAGTCTTTGCTTGCTAGTAAAGCAAGCAAAATGCTTGCTTGCATCCACAGATGCTTCTCAAGTAAATCCCAGGATGTCATTCTCCCGTTGTACTCGGCCTTGGTGAGGCCACAGCTGGAGTACTGTGTCCAGTTTTGGGCTCCACAATTCAAAAAGGATGTGGAGAAGCTTGAGAGAGTCCA
>NW_017728931.1:104049642-104066391 GCF_001723895.1 Crocodylus porosus
GATCCTCTGATCCCTGCTGACTTCCTGCCCCTGGGGCAGGGGGCTGGACTCGACGATCTTCTGAGGTCCCTTCCAGTCCTAATGTCTATGAAATCTATGTCTATAAATTCTGTTCATAATATTTTATGCTTAATTTATACTGCTTTTCTACACACAGGCCTCATTCACCTACCCTACTTACACATGTACAAAATAAAAACACATCATTAAAATGATCAAAGCCTGAAGGTACCAATTCCCTTTATCCTCATATGCAAATATTTGTCTTCTATTTCCAAGGGAAGAAAGAATATGTAATTCAGTTCCGGTCATATGGAAACTGATGGTAAAATTCCCCTTCGATTTTAATAGCAGAAGGAGCAAGCCCAAAAATATGGTAAGATAAATTACATAAAAAGCTGTCTGTTTCAGGAAGTACCCCTCTTCTGCATAAAGCAAGAACTATTAAAAGGGGGTAACTAAGTTCCCCTAAAATGTTACTCTAATATGAACTCAAATTATTTTTCATGATAGCAGAGGCACAGAGAAAGGAAGGGTGAAGTCACAGGTTACACTTAGACCATACTAAATCTGTGGAATATTAAGCAGCTTTGGAGTTAAAACATACTGTGAGCAGTTGCATGTTATGTGTTAATAACATTTTTTGCCTGCAGGGCTTCTGTTTGTCAGCAGAGGGCTGGTGAGCAGGGGCATGGCTAGAAGCCAGGACAACTGGGCTCTACCCCTGCGCTGGAAACGGGAGGAGCCAGAAGCAGTGCATCTCAAAGCAGGACCATCCCCAACTAGATCATTCCAACCAGGGATCTGTCAAGCTGGGCCTTAAAGACCTCCAGGGATGGAGATTCCATTGCCTCTCTAGGAAACCCATTCCAGTGCTTTACCACCCTCGTAGTGAGAAAGTTTTCCTTAATATCCAACCTAAATTTCCCTTGCTGCAATCTGAGACCATTGATCCTTGTACTGTCATCTGCCATTCAGTTTTAATTCAAATGAATCAACAGACTTATTTTTATATGGTTAGAAAATAATTCTGTTCTGTACGTGCACTACATTTTTTTTTACAAAACAAAGCAGCGAAATTTCTGCTTTATGTAAAAAATGGAATTAAATCTCAACTATGGAGTTGAAACCAATATTTGTTTAATTATAATTTGGATTTATGAGAATTGCAAGTCATGGATCTTAAAATATTTTACTAAAATATTATTACCATAATTCCCAATAGTGAAACTGATGCACAGGGTGATTAAAAGAGAGAGAGAGGAGAATAGATGCTGTTCAGAATCAAAATCCACCACTCTTAGCCATAATGTTGCCTAATTTCATCACAGGTGTTACAATATCTGATGCTTTCTTTAAATGTAATGGGTGTGTAACAGACTTAAGGAGATATATGACAATCACAAGAATTTCAGATCATATTTTAAATATATATATTTCTGGCTCCCATTTTTGAAAAATCTGAAAATGTGAAACCAAAAGGTTAAAAAATGAGAAACCAAATAAACAGAACAAAAAAAAATCTTTTAATTTTTACAATTGTAATGTTTAATTCATGATTCGCAGCATGTGACTCAGCAATATTTCAAGGCCAAAAGGAATTCCTTGGAGGAATATTAAAAGGGCAGAAAAGGATATTTTGCACTGTTTTCTGGATTCTAATGACTATAGATTTTTGAACAGAAAAAGTTGGAAATGCTGAAAGTATTACACTATAATTTTCTCTTCTTTAAATTTAATTTCAAAAAAGGAAAACATCAAATGATTATTTTTCTGTTGTTCTTTCATACCACTTGTTGCTACAGAATATTTATATCCCTATGGTAATAAAGCTAACAAACATAAATAGGTCCACGAATAGGCTGAGGGCAAGGGTATTTTCTTATGTCCTCGGTGATTTTCATTTAGTTGTATAGTAATCAGAGACCAGCAACAAGGTGTTATGTGACTGTGCAACTCACTGATTTCCTTTGTTCATTCAGTAAAGTGAACATGCACTGAGAGCTTTAATCAAGCCCTCTCACCATATGCACAATGACTCTCTCTCCACTTGCTGCCTCAATTTCAATAATGGTTGTAGTGTACTTGTTCTTAAGTTGGATAGAGCCTTATGATCTCTGAGGGCATTTTACGTGCTTCTCTTCCAGTAGAAAATCTGTTCATAATGGTTTAGTAACTACTAATTTATTTAAAATAGAGCAAACATGTTGGTCAGTTACTGACCCACTGCTGGTTGGGGTTAACAGTTACTTAGATCTCAGCAATGTAAATAACTAAAAGTGATGGTTGATTGGTGGCTTATGGTTAGTTTTGGAGTAGGTGGACAGTTTGCAGCATCCCTTTAGCCTGCTTTTATTTAATATATTCCAGCTTCTCAAATCAAAACAATCACCAGGATGTCTGATGAGGATAAAGGTCCAATTTTTATAACCAAAGAGCTTTTATTTTAAAACAAGTATTTTTTAATAATACAACTCTCTGTATGCTGGCTGACTGTTGCAATAGCAGTGGAGGGTATAGCAGAGGATAGATCATTCTAGATATATCATGTTTATATGCTCTCCCTTTCAAGCATTCACTCCTGCCATGGGTGAAGACAGGTCTATTTGTTATGTGGAGGACAGTGGGCCTAGGTCCACCAAGAAAACTATAAGCTTCCCTCAGGGAGGCTACTAAAAGCCTAACAACCGACTGAGCGCAAAACAAATGAAAAAAAAAAAAAGCAGGGACACGAATGAAGACTGTAGGCTAGTAACAACCGTTCAAGGTAGGGGTCACCAAGCAGAGAACACTGGCCAGTGCCCGCCAGTGGGGAGGCTCAGGAGACCTACAAAGACCCAGTGCTGTTTTGGCCAGAAGGACCCCAGTGCCCACCTCTGGAAACTGGCCAGGAGGCCCGGGGGCATGGGCATGGTGTTGAAACAGAGCCAGAGCATGGACAGGGTAAGTTGGTTGATGACCAAGGCCCTCCCTTGGAGGGAGAGGCACTGAAGCAGCTCCATCCAAGTCTGTAACCACTCAGACATCTTGACTTCAAGTTGGTTCCAGTTCTGTGGCAGGGAGCATGACTGGGGACATGTAGACTCCAGACAGAACAGTGAGCTTGTGCTCCATCAGAAGCTATGGAGCACAGGTGGGAGTGAGCTGACCTGCCGCCTGTCATCTACCATTACTACTGCTCTTGACTCACATGACCCAGGCAGAGGAGGCTGCCAAGCAGATGGATTGGTAGGCCTTCACCTGCACAAGGTCCTCCAGAGCCTGGATGCTAGGAGCATGTCATGAACATACACTAAAAGGACCACTCTTATGGCTGCCATTTGATGAGGATCAACCTCACAGACACTCGGAGGGGTTTTGGCTTCAGTCCCTGCTTTGTGTGATTTCTCCAGGTGCTCAACTGGATGCCGATGGAGCCTATGCCCTCTGCGCAGGAAATCACACAAAGCAGGGACTGAAGCCAAAACCCCTCCGAGTGTCTGTGAGGTTGATTGATCCTGCTGGTCAATGTCTCTGCCCACACTACCTCAGGTAGCCAGGGCCCCTTGCATAACATCATCAGGTGGCATGAGGTACACTGCTACCTCCACCCCAATGCATTCCACTCTGAGCTTTATTTGCAGACATTGGTGCATGTTATAAGGACCCCCCAAGATCATGGTGGTTTCTGAGATGCCTGGCAAGGAAGTGTTCCAGAGGCCAGCCCCCAAGCAGCAGTGGAGAAATGGATCTCTGATTGGTGACCCTTGAGTTCCTGGGGGACCTGGGTACCAGAGTGGACCTGAGTTCTGTCCTCCTCAACACACCTGTCACACTCTCCCTCCTCAGCCTGGGAAATGTCACCTCCCCAGTCACTATTCTCCTGCTGGTATGCCAAGACCTCAGCTTCTACCAGGCATGATCCTTTCATTGCCAGTTGACCTTGGCACAGAGATGGCTGGGTGGGGTGGGCTAAGGGAGGGAAGTGGAAAACAGGGCTCCCTTCTTTTTATGGGATAGGGAGGGGGCTAGCTGGCACAGTTAGTCAGGGGTGTTTCCTTGGGCTGCACTGTGTGTGGCAAAGTAGAGGGGGCTGTGAAAGGTGCTGATGGGCCTGGTGTGTGTGTGGTGAAGAGGTTTGCACAAGGGAGGTGCAGAAGGCAGGGAATGATGCTGGGAATAATATACACACAGACATACAAGAGGGAGGGGAAGGCTCAAAGCTGGCTTGCTCAGCTCAATCACAAACACTGGGGAGTGGGAGAGGGGAGTGTAGGACTCACCACATGAGGGTAGACACAGGGGTATCACAGCAGCAGGTGCTGTTGGTGATGCCCATTACTGCCTACCCATTCAGATTGAAAAAAACTATATGGCAAATTATTTATTTCTGAGGAGGGAAAATAAATGGGGTATGTGATGAATGGCTGCTCTATAATAAATTTAAAACAAAAAAATATATTCATAGTGTGCGAGTAGAATAATCTTTCCTACATAGGAAGAAACTGGGGGCAGAGAACATACAGTTCTAAGTGTTATTAACTGGAGTGTGCTCCTTGTTTATGGAATCATACATTAGACTCATCTCAAAATACCTAGTGATTATAGTCTTAGAGTTTAACAACCCAGGATATGTTCAGACCACATAAATAGAGAACATACCTCACGTTATGTATGAAAATTTTACTTGTTATTCCTATGACTTATTTACAAAATTCAAAATATTTGTAAGAAATATTTATATGCAAGAAAGTCATATTAAAAATATTTTAAAATTTCAGCTTCTCAAAAGTTCGCTTGTTCCTGAATGGAAACTGCTTGAACATAAAATATTATTTGTATCAAGTGCATTTGATATCAAGATAATTTTCCTGGTACAAATTATGAAGAGATTAAAATGCCCTTAAAAAATATTAGAAAAAAGTTATAATGGGCAAACCTTAACAGAGGACTTGCCATTATTCTCTTTGTAATATGAACAATTAAATAGATTATGCACAACAATGAGAATTTCAGCATGGCATTCAAAACAGAATGATAACATAGCACTCTGTTACTTTGGTAATTTGTTATAAATGTTAAGTTTCTTCAGACAGAGGTTTTCTTTACTATAGCATTGCAGCATGAGTGCTAAGTAGAATGCTGATGTAAGTACTGCTAACACCGCAACATCTACCATTAAAAAAGTAAATACTGTCTTCAGGGAAACACTCTGAGTCTAGTTCAATTGAGACACTTGTGAAAATGTGAACACTTAGGAGTTATACCTGAGAACCTGGCAACCATCTTGCTAAGAAAGGATTCTCACAACACAAAGAATCTGCATGCTCAACTCTGTAGTGCCTTCTATTCAGCATATCTCTCCATTTCAAGATCCTACATTAAAAATCTAGTGCATGAGTTAAAAGGTTAATGATAATTACTATGGAATAATGTTCCATTAATTATGGCTACAATGTGGAACAGTGTTAGGGCTAAATCCCCTACATATTATGGGCCCAATCATGTTCCCACTAAAATCAGCAGGAGTCTCACCACAGGCTAGAAGATTGGGCACCACTGATCTAGAAGACTGTTCTGCTGTCCTGCAAAATCTAGGTGATGACAAGGACCTTATTTTAAAGTGTGTCAATCCCCAAAAGTAAGGTATAGATGGGGAAAAAAGAGGGCAATAATTGAAACAAAATGCAGTCTTCTTTTCTACTCTGCCTATACTATTTTCTATATCTCCATTTCATCATTTTATATTATGGATCTAAATAATTTACAAGAATAATAGAGCAGCAAGTTTAAGTGGCACATAAAAAAACTGATTTTAAAACAACAGGCATCACAAAAGTGCACAGTTGAGAAGTCTTATACAAGGCAAAAGGATGCTGTTTCTAAACACATAATGCTACTCTGCTGTTCAGCTGCTAAATTACATGTACTACTGCTCTATTTCCTCACTTAAAATTAGAAATAATTTGTCAGTAACAATATGAAATATAACTAAATTAATAGTAATCATGCATATGCATACCTATTAATTACAATAACCATGTAAATGTGTAATACAGACATACAGACACACACACACACACACACACGCAGATTTCTTCACCTCTTTCTAATAACTCTGAGAAAAAAATCATGCACTTCATGAGTACCCAAAAACTTATTTGGAATTCATTGGGAGTTTTCAGCACAAAGGGAACGGAGGATGGGATTATATATTATGACCAGTGAATTTTAAAATCTAATTACATTTTTACCATGTACAAGATAATGCTGGTTTATTTGTTACAGAAATTGCTGCTCTTATGGGGGAAGCAGAACTGAGAAATGGACTCTGCAGTCAGCAGTTGTCTTCCTGACCCCACCATTAGCACCAGTAGGGAGTCGCAGCTTGACTCACATTTAGACAGCTTTTACATCATCACCTCTGTCTTCTGAAATAGAAAGTGACCTCATCCTGGGAATATCACCAAGACAACCCTCCCCTGTTGCTGACATAGTTTATATTGTGGCAGCACATCTCAAACCTCCAGGAATCAAGGTTCTACTGTGCAAGGTACTGTATGAATTTATGATAAAAATACCCTATAGGTATATTTAAAGATGTGTATGCACACAATATACACTACATATACCAAATGCTGCATATACAAAGTACACATTGCAAATGAAAATTCTCTCCATTTACAAGGAACAGACCACTACTCAAATAACTGTGTTCCAGGTATGCCCTTTCATAGACCATTTTGCAATTTCTTGTCCATAAACACTCAAGGGCTGATCTCATAAACTCCCTGAAATCTGGACCCTGAAAAACTATCACTATCCCAAATCCCAGGTGACACCAGAAAAGTAAGACATGTCCAAAACAAAGCCACACCATAGAGTTATACTACCAATCATCTAAAACTAATTTTCCTATTAAGACCTTTATCATCATCAAGATATGCAATGGAAAATAAAACCAACTTCCTGTGATGACAATGCCTAAGCACAGACAGTCAAAAAGCCCAAGGCTGAATAGATTCAATCTTCACAGACTACTACCCTGAGTAGACTGAACTGATAAGGAAGTGAATAGACATTCAACTTTGATTTCAGAAATGCGCCACATGCCTGCAGTGGCTTAGGCCAGAAGCCAGACGGAACTAGAGCACACCTCTCTGGTTGGTTGGAACAGACAGCTTGAGACAAAGCTAGCCTGCCCACCCTGTGAGGGAGGGAGGGAGGGGATTCAGGGAAGGTGCAAAGCATCTTGGCATACTGGGGGAATGTGAGTTGACTTGAACCTGGAAGGGATCTGTGACAGAAGTTTAATAAACTGATTTAATCTAAATCAGTTAAGTCTGATACTATATCCATCCAGGTTTATCTTAAACTAGTTTCAGGCATTTTGAAAGTCATTTATGTCCACTGAATTTCTGTTGTGTAACAGACTTGAACCCATTTCTTATCACTTATAGCAGTTTATATGTAATTTCTGTCCCTAGCCTATAAGATTAGCTGTCAACAAAATTAGTCTGATCTGATTGCAGAAGTAAACTTGTCTGCATCACTGACACATAACTTCAGTTACCTCTCCATTAATGGGGAGGAAATGGGCACTGCAGAAATGTACATGTATATTAAGTTCACTTTGCCTGAACAACAAACATAAATCAAATTCACTTACATTTTAAATCATTTTCACTTTCCAGTTCTTTTACATAATAATTTCAATTGCAAACAACAAGTGAATATTACCTTTCAGAGATATATTCTCGGCTGATTTTCATTAACATTTTAAGAAAAGTGGATACAATTCCATTTATTCCATTCCCTGAGGTCTTTACCTCAATACTTCATTCAAAGAACTTTCATAGATCACAGTGATAACAACAGATTTAAATCAGAGAACAAGTGTAAGGATATACATCCCTCAGAAAACCTAAATGCTGACAATGTGCCTTTACTTACAAATGTAGACAAATAAAAATAAAATATAAGCTATTAATGAATTTCCAAGTTTACAATTAAAGACAAAATCCTATGTGTTAAAATATTTTTTCACAATCACATCAAACTTCAGACATTGCTGAATTTTACAATTATCTAGCTTATTAATCAACAGTACCCATCATATTTGTTTTTTACTATTGTGAACAATACATGTTATACTCTATAATCAGTTGAATTGTAATTTGTATATATATTTGTGTCAAAATGTTGATGAATTCAACAAAAATGAGAAAGGAAATACAGTACACAGAAAACTGTGGTACATGCATGCGTACACACAAAGATAAATCACCTTGATCCTTCTCTGTTGTTGCTAAAATATAAAAAAAAAAAGAAAATGAAGAAAAACATCAGATAAAAATAAGGTACTTAGTTTAACTTCATTTAAGTACAACAAACATCAGACAACATAGTTCAATGTTTTGTCCGTTTAAAATGCTTATGTGCTACTCATATCTGACTATACTTTGAGAACAATTCTCTTTCTGGTTATGCCCATGGAGTCAGCCTGAATATACGTTACATACTCTGAGAAGTTGGTGAAATGAATAATAGTAAAAACCGGGTTAGGCTATTACTGTTGTTATAACCATCCTTGTGGATTTAATCTGTTCTTGATCATCGTTAGTTTAAGGCCAGTATCACCACTGAACATTGTACATGTAGTAGATTGACTTCTGAGAGAGTGAGGGGAAG
Source organism: Crocodylus porosus (assembly GCF_001723895.1). Lineage (NCBI taxonomy): Eukaryota > Metazoa > Chordata > Crocodylia > Crocodylidae > Crocodylus > Crocodylus porosus. The sequence continues at coordinate 104,058,313 of NW_017728931.1, forward strand.
TTACTGACTACAGAACTAGTCACAGATTTGGTATCTAGAGAAATATTAAGAGATTTGGGATCAGGTCCAATTCCAATATGATAATTACATCTGAGATTTTTAGGCATATTTTAGACAATACTTAGATACTTCTGATGTGGTACAACTAATAAAAAATGACTAATGATTATAAGGAGACAGAAGTCAATTTCAGGGTTCAAAGTCTAGAATCAACACAGAAATAAAGTATCTGCCAATAAGATTTTGGCTTAAGCGTATGATTTTGGCTTATGAAACCTTAGTACTAGAAGAGAGGGATACAGGCCTTTTTAAAACTGAAAGTTGGTAACTAAGGGGTTTTTTTTAATCTTATGAAGCTGGAGCCTTTTACCTCCAATAGCATTCTACTTCATTTTTTAAGGTGGTATGCCTTCTTGAGGCAAGTACACTTGAAAAAAGAATTTTAAAACTGACTTTTGACATGGGGCTTACTATTACATGTCTGTATATCCACTTGGAGAAATTTATTTATGCATCAGGTAGGTAGCAGTGGCTTGATAAAACACAGAAAAAATCACTTCAGTTAAAACACCTATGAGGCCAAATTCCTGCAATTTCAGTTTTACTTCAGCAACTACAAGCATGCTTTGAAGTGCAGAATTTGGTCTTTTACTTTGCATCATTTGCAGAGGTGTAGCTAGCTATTTCATCACCCAGGAATGGGTTGGGGGTAGGAAAGGTGGCAGAGTCTTTCCTGATTCACTGTACTCTGGCTGCTGCTGCTCAATGTGTTGTGGAATTGGTTCAGACTGCTGCAGCTACAGAACTGGCTCCCTGCACACCAGCTGCAGCACCCTTCAATGGCACAGATTCCTTTGGTGCCACCCTCTAAATCCATGCATAGGACTAGCGCCATGCTCCCCTACACCTGGTCACACTAATGATAAATGCACTCCTACACTTTTCCAGAATAAAAGTTGGAACATCCGTGCAATGTTGTATTATTTGTTTCCGTTTTTCTTACAATGCTCCCACAACCTAAAATATACATCCAGCTATGGTTATCTCTCTAAATTATTTCTATTTTATTCCAACAGGCTTACTAAATGTTCAAGATAATTTAAGAGCAAAAATCCCAATTACAAATGTGAAAAATAAAATCTGAGAGAGAAAAGGTATCTTTGCTTTCTTGTTTTCCAGAAAAGATCCAATATTCATCCTTCTTTCTTTAACACAACATGATATCATAATTAATTATGGTAAACTGGTTACTAAGGTAGTTTCATGTTGTTACTCCCATGATATAATATCGGTTGCTATAGCGATGAGCTGGCTTTTTGTTAATCACTTGTGAGATTGGTTAACTCATGTTTGTCAGTGACTTTGACCAGAGCTGGAATAAGACAAAAAGTGGATTTTATAACACTACTAAACACATCACCCTCCTTCATATCTATCGGGTTTGATGTTATGACTTTATTTAATTCCAGTGTACTACCAGAAATAAATTCTACCAAAACAGAATGTTATGTCAACAATAACATGGAATTTTTAAGCCAACGTCATGTTCTGTTTCCTGTAATCTGACACACATTTATGGTTTATATTAAAAAATACATATTTATGCAGGATTTACTATTTCTAGAATTTAAATCTGTATCACTATATTACACTGTTATATGGTTTCTGGAAAATAATTATTGCATTTGAATACTGTCAAATTATTTTATTGTTAGCATACTTTACTGTTTTACAGAATTTTTACAATATTACAATAACCTTTATATAATAAAATACTGATTTCCTAGCAACAACCCTGATTAATCTCATTTTCCAGAATATATATAAATTATAAATATAGGAAAAACTCATATTATCGTTAAAGCTATTTGCTGTTAGTATATTTATAATAATTAAAAGGCCATTGACGTTTTATCAGTTTATGATTGTATCTTACTATATATACCAGTAACTTTTCTACCTCTGACAATGACAACTCAACAAGCATAAATTGTGTTTATGTGCCTGACTAAGGTATTCAAAAGACATCTCTTGCCTTGATTTCCAAATTTCATGGTGCTGATTAGGAAAGAATGCACTGTCAATAGTTTATTAGGAATATTTAGAGAAAGTAAAAATTAGCCATGAGCACACATTTATATTTGATAAAAATTCAAAATAAGAACAAAAGACAACTTAAACATAAGGTCTGGATATTTTGTTCACGCAGGTTCCCAGGAGGCATATTAAAGCAATGAATAGGAAAAAGCTCTATAGTTCACCAGCTGAGATTTTAATGAGACATTTCCCCTTGCTGTGGTACAGGTTTGTTCAGGAAAGGGAAAAGGCTGCTCACAGAATATTCAGTTAATAGGCACTGTTGGCTTTTACAGTCACTTTGGCAGTTGATCACTATACTCACCTTCTATTTTGGCATATTCTGTAAGTCGAGTGTAATTGATCAAGGCAGCTTTCTCCAGACATTTTCTGACCACTTTCTTCACCTCTTCTGCTGGTATGGGAGTGGCAATATCTTTCATTAAAACCTGTGCCAGAGAATCATATTACTTGGTTGCCCATTACCCAAAGCTCCAGAGCATAACTGGAATTTAATAACTATTTTAGATCTGCTAATAATTAATGGCAAAAATCAAAGAGGAATCATTTCAAATCAGTGGTCCAGTTGGTTAATAAAGTAGGTATTTGTTTCTAGAGGTTTGAGTTCTAACTTTGTTTTGGTGGTTGTGTTAGTTTAGGGGCAGGGAATTATTTTGGGCAGAGGGCTGCTTACCAAGTTTTGGCAAGTCATCAAGGGCCGCATAACAGGCAGCCCAGGGCAGATTAATATTAATTTTCTAATTTAAGGGCCCTGTGGGCTGGATACAAATGGCCTGGCAGGCCACATCCAGCCCCCAGGCCTCATTTTGCCCACTCCTATGTTAGTCTGATGGTTTCACGTTTATCCTAATCTACAGAAGTTATAAGATCATTTCTACAATTTGACACCATTCAGCATGATTGTCAGTCTCTGAGTGAGAATCAAGAATGGAATACCAGAAGTCCTGAGGTCTAGATTAAACTACAGCTAGAGACAGGGATAGCACCATTTCCATGTGACCCTTTTTGTATTACGTTCAGTTCTTAGTGGTGAAATGAACCCCACAAGTTCATGAACATCAACTGGCAATTTTAAAAAGGAAGAAAAAAAAACACTAACAAGACTTATCATCACTGATTATTTTTCTTCCTGCATACAGTTATTAAAATTCAGCAGAACATACTTGTTCAAAAGGATTAGCTATTTACGCAGAGTACCAGAGTTTTCCTGAAATATTTTATTATGGTAAGCTAGAAGACTAGGTCATAAAAAGACTTTAACATTTTAAATATTTATTTTTTAAATTGACTAATCTGTAAAAATCTTCCAGTTTGACCTTTTGGAAGTTAATTGAATTTAGCCACTGGCTTCAATTGAATCAGAATGTCCCTTGAATTTTACAGTTAAGTTGGCCTCTGCTAGTTTAAACTGAAATAAAACTTGTCAAACTTACAAAAATGCTATTTATATTTTGTAATCTAAATATTGCAAATAAAGATTTAAAGTTTGAAAAATTAATTACTTTTTGAAACACAATTAATTGCTGACTAAAATGTCAATACTGCTTTGAAAAAACTCAAGACTCAATTAAAATGAGGCAAGTTGGACCCAGATAATTTAATCTGTAACTTTAAAAATATATTTTTTGCATAATACCAAGGGACTCGTATGTACCCAAGTCTCCAACAGTGTATTTAATAATGCAATAGAGGTAATGCATATTAATATTTTACTTTTATGGGTAATTTAGCTATTAGTTTTCTTTTCTTGTTTTTTGACTATCCATACTTAGGTGTACCAAAATTCAATTTGATTTTATACAAATATGTTTATTCTACACTTGAACTCAAGAGTCTAAACCAGAAAGGAAGAGCCACAATGTTTACAGGTAAGTATAATAAAAGGATGTTCACAGATGTAGGAAGGCACATTTTCCCTAATTCAACTTGGCCCTTTTTAACTGTAGCAGCACAAATAAAAATATTAGCTCCACAAAAATGATGTCTACATATATGGCAATATATTAAATGAAATCACATTTAAAACCAAATATACAGAATTGGTCACCCAATAGTGTATAGGCCCTGGCAGAATTTTGCAATAGCACAAAATGGCTGTCACTTCCCCTTTTTCGGATGCATCAGGCAATGGACCAGTACCATCCAAAGGCTGGACAGTACTAGAGAGGATGGGATAACTGTCTAGAAAAGACAGAATATTTTGCTTTAACTCACCCTCTTAGTAGTTTCCTGGACTTTAATGCTCCTCATTCACAAGGGAGCATAAATGCTGTTAGTATTGTCTGCCCTCCGCAGGAGCTAGTTCTAGGGAATTTGTTGTAGCCAAGTTTTATTTATATGTTACATTTATATTCCCGTGTCAATTTAGATAAATCTAAACTTTTTCTTTATAAATTGAATCAAATTTTGATTTTCCAATGTGTTTATTTAGATTATATGGATATTTTTAAAGTTATATTTCAAGATACAATCATAACATTTTGTGACCATAATAATCAAATGATAAAGACACAGGGAACCTTTGCAATGACTTAAGAGAAAGTTCTGGTAAATATATTTTATTATTAGACTTTGTCAGTTATTTAGCATATAATAAAACCACTAGTATGGTATCTTAGCAGATATTCCTTCTAGCTCAATAATAAAAGAACATACAGATGAAATATCCTAGAATTGAAATAAACTAAAAAGACATACCCTTTCAAGTAATGAAAGTGTGGCTTTTAAAGCTCCTTCAGGACGTCCAAATGGAAAACAGTATCTTAAAAAAAAAACAAAAACAGGATAAATTTTCCAGAGTGTAATATCTAAGTTAAGAATGTAAGCATAATGGGTATATATTATCCCACTACTCCTTAATTTGCATTATTGGAAGGGACATATATACTGAACACTGATAAATGATTCTTTTATATTTTTTCACAAATCCAATATGGAGGACCGAAATCCAAGCTTGTTGCTTGGCCCGAAGGATAGGAAAGTGCAAAAGACAAGAAGAAATTAGCCCGGTGACTGAATAGTGGAGGATATCTACAAACAGCTGTGGGTTTTATTAGACTGCTTCCATCTTGCTGAAAAGGCAAGTCATTTCTGACCTTAACACCTTAAGAATCTCTGTAAGAAAATGAGGCTTATTATAAGGCTCACTCTACCTCTTTATACCCTGTTTTAGTATTGATTTAACAATGGAAGGAAACTGCATAAATGGGTGCAAATTACAATGGGTGCAAATTACTTTTTGGGGGGGTTTAACTAAATCATTTATCATTAGAACACATTTTATTTTGGCTTAAATTGTAAATTCTACCAGACACAAACCTTATTGCCTTTTGTGCCCGGTACAGCACTTACAGTCTTTAACTACTAAAAGAATAACAATACCAAAAATGCAAAAGATGAAACAAAATAAACTAACGTGCTGCCACTCCTACAAGCTGTAGAGCTCATTCTAAAACTCTCTTAATCCTATCTGTGAAGCTTGCTGGGATAGCCCCAATTGAAAAAGGGATTTTCTACTTTGCTGAGATTATTTGTATGTGATTGTTTATTATTACTAATAAAAATGGTAGTCCTATTTTCTAACATTTTTCCAATAACAATTGGATTCAGAGTGATGAGTTTTAGAAATCACTTTGACTGACATTATAGATCCTTGTAAATGAGGTCAGACAAATCATTTTAGCAGACATAGCACCAATTTATGACCTGCTTTATTTTGCTTGCTTACTCTGTGTTAGTAACTCTTAGTGGGCATTAATAAATTAGCAAAACAGATTTAATCAACTTGTACTTTCTTAGTCTTAATCCATCTATAAATAAAATACAAACTTGGCTGCTTTATTTGCCTCCTCCTGCCTCCTCAGTGTATTTGCATAATCCATGTATTGTCTTTCCTATTATTTACTCCTATTAACCCGTAGGTGACACAGCTCATGCATAAATGCCACTGATCCCTAGATAACATTTAGCATTTCAAATCATGAGGTCCCACTGGGTATGTCCTAAAGTGTTGCTACTTTCATATATGTAAATAATGTAATGAACTTTTAAAGTACACATAATCCTGAGCCAATGCTATAAACTAAGTAAGTATACAGAACCCTAATTAACATTTACAATTCTCTATTACTACAGCCACTAAAGGTAAGACCTACTAAGCATTTTACATTACAACTACCTATTTTCACACATTCATACTTTCTGCAAATACCTAATAGGCTTCATTGCTGCATACTATGTGTCTGACCAAAAGATAACTTTTTAGGAAATTGGAAACAAAAATTATGGCTATTTCTGAGTTATGATGGAGTAAAAATAAAGAGCAGTAAGGTTACCTACCATACAGAACTATTATTTTCCAAGATTAGCTGTCTTTACAGACTCCCTCTTGGTATGCATGAGTCCTATACATGCAAGACTGGATTCTTTCAATCAGCAGTGTCTATTCAGGTCAAACCCAAATCCTAGATGACCTTATGCCTTCCCATGAGGGGGCAGAAATTCCACAGGAAACCCAATCTGTTCTTTCACCAACACAACACCTGAGAACAGCAGGATGCCGTTCTTGTTGACCCAAATAATGTGGACAAAGCACAAGAGTCCACGTGGAGAACATGTTTAAGAATCAAAGGTACTGTAAAATACATATATTTTCATTTTTTTTTGAATGACTGTCCACATGGTTTCCATTGCTAGTAACTAGAAGACAGTTATCAAACAGGGGCTGGGGTAATGTAGGCATTAAGGTGCATGGTTGACAGCCCAGAGGTTGAAGTTTGAGGCGCAGCCCTGTCAGGTTCCAACAGATCCTTGAATTTTGCTAAATACCTAGTCACAAGGACACAAAAAAGGAAAGAAAAGGGGTAAAGCAAGGGACAGGACTGGAAATAGATAGAATAGCTCTTGTTTACAGTTTCCAGGGCCCAACAGCCAGAGATGATCCAATTCCAGGGTGAAAAGTAGAAATAAATGATCTTTGAGAGCTCCTGTGACACTAGTCCCTGATGCATGATAAGACTCAAAGTGAAGGGCAGAAAAGGATGTAGAGATTCATCGTTACTAGAACGTTTTCTTCTCTCTCACTGGCTCTGAAGTCCCTTAAGACTAGTTAAAGTAATGAACAGAAGAACACTGCCTGGAGATAGCCCGAAATTTTGTTTTTTTCTTTCTTGGGGTTGAAACAAGGAGGATAGGAGAATTTACAGTTGCCTTGGGAGTCCCTTAAGAAATGGAAGGTCTCATCCATCTGGAATTTTTAAAAAGTTTATTGCTGTCAAAGGGAAGGTCTTTTGTAATTGTCTGAGCTGTCTGAACCTCTCTGGGAATTCCTGAAGATTGAGGCAGGAAGCCCATCACTGTAGGCACTGCTCTATCAGATGTAAAGGCTACCAAATGCTCCCTGCATCCTTGCGTATGATGGTCTTTAAGTACTCTGTCTGTTCTGTTGATTCCAATTCAAGTAATTGCAATCAGGACAGAAACACTTATCAATTAGTAATGGCAAACAGTGTATTTGAACAGTTCTAGTCTTCCTCTCTCTGTACAGACTGAGCACCCCTCTGTTCCTTCAACCTTTCCTTGACCATAGCTACCGCACAAGACCCCTGTATGGAAATAAAGATATCTATGTCTCTTGGAAGAGACATCAAAAATATCTATATCTCTGATACCTGTTGTAAGCTTGCCTGGATGTGACCAGAGGTTGCTGGCATGGTCACAGGTCTCCTGGGGGTCCCAACAGAACTTTAATTTCGACAACAGTAAGCCATCACGTACAGAGGAGTCCAAGATATTCATGGCATAGAAGAGTCCAAGGTGGGCAGCAGTTTGTGAGGTTTTTCCTGCATTTGTTCCAGGGGTATTCTCAAGAGTCTCTGTCACACACGCTTGATAAAATTGTTGTAAAGCCATCAACTGAGCAAAGTCCTGAGGAACTTAACTGCCTTGGTAAAAAAGGATAAGATTAAGTCAGCAGAGATGAGC
>NW_017728931.1:104066402-104121095 GCF_001723895.1 Crocodylus porosus
TGGACCCAGATAATTTAATCTGTAACTTTAAAAATATATTTTTTGCATAATACCAAGGGACTCGTATGTACCCAAGTCTCCAACAGTGTATTTAATAATGCAATAGAGGTAATGCATATTAATATTTTACTTTTATGGGTAATTTAGCTATTAGTTTTCTTTTCTTGTTTTTTGACTATCCATACTTAGGTGTACCAAAATTCAATTTGATTTTATACAAATATGTTTATTCTACACTTGAACTCAAGAGTCTAAACCAGAAAGGAAGAGCCACAATGTTTACAGGTAAGTATAATAAAAGGATGTTCACAGATGTAGGAAGGCACATTTTCCCTAATTCAACTTGGCCCTTTTTAACTGTAGCAGCACAAATAAAAATATTAGCTCCACAAAAATGATGTCTACATATATGGCAATATATTAAATGAAATCACATTTAAAACCAAATATACAGAATTGGTCACCCAATAGTGTATAGGCCCTGGCAGAATTTTGCAATAGCACAAAATGGCTGTCACTTCCCCTTTTTCGGATGCATCAGGCAATGGACCAGTACCATCCAAAGGCTGGACAGTACTAGAGAGGATGGGATAACTGTCTAGAAAAGACAGAATATTTTGCTTTAACTCACCCTCTTAGTAGTTTCCTGGACTTTAATGCTCCTCATTCACAAGGGAGCATAAATGCTGTTAGTATTGTCTGCCCTCCGCAGGAGCTAGTTCTAGGGAATTTGTTGTAGCCAAGTTTTATTTATATGTTACATTTATATTCCCGTGTCAATTTAGATAAATCTAAACTTTTTCTTTATAAATTGAATCAAATTTTGATTTTCCAATGTGTTTATTTAGATTATATGGATATTTTTAAAGTTATATTTCAAGATACAATCATAACATTTTGTGACCATAATAATCAAATGATAAAGACACAGGGAACCTTTGCAATGACTTAAGAGAAAGTTCTGGTAAATATATTTTATTATTAGACTTTGTCAGTTATTTAGCATATAATAAAACCACTAGTATGGTATCTTAGCAGATATTCCTTCTAGCTCAATAATAAAAGAACATACAGATGAAATATCCTAGAATTGAAATAAACTAAAAAGACATACCCTTTCAAGTAATGAAAGTGTGGCTTTTAAAGCTCCTTCAGGACGTCCAAATGGAAAACAGTATCTTAAAAAAAAAACAAAAACAGGATAAATTTTCCAGAGTGTAATATCTAAGTTAAGAATGTAAGCATAATGGGTATATATTATCCCACTACTCCTTAATTTGCATTATTGGAAGGGACATATATACTGAACACTGATAAATGATTCTTTTATATTTTTTCACAAATCCAATATGGAGGACCGAAATCCAAGCTTGTTGCTTGGCCCGAAGGATAGGAAAGTGCAAAAGACAAGAAGAAATTAGCCCGGTGACTGAATAGTGGAGGATATCTACAAACAGCTGTGGGTTTTATTAGACTGCTTCCATCTTGCTGAAAAGGCAAGTCATTTCTGACCTTAACACCTTAAGAATCTCTGTAAGAAAATGAGGCTTATTATAAGGCTCACTCTACCTCTTTATACCCTGTTTTAGTATTGATTTAACAATGGAAGGAAACTGCATAAATGGGTGCAAATTACAATGGGTGCAAATTACTTTTTGGGGGGGTTTAACTAAATCATTTATCATTAGAACACATTTTATTTTGGCTTAAATTGTAAATTCTACCAGACACAAACCTTATTGCCTTTTGTGCCCGGTACAGCACTTACAGTCTTTAACTACTAAAAGAATAACAATACCAAAAATGCAAAAGATGAAACAAAATAAACTAACGTGCTGCCACTCCTACAAGCTGTAGAGCTCATTCTAAAACTCTCTTAATCCTATCTGTGAAGCTTGCTGGGATAGCCCCAATTGAAAAAGGGATTTTCTACTTTGCTGAGATTATTTGTATGTGATTGTTTATTATTACTAATAAAAATGGTAGTCCTATTTTCTAACATTTTTCCAATAACAATTGGATTCAGAGTGATGAGTTTTAGAAATCACTTTGACTGACATTATAGATCCTTGTAAATGAGGTCAGACAAATCATTTTAGCAGACATAGCACCAATTTATGACCTGCTTTATTTTGCTTGCTTACTCTGTGTTAGTAACTCTTAGTGGGCATTAATAAATTAGCAAAACAGATTTAATCAACTTGTACTTTCTTAGTCTTAATCCATCTATAAATAAAATACAAACTTGGCTGCTTTATTTGCCTCCTCCTGCCTCCTCAGTGTATTTGCATAATCCATGTATTGTCTTTCCTATTATTTACTCCTATTAACCCGTAGGTGACACAGCTCATGCATAAATGCCACTGATCCCTAGATAACATTTAGCATTTCAAATCATGAGGTCCCACTGGGTATGTCCTAAAGTGTTGCTACTTTCATATATGTAAATAATGTAATGAACTTTTAAAGTACACATAATCCTGAGCCAATGCTATAAACTAAGTAAGTATACAGAACCCTAATTAACATTTACAATTCTCTATTACTACAGCCACTAAAGGTAAGACCTACTAAGCATTTTACATTACAACTACCTATTTTCACACATTCATACTTTCTGCAAATACCTAATAGGCTTCATTGCTGCATACTATGTGTCTGACCAAAAGATAACTTTTTAGGAAATTGGAAACAAAAATTATGGCTATTTCTGAGTTATGATGGAGTAAAAATAAAGAGCAGTAAGGTTACCTACCATACAGAACTATTATTTTCCAAGATTAGCTGTCTTTACAGACTCCCTCTTGGTATGCATGAGTCCTATACATGCAAGACTGGATTCTTTCAATCAGCAGTGTCTATTCAGGTCAAACCCAAATCCTAGATGACCTTATGCCTTCCCATGAGGGGGCAGAAATTCCACAGGAAACCCAATCTGTTCTTTCACCAACACAACACCTGAGAACAGCAGGATGCTGTTCTTGTTGACCCAAATAATGTGGACAAAGCACAAGAGTCCACGTGGAGAACATGTTTAAGAATCAAAGGTACTGTAAAATACATATATTTTCATTTTTTTTTGAATGACTGTCCACATGGTTTCCATTGCTAGTAACTAGAAGACAGTTATCAAACAGGGGCTGGGGTAATGTAGGCATTAAGGTGCATGGTTGACAGCCCAGAGGTTGAAGTTTGAGGCGCAGCCCTGTCAGGTTCCAACAGATCCTTGAATTTTGCTAAATACCTAGTCACAAGGACACAAAAAAGGAAAGAAAAGGGGTAAAGCAAGGGACAGGACTGGAAATAGATAGAATAGCTCTTGTTTACAGTTTCCAGGGCCCAACAGCCAGAGATGATCCAATTCCAGGGTGAAAAGTAGAAATAAATGATCTTTGAGAGCTCCTGTGACACTAGTCCCTGATGCATGATAAGACTCAAAGTGAAGGGCAGAAAAGGATGTAGAGATTCATCGTTACTAGAACGTTTTCTTCTCTCTCACTGGCTCTGAAGTCCCTTAAGACTAGTTAAAGTAATGAACAGAAGAACACTGCCTGGAGATAGCCCGAAATTTTGTTTTTTTCTTTCTTGGGGTTGAAACAAGGAGGATAGGAGAATTTACAGTTGCCTTGGGAGTCCCTTAAGAAATGGAAGGTCTCATCCATCTGGAATTTTTAAAAAGTTTATTGCTGTCAAAGGGAAGGTCTTTTGTAATTGTCTGAGCTGTCTGAACCTCTCTGGGAATTCCTGAAGATTGAGGCAGGAAGCCCATCACTGTAGGCACTGCTCTATCAGATGTAAAGGCTACCAAATGCTCCCTGCATCCTTGCGTATGATGGTCTTTAAGTACTCTGTCTGTTCTGTTGATTCCAATTCAAGTAATTGCAATCAGGACAGAAACACTTATCAATTAGTAATGGCAAACAGTGTATTTGAACAGTTCTAGTCTTCCTCTCTCTGTACAGACTGAGCACCCCTCTGTTCCTTCAACCTTTCCTTGACCATAGCTACCGCACAAGACCCCTGTATGGAAATAAAGATATCTATGTCTCTTGGAAGAGACATCAAAAATATCTATATCTCTGATACCTGTTGTAAGCTTGCCTGGATGTGACCAGAGGTTGCTGGCATGGTCACAGGTCTCCTGGGGGTCCCAACAGAACTTTAATTTCGACAACAGTAAGCCATCACGTACAGAGGAGTCCAAGATATTCATGGCATAGAAGAGTCCAAGGTGGGCAGCAGTTTGTGAGGTTTTTCCTGCATTTGTTCCAGGGGTATTCTCAAGAGTCTCTGTCACACATGCTTGATAAAATTGTTGTAAAGCCATCAACTGAGCAAAGTCCTGAGGAACTTAACTGCCTTGGTGAAAAAGGATAAGATTAAGTCAGCAGAGATGAGCTACTCTTTCTTTTGCCACTTTCTTCCTCTTGTCTTTCTAGAATCTGAAGCCTAGCTGATCTGGCTGTATTGTATTATATTCTCTCTTCGAGGAGCATAATCTGAAAAAAGCAGGGCAGGCGTGAATATGTAGGCTGTAAGCACCAGTACAGCCAAGACTGATAAGAGAACAGAAACACATGGATGGGTACTAGGAAGGATGTTCCTGCTAAGTCCATATAATTCTCTGTTGTCTCAACCTTACTTTAGCTGTTGGATATTAAAACTTAAGTGTCTAAGAAGTGGTCTGATTTCTAGAGGTGCTGAATACCTAAGGCTCCCATAGATTTCATTAATGAATTTAAGTACCTAACTCTGGGGTCCCAAGTGAAATATTTTGTCTGATGTTCTAACTGTTCTGAAATATTCCCAATACTGATCAGATGACAGAGGGAACAAATCCTATCCACTTCTGTCCCTTCCACCCTTCTTTAAGTTTTAAGGAGACGATATTTTCTGCCATTATCATCATCACCTGTACATCTGATGATATGGAGGTCTAAAATTTGCTAAAACAAGATATTTCCAGTATAAGGATGTATTCAGCCTCCAGGGGGCTGAAATCCATCAGCAGGTGGTTAGCAGTTAATAAGGTTAATAGTCTGCCTTGCTGGAAGGCTGCAACTGATGACTAGAAAATGGGGATGGAGTCATAAAGAGAGTTAAAAGCTCCAGAAAAGGGCAAGGGGGAGAGGAGGTGGTGGCGCTGGAGAAGCACAGAGCCGGGGTTACCCCTCTCAAAGTCTAAACTAAAGAAGATCACAGGTTTTGGTTTTGTTTGTCTTTTGTAGGTTTTCTTGTTTTGTTTACTGTGGGGACAAGGTTGCCCCATGTAAAATAAACTGGCTAGAAATCCTGAACATGGTGCTGATTAGCCTTGATAATGAAGCTGAGTTATCTGCTTGCGCCAGAAACAAAACTTGGTTTACAGTTGATCTTAGTTTTACATGAACCTTTGATGCCACTTAAAAACAAATGTAACTACACAGACAAGGCCTTTCCTTGCAACACAAAGAACTGCGCCTATATTAGGTAGCTACCTTTGGAGCACACATGCGTTGTTTCTTTACTTTTCCTGTATACTACAAAAATGTCCCACCGTAGCATCTCGTAGACATCATAAGTATGGAGCAAGACAAGGGAACAAGCTGGGAATAGGCTGACAAAGGGACACTGAATGCATGTTTATCTAGATACAGTGGTGCTAACTGCCCATGGAAGAAGCAAAGAGAGGCTATGGTCTCAGTCAAACACCAAAGAGTAGCCCTCAAGACACTACATCTCAGCACTCCAATCCCGACTTCAAAAAGCAGTTGTTGGCTGCTGACCTGCCTTATGTTGTATGGATGTAAAAAAAGATTGTTTTGATTTTATGCAAATGAAGACAATTTTGCCTACAGGACCGTATAAACTCCAAAGGGCCTTCAGCTGATGTTTGTGCAGGATAAGGTGGTCAACATCAGTAGGCATAGGACCAAAGCTCCCCTCTTTTTCCCATTTCATCATATTCAGAGAATGCATTTGGCCATGTGGTAGAGAAGAGGTTGCAGTGCTTTGCTGAAGCTGGGTGAGTGTGCTACCCAGCAGAACTCTTTTAAGCATGTGGGCCAATGATCTGGAAACCACTGAGCTACAGAAAAGTCTACCTTTTCTGAGAAGGGTGTCATCCTGTCAGAAGAATCCTTGGTCTGCTGTGTTCTCACCGCCTTGTTAGGGGATAAAGTCCGTATGAGAGATATACCTTCTTCATTCACTGTACCAATAAACTCAGTAGCTGGTGGTTCATTATCACTATTCCTGTTGTCTCAAAAGAAAGGGAATCTAGACCTTCATCATTCACATATATCTAGGCCCACATCAAGACCCAAACCACTTGGTACACTACGTTTGAATACTTGACATACGTACCAATACTTGACAACATTCTAGACATTGAGGGACATAATTTTGAATTGCCTATCCTGAAGCACTGGGAAGCAAAGGATGAATTTTAAGAAGTGAGTTTTGAGGTTCGGTAGTTGTTGTCAGTAGCTTTTCAGCTGTCAAGGGCACCAGATACCTTCTTAGGCTACTAGTTGCCTCACAAACGTTAGCCCCTGAAAAGTCAAACTTAATAAGTCTCATGCCTTGACTGAATAGGCACTGAAGATAGGACCAATGCCTCAACTCTGTTCTGGAACACTGCTGCCTCCTACCTCTGTTAAGTGGTAATCAGTACCAGAGTCGAAATGGTCTTCTTGGTCAGTGTAGCTTGAAGCTCCTTATTAGGACCCTCATGGAGAAAGATTCATTAAAGGATTGATGTCCTTCTTTTTGGTATTTATGAAGCTTGCACAGATTACTCCAGTGGAGCAATTAAGCAGGCTTTTCTGCCTTTTTGAACATGCTTGGAAAATGACTGTCATGCAGTATGTCAGTCAGGAATGAATGTCCCTTTAAGAAACAAAATAGGGACCTGGAGGGTGCACCTACACATGAAATCAATGCAACACAATAAATTCTGGAGCATGTCACTGAAGTTTACATGTGCATCTGGGACCGCAGTACACTGACCCAGGTCAGGGCAGCCCCAGTTGGCAGGGGTTCAAGGGGTCAGTCTGCCAGCCTGGGGTTGTTCTGACCCAGCTCAATGTACTGCAGAGGATCTGACTGGGACACAAGGATGTGGGCCTAGCTGGCAGGCAGCCCCTGCACTGAAGCACCCTTGAGCTCCAGCCAGCCCTACCGGCATTTACATGTGTATTGCTGCGCACTAAATAATGACACTGTAGGACAGTGCTTGTGTATACTATGGACTTAATTAGTTTACTGCAGCCTAATAGGGCTGCATGTATAGACACTGAGACTTTACTGTGGAGCTAATTAGGCAGCTCTGCAGTAAACATCTCATGTAGATGCACCCAGATTGTCCATTGTTAAGTGAGAGCAAAATTTCACCAGATTGTCCATTGTTAAGTGAAAGCAAAACTAGCTTTGTCAGGGAAAGGGGAAGACGAGGGCAGCGGAAGCCTTGGACCACTAAATCAAGCGTCACCCACAAGAACAGCCCAGCCTAGACCGATGACAAGCAGAACAAATACCCAAGTAAGCAACAGGGGCCTGGGTAGTACTGGGATTTGGGGGGGGGCAGTGCACGCATCTTCAGGAGGCCTCAAATGCCTCTACACTAATGCTTGTAGTATGGGGAACAAGGAGGAGGAACTTACCCTCCTGCTAGCTAACACCAACCCAGACATAGTGAGGCTCACTGAAACATGGTGGGACCCAACGCATGACTGGGTGGTGAATATCAAGGGCTATAGGCTGTACAGGAGGGATAGGGCAGGGGGAAAAGGTGGGTGAGTGGCACTGTATGTCAAGGAGAAATACACATCCTAAACAAGTAGCACTGGGTCAGTGGAGGGGCACACTGAAGGGTTAGAACAGTAGGAGGTCGATGGGAAAGGGACTTAATGGTGGGGGTCTACTACAGACCACCCAACCAGGGAGAAGGGCTAGACCTGGAATTCTTAAGTCAGCTCATGGAGGCAGTTAGGTCAAAGGATGTGGTCATCATGGGTGACCTACACTTTCCAGACATCTGCTGGGAAGAGCAGTCACCCAGGTCTGACTGCTCACGTAGGTTCCTAGCTGAGATACAGGACCTCCATCTAACCCAAGAGGTGCACGGTCCCACCAGGGGAAACACCTTGTTGGACCCGGTCCTGGCCATGGGTGACTACCTGGTGAGGGGTCTGTGGGTGCTCGACCATGTGGGTGACAGTGATCATCACCTGCTGGAATTTACCATCCAGTGAAAGGTGGCAAAGGCCTGCAGCAAGGCAGAGCCCTGGACTTCAGGAGGGGTGTGGACAAGATGGAGAGGGTCCAGAGAAGGGCCACCCACATGATCAGGGGGCAGCAGGGCAGGTCCTACAAGGAGAGGCTACAGGACCTGAACCTATTCAGCCTCCACAAGAGAAGGCTGAGGGGGGATCTAGTGGCTTTTTACAAACTAGTCAGGGGAGACCAGCAGGCATTGGGAGAGTCCCTGTTCCCCTGAGCGCTACCAGGAGTGAAAAGAAATAACGGTCACAAGCTGGCAGAGGGTAGATTCAAGCTAGACATCAGGAGGCGCTACTTCACGGTCAGGGCAGCTAGGATCTGGAACCAACTTCCGAGAGAAGTGGTGCTGGCTCCTACTCTGAGGGTCTTCAAAAGGAGGCTAGATGAACACCTTGCCGGGGTCGTTTGTCCCCAGTACTCGTTCCTGCCATGGCAGGGGGTCGAACTTGATTATCTGCTCAGGTCCCTTCCGACCCTACCAACTATTAAACTATGAAATCAGCTTTTAAACCCCAGATCCTTTCTGTTGCCAAGTTGCCATAGTTGCCAGAGAGATTAAATTAAACTAAAACAAAAACATTTTTTTTTTCTTTTGTATATGAACACTATTAGTGTTCACCATGACTAACAGCCAGGACTGGATCGGGACAGTCCAACTGGTGGTCTGTGAGTGATTAACATGTGGCTGGGGGGGGAGGAGGGGGGCGGTTGTGTGCTGTTTGCACAGCCTGTGTGGTGGGGGAATCTTTGGGAGATGCCCAAGTGGTATGTGGTCTGCGGGCTGCCTGCTGGCACTGCATGCGATCCCCAACCAGTAAGTTGAATAGCTCTGCACTAGGTAAAGAATAACAGGAAGACACTGAAGAGCTCCTGTCTCACTGTTATGAGTGGCAAGAAGGAGCTGAGGGACAGCTGGTTTTGCTCTGCTCTTTATGTTCATAGGTAGAAGGACAGCATGAGGATGTATAGGGCACAGATACAATGCTGGCATACCCTGTTGGCCAAATGAATCCAAAGTCACGTGCATGAGATACATAGGGATCACGGATGAAATTCATATGATCAGTAATTGTTCTTTTTGTAGTATAACTCTGAAAACAATCTTTGAACTGGGCAAGAGCAAAAAAAGGTGACTTAAACAACAAACCCAGTACAAACTGTTCACTGAAGCCTGGGGCTTTACATAGTATGGGGGAACATATATAAATGTACAGGTTAGTAACTGAAAAAGGGGAGGTGGAGGTAGATATCCAGAAAAATACTGTACACCGATGAGCCCATTTAGGAAGCAGATACTTGCATATGGTATCTGATAAGCTCAAAGGTTAAAAAAAATAAGTCAGCTGAGCCAGTTATGACACAGTTCGCTTACATGGTTTTACTGATCAACATTATTCCAGAACTTGGTATGATTTAAGCACTCATTTTTACTTGCACATTTGATAGAGTTACATTTAGAGTTTTATAGGTGGAAATGGTAAGGTTAAGATCAGGGATACGATTTTTTACTTAGTGAAACCTCAAGGCAGAGGATTAATTTAATCTAAGTGCACATTACAGCCCAACAAACTTATGGCTGAAGTATATATTATCTTTCTGACAGGCATCCAAATGAATTCATAATATCATATTTACTATACCATGAACTTTTCCTGAAGTAGCAAATGCTATATTTACTGTGTCTTAGTCCTTGGTCACAACTATGTTCACCACAATGTCAAAACCCTTTTGAATGAAGCTCATTATGCACTGAGCAAATTAAACACTCACCTGAAGTGGCTTATCTGGTTTTCTAAGAGGGTGGAAAGTCTGTCTTTAATTTCCTCAAACCTTTCTTTCTCTTCAACTGATACTGTTCCAATTCCATCAGGCCTGAAATACAATATACTGATTTAACCTTTTGATCTTTTTTCATATATTTACCATACAAACCAAATCTGTCTGCACCCTTGGTATGCTTTCATTGATTAAAACTACAGTTTTTGTTTGAACAATGGTGCTTCAGTGTAAAAATGTCCTTACATACATATGTCCTTGGCCCTTGCTGTGAAATATGCACAATATTATTTAATGCCTATGGTTAAAGGACAAAAGTGCAACTTCTCAAAAATCAACTACATTTAGAACTTAGTTCAGGCTTAATTAGCCACCCTATTTTTCTGCGGTATATCATTACAGCTTTTCCTGTCATCAACAGCACTGCCAATAACAGCCATGCTTGTCCAATTCAAGGCAATGCACTGTGTTCCTAAACCATTCTCCAGCTGGGTGCTGTTCTTACATATGCAACTGAATATTCCAGTACAACAAGTTAGGACTATTCTTATCCTTGTCCTCCTAATTCCAGCTCTTTGGCTTTTTAAGATGCACACTCTGAACAAATGTGCTGCTGATTCAGCAGAAAAGATGACTTAAGTGAAAAAGCCCCCCACTCTAAGCTGGTAACTCTTGGAATCGCTACATATACCACCAGTCCAGACCTACCAATTCCTAGGATTTTCACTTCAAATGAAGTTTTGCTCAATATAACGGAAGTAGCATGTAAACACATGGCAGCTACCAGAAGAAATCCCAAAAGATGAGGTTCTGTTTTAAAATACCTTCCTTCCTGATTTTAGTTTTGGTAATGAGTAAATGGCCTTAAAGAGATGCTTTTTTTGGGTTGTAATTTATACTCTGGCAAACTGCATTTGAGACTGAACTGAGACTGCAAATGTGAATACTTGCACCTCCAACTTTCTTTTTTCAGGTGCAAAAGTGGTACTTAGAAGTGTAGGTCCTCTGACTGACACCAGCAAGTCCACTTTCTGGGTGCAAACACAAGTGCAGATTTGCTATCGGAGGATGGGAAGCTATGCTTCAGCCATTTAAAAAAATATTCCAATAGGCATTTCAAAAGACCTATCAAGCAATATGAATCCCCATAACATGTTGAAACATAATGAAGCAAATACTTGACATAAGAATAAATTACTGTCATAACCATACCTCTGCAGGTCTTACTTTGATCTGCAATGCTCTTCACTGAATATACCTCTATATACAGAGGACTAGTGTAAGATTTATGCATTGTTCAAGTCCCACTTAAACCTTCAGTAGTTTTTTAAAGTGGGGTTTAAGCAATGTTTATACCTTGTGCTGGCTCTGTACACAGAAGTAGATTTTGCCCAGTGTGGATTGTCAAAGGAATACATACCTTAAGGAAAGGGCACTCATATACTAAATAATGCATAATAGTGACTTAAGCTACAGTGAACAAATATATATAGGTATCAATGTTCTCAAGCGAATTCCTAATGGAATGAGGTCAAATATATTTATATTTTAGTCTCTATCAACATTTCTTTTAGAGAGCACCTATTAGCTCTTGTTGTAAGCAAGGCTATATCAGACTTTCATTACAATCACCTATTTTCACATGCTTATGATAGATAATTTCTCCTTTTGCTTTGCAATTTCCCATGATTTGTTTCATTTCAGAAATGTAGGTAGGAAAAAATGAACAAACAATATGCCTGTCCTTTTTTTTTTTACTGCATACCAGCCAGTGTTACCCCTTCCATAACAGGACTGGCACAGAGTTTTCTTCTTTAGTCAGCAGGGTTGCAGACTTCCCTAGTCAAAGTATGATCTTTCCATTAGTATCCTCTCTCTAACAAAAACTCCTCCTATGTGGGATGGAGGGCTTTGCACCAAGAAGAATTTTACCCCCCAAATCTTATTCAAGATCAAAGAGTTGTAACCCCGCTATGCAATAACCCGCATAAGTTCTTGTCATTATTTACATAGATTGAATACCATTTTTAAAAGTGAATCTCAGTAGAAATAAGGATATAAGATCACCTCTGTTTGTGCAACTGACCCCCTGCAGACTGACCTGCCACAGGTCCGGCTCCTTGCCACTTATCTGATGCACAAGGTCAGAAGTTTGAGCACCAAGTGGCATTAATATACTTTAGATAGGCAACAGCAAACTAAAGATGACAAAATATTTTGTATGTAATACCAGAGAAAGGAATATACAGGTAAAATGTGTCCTCCATTTATGCAAGATCAATATAATGAATTTATTACTTATGCTGAAGACTGATGGGAGTATATCAACCTTTCTGCCAGTGCATTTTTTTCTAAATATTTCAATGGCAATAGGTATCATTAGGCCTTCATATTTATAAAATACTTCATGAAAATCCAAAATAAAGTTGATATAATGAAATAATACTAGCTGGTGAATTCGTGAAATTACATTTAGAAAGATGGCAATTTAAGTTACATTATACTGTATTTACTCGAATCCAAGTCAATCCTGAATTCAAGATGATGCCCCCCCAATAATTAGATTCTATATAAGGACTATTTATAATTTGTTATAGTTTTCAAGGTACAGATTCTAATTATCAGAGCAGTGTCTTAAATTTGTCCTACCCAGCAGGGAAAAGAATGGTTGGGAGGGTAAGATGGCTGGCAGTGGGGTGGTCAGATGGCCTTCTTGCCCTCTGCTTCACTCCCTATTACTTCCCCCCCACAGCCTTCATTCTCCCCCAGCCCAACTCCCCTCCCTACAGTCGTCTGCCTCTCCACTCCCAATCCCTACAGTCTCTGCCCCTTCCCCTCCTTCTCCCCTTACTGTCAGATCCTGCTGAGCTCTGTTCCTTCCCGGAGTACAGCATGTGGAAGCACAGCCCCCACCAGAACTGCTGACTGACTGGGCAGGAGCCATGTAGTAGTGTCAGTGCTGTCAGACAGAGGACAGAGCAGTTTACATGTACTCTGTGCCTGGGAGGGAACCCATCCTGAGCTGAAGCTAAGCTGCACCTGACAGTAAAAGGGGGAAGAGTGCGAGTAGGTAGAAGCTGCAGAGGACAAGAGTGGGGGCGGAGACTACTGTGGGTCTGACTCTGGCCCTGACCCAGGCCCACAGTCCAAGCTGCAGCAGTTGTCTGGCCCTGCCTCCTCCACTTTCTATGCAAATCTAAGATGCTTCATGGGCGAAGAACCCCAGGAAGTGCCCTCCAAAGCAGAATGGCAGAAGGTTCCCTCCAGAGCCAGGGCTGCTCATGGCAGTGCAGTATCAGCTTCCCTTGTCCAGCTGAGAAACAGCTATGAGGCCCTGGTGACAATGGAGGAAGAGGAAGGAGAGGAGGAAACCTCTGGAGATGAGGCTACTCCATGCACAGAACAGGCTGAAGGAGGCAAATCGATGCAGAAGAAGAGATGTTGGGTGCTCGTCATGGGTGACTCCACTCTGAGAGGAACAGAGGGTCCCATCTGTCACCAGGATCCCATGACACATGAGGTCTCCTGTCTGCCCAGAGCGTGGATTCAGGATGTGACAGAGATGATCCTGGCTCTTATCTGGCCCACTGATTACTACCCCATGGTCCTACTGCATGTGGGCACTAATGATGTGGCCAGGAACAGTCCGGATCACCTGATGAAGGAATACAAAGCTCTGGGAAACAAGCTGAAGGAGACAGGGGCACAAGTGGTCTTCTCATCTGTCCTTCCAGTGAGCAGATGTGGACGACGCCATGAGACCCACTTCAGGGAGGTCAGCTTGCGGCCTAGGAAATAGTGTCTTTGGCTTTTTGGACCACGACCCATACTTCAGAACAAGAGACACGCTGGGATGGGATGGGCTTCAACTCTCCCCCAAAAGTAAGCATGTGTTCTCTTTCAGGTTGGCTGATATCCTCTGGCAGGCTTTACACTAGGCTTGTCGGGGGAAGGGGAGGATGAGGATGGGGTTTGCCATGGAACACCGAAGCAAGAGACACCCACAAGAACAGCCCAGCCAAAGCAGACAACGAGCACAAGCAGTACCCAGGTAAGACACAGGGGGACCTGATAGTCCTGGGATTAGCAGGGCAGTGCATACACCCTCATGAGGCCTAATACCTCTACACTAATGCTTGTAGTATGGGGGAAAAGTAGGAGGAACTTGCCCTCTTGCTAGCTAACACAAACCCAGACGTAGTGGGGCTCAATGAAACTTGGTGGGATCCAACACATGACTGGGGATAAACATCAAGGGGCTATAGGATGTATAGGCGGGATAGAACAGGGCGGAAAGGTGAGAGTGTGCTGCTCTATGTCAAAGAGCAATACATATCTGCAGCAAACAGCACTGGGTCAGAGGAGGGGCAGACAGAATTGCTCTGGGTCAGAATACAAGGGGGTCGGGGGGAAAGGGACTTAACGGTGGGGGTCTACTACAGACCATCCAACCAGGGGGAAGAACTGGACCAGGAACTCTCAGGTCAGCTCACAGAGGCAGTTAAGTCAAGGGACGTGGTCATCATGGATGACCTATACTATCCGGACATCTGCTGGGAAGAGCAGTCGGCCAGGTCTGACTTCTCACGTAAGTTCCTAACCGAGTAACAGGACCTCCATCAAACCCAGGTGGTGCACAGTCCCACCAGGGGAAATGCCTTGTTGAACCTGGTCCTGGCCACAAGTGATGACCTGGTAAGGGGACTGCGGGTTCTTGACCACCTGGGCGATAGCGATCATTGCCTACTGGAATTCACCATCCAGCGCAGGGTGGCAAAGGCCTGCAGCAGCCCTGGACTTCAGGAAGGCAGATTTCAATGAGGTAAGTAGACTAGTCAGGGAGGCACTGAGGTCCAGGAGGGGAGAGGATTTGGGAGTCCAAGAAGAGTGGTCGTTCCTTAAGGAGACAATCCTCCAAGCCCAAAGGGTGACAATCCCAACATGGATCAAAGGAGGCAAGAGTGCTCAAAAGCCCCTGTGGCTCACCAGAAGCATCCAGGAATGTCTCAAAGCTAAAAAGGAGGCAAACACCCAATGCAAGGGAGGGGCTATCACCGAGGAGGATTATACCTCCATTGCTCGAGATTGTAGGAGGGCTGTTAGGAAGGCTAAGGTGGAGATGGAACTGGGACTAGCGACTTGGATCAAATATAACAAGAAGTCCTGTTTTAAATACATAGGAGGTAAAAAGAAGGTACTGGGTAATGTGGGGCCTCTGCAGGACATGCTTGGAAATCCGGTGGTCGCACCAGATGACAAAGGTAACCTCTTTAACAAATTCTTTGCCTCCATCTGTCATCCCCCCACTGGGATCCCGGATGGACCCAGGGGAGGCGCAGCCAGGCCCAGGGTCAGTGATGACCTAGTCAGGGAAATTCTGGTGGGACTAGACATGTTCAAATCAGCAGGTCCTGATGATATCCACTCCGGAGTGCTGAGGGAATTGGCAGAGGTCAGGGCGGCTAGGATCTGGAACCAACTTTTAAGGGAAGCGGTGCTCACTCCTACCCTGGGGGGTTTTTAAAAGGAGCTTAGACAGACACCTTGCCCGGGGTTGTTTGAGCCCAACATTCTTTCCTGCCATGGTAGGGGGTTGGACTTGATGATCTGCTTATGTCCCTTCCGACCCTCCCAACTATGAAACTCTGAGAGATCTTTTCCCCTCATGCTGATTGGGAAAAAGACCTTGTCTTAAATTCAAGTAAATATAGTATTTATCACCTATTATTCATAGGGAAAAAAGTGAGGCCAGGGATTTAAAATGTCCATCTACTAAGTGTCTAGAAAATAATCCTATCATCAGAGATTTTCACAACTTGCGCCCTGGAAAGAATACATACAATTCTGAAAATGCTAAGTACATTCTGGTATAATTTGTGTGTGTAATCCTTGTAAATAAATACAGGTTTTTCATAGATTTTCAGGGTTGGAAGGGACCTTGGTAGATCATCGAGTCCAACTCCCTGCCCTGGGCAGGCGAGAGTGCTGGGGTCAGACAACTCCAGCCAGGTATCTATCCAGTCTCCTCTTAAAGACCTCCAAGCTAGGGAGAGCACCACCACACCTGGAAGTCCATTCCAGATTCTGGTAACCCTTATCATAAAGAAGTCCTTCCTAATGTCAAGTCTAAATCTGCTCTCTGTAAGTTTGTGGCTGTTGTTTCTAGTTATTCCAAGGGGCACCTCAGTAAACCTCCGAGTATCTCCTATTCCTTGCAGTCCCCCTCCGACAAATTTGTAGACAGCCACCAGATTCCCCCTCAGCCTTCTCTTACAGAGGCTGAGGTGATTTGGTCCCTCAACTTCTCCTCATAGGACTTATCCTGCAGGCCCCTAACCATAGGAGTGCCTCTCCTCTGGACCCTCTCAAGGTCATCAACTTCCATCTTGAAGTGCAGCACCTAAAACTAAATGCAGTACTCCAGCTGCGGCCTTACCAATGCCACATAGAGGGGACGAACCACCTCCTTAGTCCTGTTCGTGATGCAACTGGTTTATGCATGATAGAGTGTGGCTAGCTCTACTGATCACTTGGTTATACTGACGACTCACGTTCATCTTGGACTCAACTATGACTCTGAGATCACCTTCTGCTGCTGTGCTGTTTAGGAAGTCATCCGCCAATATGTATGTGTTGGTGATTCCTTCTCCCTAGGTGCAGTACTTTACACTTATCTTTGTTTAACTGTATGCTGGTTTGTTCTGCCCACTTTTCCAGCCTGTCCAAACCTGCTTGAATCTGTTCCCTGCCCTCCAGTGTGTCTACTTTGCCCTACAATTTGGTGTAATCCACAAATTTGGACAGTGTAGTCAGCATGCCCTTGTCCAAATCATTGATGAAGATACTAAACAACACTGTCCCAAGGACCGAACCTTGGGGGACACCACTGCCCACATCTTTCCAGCACAGTAAGAATTTCTAGGAATTAGCAGCCAATAATTATCAACACAACAGTACATGAAAATGGCTTGTGGCCAAAATGCTACTTGCTACTTGAATAGTCTATATTCAGCTTTTCAATATTAGAAGATACATGAACAGCAATATTTACAAATAAAGATACAAACATATATGTGCACTATATATTATATCTAATGTGCATTTGACTTACTTTAACATCAAGTAAATGTTATCTGATGCGTTTAATTTCTAAACAAATTATCTGAGAAGAAGGGAACATAACCAAAGTCACACTGGTCCTGATACTAAGTATTTATGGTCATGTTTAAAATCATCCATGTTCAGAACAGGACTTAGGCACACACTTAAATTTAAGTGCAAATTTAATTATATGTTTAAGTCTTGGTTTGAATAAGGATATACATCATTAAAAATATTACATCTAATGTAATACTGATGAATTAAATAAACCTGAAATAAAGAACCCCAAAACTATATTTTTGCCATAAAAACGTAAGTTTTCCCCACAGCGCAAGTTATCAATTATATTAACTAATCAGCAAAGCAGCTCACCAAAAGTAATATTTTCACCGTGATCATAATTTTCTCTACCAAGGCCAAATCTAGGAGGAACAAGTTGTCACCAGTCATGATGTGATATACTGTAAAATCAAAAGCACCAACTCCTTTACTGCTGTTCTTGAACCAAATATACTTGTGACCTGCCAAATCAAAGAGGGATACATGCCTGAACTCTTTAAATTACTGCAAAGACAGCAATAAAAATCAGATATGGTGAAGAAATGTGTAACTATGTACATCAATATACTACTACATAAATTTGATGTGAAAGAGCAAATAACTTTTTTTTTCTCTTTTGAAGGATGCCATGGCACTTTATCTCAACACTCTGACAGATGGAACGTGCTCAAATTTGAGTAAATTTCACTGTCTGATTTCATTGTCAGGAGCGATGGTGCTCTGGAGTGATAAAGTAAATAGTTCTGTCATATTTAACCTCACTGAAGCATGTCATGTATGTGACAAGAAAGAGCCAGGGGTCCAGCTAATGACAAGTGAGAAAGGTGAGCTAGGAGAATGTCACATCTGTCAACCTGCACTATGCTAGGATCACCACGTATAAAGAAACTGTCACTTCACTGAGTTTATCATCATATAACACCACCTAAAATTTTAGCATTGCCAAATATATTTTCAGTGAGTGTTTGGATAGAACTGAATGTTCTATAAGAAAAATAAGGAGTTTACCAGGAAATGTTAGAAAATGTATACAATACCCAGAAAGGTTGGACTCCAAAACATTCTTCTGAAAATCACAGAAACTCAGGCATAATTATTTGCTTTCTTCACATAAATCTTACTCTGGCAGAATAGGCTATATACATGATATTTTGCCAGTATCACAAATGGGGGCTGGAAATTGACTCATTTACTTAAGCTGATGAGCGTTTACTTACAACAGTGGTTTTCAAACTTTTTTCATTTGCAGACCCTTAAAACATTTCAAATGGAGATGCAGACCCCTTTGGAAATTTTGAGTGGAGGTGTGGATCCCATTGGATTGTAAATGTAAATATTCACAAACTTTTGATTGATCGTAGTCATCTTTCAGCGACCCCTTAGGCAGTCTGTGGACCCCCACAGGTCCATGGACCACAACCTGAAAACCACTGACTTGGTAAATCCAGTTTCGGTGACAGAATTATTACAGAATTTTTCCTTTAACATCTTCAAAGCTAAAGATTTTTTAACTGGCCACTTTTACGGTTTTACTTGCCTTGAAAAATATTTGTTTTAATTATGCTAATTGTTTAATTTGTATTAACTCAATTCTTTTATTTTTCATATCCAGAAGGCCATACTAATCGGTTATAGAATCATAGAATATCATTGAAAAATAGGGCTGGATGGGAGCTCTGTAGGTTATCTAGTCCAAACCCCTGCCTGAAACAGGATCAACCCTATGCAAAGCATCCTATCTGCATCCATTGTCTAACCTATTAGCAAAACTACAGTCAACCCTGACATGACACAAGACATAATGACCTAACCTGCCACAGGTAAAGCAGGGGGACCATGACAAACTACATCCTGCTACATCCTGGTTGTTAATATATGCCCAAGAGATCCCAGGAGGAGGGCCATGTTCCCACCCCATTACAGAGGAACACCCCCCCCACACACACACACCTACACACACACATTTTGTATTAATCTGAACATGGGGCAAAATATCTTCCTGACCTCAGATATAGTGATGTCTGACCCTGAGCCAGGAAACTCCAGCTTTAAGTCCAGGTAGGAGCACTGGCCAACCCCAATCAAAATCCCTAGTCTTGGCTGTAGCCAACATCCAGTGCCTCTGAGGAAGGCTTAAAGAAACCCCTGATACAAGTAGCAGAAAGAAGGGGAGGGAGCAACCAGCTCAGAAGCATGAGAAATACCCGCAGAACATAGGCACAGCTATGTCTATATCATCCCCAAGCAATAGCTGTCCAACCTTTTTTTGAACACCTCCAGTGATGGAGAGTCCACAACTTCCCTAGGCAATCTATTCCACTGCCTCACTGTTTAACACTGAAGAATTTTTCCTGGTATCCTATTTTGCTGTAACTTCAAGGCATTGGTCTGCATCCTACTCTCTGCAGAATAGGAGGAAAAAGTGCTTCCCCTCTTCTTTATGGCAGCTCTTTAAATTTTTGAAGACTGCTATCATATCCCCTCTTTAGCGCCTTTTCTGCTAGCTCTTTTAGCCTCTCCTCCTATGACTTGCTTTCAAAACCCTTTATCATCTTTGTCACCTGCTTCTGGACCCTCTCTAACTTCTGCATATCCTTTAAAAAATGTGGAGCCCAGAACAGTATACAATACTCTAGATGAGGCCTAAATGTTACCGAGTAGAAGGCACTATCACCTCCCATGTTTTGCATCTAATGCTTCTGTGGATGCATCTCAAAACCACATTCACCTGCTGTGCAACTGTGTCACACTGCAGACTCCTATTGAACCTGCGATCTACCAAGACTCCTAGATCCTTCGCCCTAGTGCAGTCCAGCCAGGTATCACCTATTTTATATTTGTTTTTGATTATTCCTTCTGAAATGTAGCACCTAGCATTTGTCCGCACTGAATTTCATACTGTGAGTTTCAGCCCAGCTTTCCAATCTGTCAAGATCCTTCTGAATTGAACTCTCATCCTCCAACATGTTCACAGTCCTGCCCAGTTTTGTATTATCTGCAAGCTTGCTCAAGAAGCTTTCTATGCCAGCTTCCAAATAATTATAATAAACATGCTGAATATAACACTGGGCCCAGAACAGACCCCTGTGGGACTCCCCTTGAAAGTTCCTGCCATTCTGACAGAGATCCATTAATAATTATACTTTGTTTGCAGCTATTGAGCCAGTAGTCTATCCACTTTAAAGTAGTTTTGTCTAGTCCATATTCTCCAATTTTTTTATGAGAAGGTAATGTGAAACCTTGTCAAAAGCCTTGCTGATGTCTAGATACACTATTATCCACCTATCAAAGAAATGGATCAAGTTCGTTTGATACTATTTATTCTCAGCAAATCCATGCTGGCTGCTTGCGATCAGCTTTTCTTCCTCCAGATGCCTGCTTTCCTTAGGATATGCTCCAGTATCCTGGGTACTGAGGTAAGACTAATCAATCTGTAATTCCCTAGGTCCTTCTTTTTACCATTTTTAAAGAGGAGCACTACATTAGCCCTTTTCCAGTCTTCTATACTCCCACCTGTCTCCCACAACTTCATGAAATCATTGCCAAAGGTTCTGAAGTTTCCTCCACCCATTCCTTCACTACCCTGAGATGATGTTCATCAGGCCCTGCTGACATTAATTCATTCAGACCCATTAAAAGCTCTCCAAGTGTCTCTCTAAATATTTCATCCCATAACTTGTCCCCTTCCTTATCCAAATAATCCTTATTAGGTACCTGGCTGTAGCTTACATTTTTTTGTGAAGACTGAGGCAAAGTAGCTGTCAAGTAGTTCCACCTTCTTTGCATCTTTGATAAGGAGTACCCCCTGGGTAGTTAACAGTGGACCCATAGTTTCCTTGGTATTTCTTTTCTGGTCAACATACTTATAGAACTTCTTGTTGTCCTTAACCTCCCTTACCAGGTGCAGCTCATTCTTTGCCTTCCTGATTTTGTCCTTGCAGATTCTTGGTATTTCTTGGTATACTTCTTTGGTGACCTGCCCATTTTTCCATTGTTCATATACTTTCCTTTTGCATTTGAGGCATTTTAGAAGCTGCTTGTGCAGCCATTTTGGTCTCTTGCCATTCCTTCTTGTGCTTCCATCATGTCAGAACAGTTTCTTGTTTGGCTTCCAGTACTATGCCCTTTAGATGCTCCTAGGTCTTCTGAGTACCTTTATCCTTTAGTCTGTCTTCTCATAGCACCAGGCCTATTAACTTCTTCAGTCAGATAAAATCTACCTTTTTGGTATCTGGTGTCCTAGTTTTAATGACCTCATGCTTAGGACCTACCTAAATCACGGCAGAAGTTAATGGTGCAGCAGCACCTTTAATCTTGCTCTTTCCCTGTGCACCCCCACAGCTGCTGAGTGGCTGACAGGCAAAAACTAGCATTAATTGCCTCTTGGCTGCTTAGCAGTGGAGGGTGTCGGGGGGAGGGAGGGAGGGGAGACAGCAAAAAGAATAAGAGGGGCTGTTGCGCCCTAGACTTCTGCTATTTAGGTAGATCTTTATTCATGCTTTCCCTGTCTCAGGATCTGTGATTTTATCACATCCTGATCACTTCCTCCCAAGTTACCCATCACTTTCCCATACTTCACCAGTTCTTCCCTATTGGTAAGGGCAATATCCAAGATAGATGATCCCTTAGTTGTATCCTCTACCTTCTGAAATAGAAATATATCCTCCACACTAAGTTAGGAACTAGCTTGACATTTTACATTTGACTGCATTGTTTCAGCAGATGTCTGGAAAACAGAAGTCTCCCATCAGTACCAACCCATAGCTTTCAGACAGATTTGTCACCTGCTTGAAAAGTGCTTCATCCACACCTCTCCTTCCTTATTTGGTGGCCTATAATGAATCCCCAATCTCTGTATCAGTGTTGAATCTTTCACCTTTCATCCACATGCATTCTGTTCTGCTAGAAGTAAACATTTGCTTCTCATTGGACTTCTGGGATTACAAAACTCCACAAATTGCCTAAGAACCATTTTGGAACTAAAAACAGAATTAATGATCTCTCCTATCACCCAGAGATAGTTTTGATATTTTCATTTGAAATAAAAGTTCTGTTTTCCTACTGAAGGTTAGAACCTCTTTCATACATCTATCTAGGGAAAATGAAGGCTTCAAGTAAGCTTTGGCCATATCTAAGGAAGACTGCTATATAGCCAGCAGCAGACGCAGGTGTGTGTGTGGCCATACCACCCTTTGCCATTGGTTCAGCTCTGAGAGTTCTGGTTTCAGTTGTCACGTGTAAATACAGTGAGCTCTTTGCTGATGCTACTTCCTACTTTTTGCTGATCCAGATTCACTGCTGTGTACAGTTGATGGTCCATTCTATGGTCAGCTACATTTCTCTACCATTTAAACAACTTCTTCCCATAAAGATGGAGCAGGATGTACTTTTTTTCATTTTTGGAAACAACGATGACAAAATCCCATTCATTGCAATTGCTGCTGAGCTTGGTGAATGGAGGGTATTGGCACTTAGAATCAAATAGACTTCACTCAGTGTTGAAAACATTCTGTCTTAAGAGGACTGAATCTGGACTGGACTATCTGCTTTTGTGGAAACAATCTCATACCTGGCAGGCACAGATATCATGTTGCTCATGGTCATGCTTTAAGAATTTTTCTTCCCACTGGTTCTAGATACACTGAGAGATTTGAGGTATTACTGCACATTGGCTTCATATTCATTCTAGTTAGCAAAGTCTAGTGGGAATTAATAGCTGCATTGCTAATGAGGAATACTCCTTTACTCATAAGAACTCGTATTTTGACAATATGACTAATTGTTGCCCATGTACATGACAACCTTTTTAGAAAGTGAACTGAATAGGTGGTAGACTTGGCTCAAGTCCCAATATTTATTCAACCCTTATCTTTCCCATTTGGTGCAATCCTGTAATAGGATGTTGAATGTCTTCACTGTAATTCTGATTTATAATCTAAATTAAATATAAATAAATATAATAAATATAAGTTAAAGACTCTCTTTGAAGAAGTCTGAACTGCAGTAAGTGAGACCATGTAGGACTTTTAATCTTTGGCTCTTCTGGCCAACAAGCTTACTAGGTATGAATCTGTCTGTTTTCAGCGGATTATGGGTGAGGTTTATACCAGTGTTAAGTGATACTGGTTTACAGGGCAAATGGTGTCCTTATAAACAGAAGCAAACTGTACAAAGAGTTACAGTAATTTAACTTTAAAAAGGTGAATACAGAAAAAGCAAGATGAAAAAGGAATGTACAATTTGGTACTTGAATCTTCATTCACTTGGATGGACAGGATTAACAAAAAAAGTACCAGAAAAAGAAAATAAAGTGAAAAACAATTTGTATATATTTAACTAAAGCCTGCTATTTGACATTTGCAACAATTTTTAACATTTCGGGGGGGGAGGGGGGGAACCTTGCAAGAAAAAAATTTCTTGAAAGCCTCACTACTCAAAAAGCATGTATTGATTAATTAATTGTCACAAATGATTGCAGTTCTTAAATCTGCATGTTAAAAATGCAAATTTCCTTTTTTAAAAAGAAAAAATAAGCAAACTACAATTCTGACAAACCACAATTCTGACCAATTCTGGTCTGTTGTTTATATCACAAGTTTCTAAAATCTGAATTTTCTTTTAAAGTACAACAGTGTTAATGAAAACTTTGACCAAAATCTGAGAAAAAAAGTGAGAGGAACTTAATAAAAAGCAAGCATTTGGATGCTTAGCTTAAGAGTAGGCACAGTGGACCTTCTTTTAATTAGAAAAGGAAGAGGGCAAATTACAGTGTGGCATTTATGGGCTGCTTTATCCAGCAGGCACTTGAAGACTAGGCATTTTAGTATTTATATTAACTATTCTTTAAACATTCCTACAAAAGAAAATTTGTACAATAGAGCCTTCTGCTGCATGTGCTTCTCAACCTGATCCTACATCTGCTTACAGGTCATACCCTCTATTTTCACAAGTGAAAGAAAAACACCGATTTTAGAGGCCTATAAAATGGATTAGGAGGATAGGCCATGTCAATTTCATGATCTTTTTAGGTGTACATTTTAGATGCGACTCATTAACATCTTTTTGATGAAAGGTTAAGCATGTGTTTAAAAAAAAACCCAACAAAACTTTTACATAGGGCATATGTTTTCAGGGAGGCAGGCTCTATGTAGGTACAAAATAATCAAGACAAACTATAAAATGCATAGAGAGCTTCATTACAACAAAGTATCACCAGCTGCCACTTTACCATCTAAGGAGGCAACTGCCACATCACACATACAGAATTAGATCTAGTATATTTTTGTTTCTTGTGAATATGTAGTTCGCTGACAATTTCTCTCTTTTCCAGGGAAGATCTGGCTCACTTTATTGAAAAATGTGTAGCTGTAAATATTGCAGTAAGGACAGATTTTTACTCTGCGACTCAAAGATGGAAGTCATGTTTTAGCTTTATTTTAATGAGCAAGTGTGATAAAGGGTAAGTTTTTTTTCAAGTGAAATTTTCTTGATAAGATATACATTTAAACAACAACAACAGCAACAGCAGGGACAATAATAGTAGTTCTTTCTTTTCATTCACTTTGTTAAAAGAAAGAAGCCAGCTAGGTCTCTTCACTCTTCCATTGAGGCTGAGCCCCTAGAAAGCAATTACACTGAGGAACTACTGGAAACCTGATCTTTTTCATAGCCTTTTAGAGCACCACTTTCACCAACAGGCTGCTGTGCACTGTCTTCAGTGCGAGTCATTTGCCAATCACTTTATATCATCTAAAGCAGGTATCGGTAACATAAGGCCCATGGATCAGAACCCACAGGTACAGCTGCCGCATCTGACCCCTGGAACTAGAGGGTTTTGGCAGCCTTGATTTGACTAGTGTCTGCACTAGAGCCAGGTGGTAAGAAGTAGGGCTGTGCAAAGCTTTGGTAGCCAATTCGATTTGCAGGAGATTCGGTGGCTGAATCTCCAAATCCAAATTGAATCAGGAGACCAATTAAAAGGTCTGAATCAAATCAGAAGCCTCCAAATTGATTCGGAAAAGATTCGGCCTGATTCGGAGATTCAGCCATAGATTAAATAGGCAGCAGTCCGCAAAGATGAGGGACATAGCTGCCTCCAGCTGGTAAGTCTGATGTGGTGGGGAGAGGGAAAATCCAGGTCACAAAATCCTTAGACGCAGGTGTTGTAGTGGATGTAGTCTTTCTGGGCTTTAGGAAGGCCTTTGACACTGTCTCTCACCCCATTCTCATTAAAAAATTAGGCGACTGTGGTGCTGATGCCTACATGGTCAGATGGGTCACAAATTGGCTGGAGGGCTGCACCCAGACAGTGGTGGTGGACAGGACATTTTTGACCTGGAGGGATGTGGGCAGTGGGGTTCTCCAGGGCTCGGTCCTTGGGCCTGCACTTTTCAACATCTTCATCAGTGACTTGGACGAGCAGGTGAAAAGCACCTTGTTCAAATTTGCAGATGATGCTAAGATGTGGGGAGAAGTAGGCATGCTAGAGGAGAGGGACAGGCTACAACTAGATCTGGACAGATTACAGCGGTGGGTGGATGAGAATAGGATGGATTTCAATATGGACAAGCCCAAGGTACCGCACCTGGGGAGGAAGAACCAGCAGCATACCTACAGGCTGGGGAACTCCCTTCTCATCAGAGCAGAGGTAGAAAAGAATCTTGGAGTCATTACTGTGTTTCAAGATGAACATGGGCCGACAAGGTGAGGACGCAATCAGGGAGGCTAACTGCACCCTGTCATGCATCTACAGATGCATCATAAGCAGGTCCAAGGAGGTGATCCTACCCCTCTATTCAGCATTGGTCAGGCCACAGTTGGAGTACTGCGTCCAGTTCTAGGTGCCACACTTCAGGAGGGATGTGTACAGCATCAAGAGGGTCCAGAGGACAGCCACTCACATGATCAGGGGGCAGCAGGACAGGCCCTACAAGGAGAGGCTATGGGACCTGAACCTGTTCAGCTTCCACAAGAGAAGGCTGAGGGGGAATCTAGTGGCTGTCTATAAACTGCCCAAGGGGGACCAGCAGGCAATGGGAGAGTACCTGTTTCCCCGAGCACTAGCAGGAGTAACAAGGAAAAATGGCCATAAGTTGACTGAGAGTAGATTCAAGCTAAATATCATGAGGCACTACTTCACAGTCAGGGCGGCTAGGATCTGGAACCAACTTCCAAGGGAAGTTATACACGCTCCTACTTTGGGGGTCTTCAAAAGGAGGCTAGATAGACACCTAGCTGAGGTCATTTGACCCCAGCTTTCTTTCCTGCCATGGATCTAGTCACAGAAGGCCACCAGGTTGGTCTGACAGGACCTGCCTCTAATGAACCTGTGTTGGTTGCCCCTAAGCATAATCTCCCCTGCTGGCTCCTCATAGACATGTACCAGAATAATTCTCTCAAAAACCTTGCCCAGGATTGAGGTAAGACTAACTGGCCTATAGTTCCCTGGGTCCTCCTTCCTCCCCTTTTTGAAGATGGGAACCACATTAGCCCTCTTCCAGTCCTCTGGCACCACACCAGAGCACCATGGGTGCTCGTACAGCCGTGCCAGGGGTCCCACAATGACCTCAGCCAATTCCCTCAGTACTCGAGATTTGTTTGATGATCTGCTCAGGTCCCTTCTGACCCTACCAGCTATGAAACTATGGAAAGGGCATGGGAGGACACAGATCAATGCCCCCACAGCGAGGGAGGGATTAGGGTTGGGACAAGCTGCCCAACTAGGGCAGGGGGGTGAGGGATTTGGGGAGGGGAGCAATGGGGTGCAGGATGCAGGTGCAGCAGCGCTGGAAGAGGGGGCTATGCCCTGCTGCTGCTTGGCTAGCCAGGGCGTGGGGAGGGAGGGCGCAATGTAGGTGCAGCTCACTTTGGGTGGAAGGGGGCAAGTGGCAGCAGGGCACAGCCC
Source organism: Crocodylus porosus (assembly GCF_001723895.1). NCBI lineage: Eukaryota > Metazoa > Chordata > Crocodylia > Crocodylidae > Crocodylus > Crocodylus porosus. The sequence goes on from NW_017728931.1 coordinate 104,093,506, forward strand.
CTGCTCCCAGCACTGCCACACCTGCATCCCGTGCCCCATCACACTGGCTGGACAAGCAGCAGCAGGGGATAGCCCCTGCTGCCAGAGCTGCTGTAACTGCATCCTGCGCCCTCCCTCCCCCAACCCCAGCTGGATAGTTTGTCCAGCCCCAATCCTTCTCTCATTGTGGGGGCATTGATTTGCCTCCCCCATGCCCCTTCCCTCCCCCTAAGCCCACCACAACAGACTTACCAACTGGAGGCAGCCAGCTGTGTCCAGTGTCTTGAGGACTGCTGCCTGTTTAGTCTATGGCTGAATCTCCGAAGTGGCACCAAGCCTTCGGATCCAATTCAGCCAAATCGAATTGGGACAGTGATTTGAATTTTGAATTGAATCACTGGCCCTCTAAATCGGCTGAATCTGAATCCAAAGTGAATACTTGCTGTTTCACACAGGCTTAGTAAGAAGCTGCAGCTGCACTACCGCTGGGAGCGGGGGAGGGATAGTTGGGGGAACAGTGGAAGTGAAAAGCTTGTGGCAGAAATATTTGCATCAGAACACCAGCCCACGTCAGAGAGGTTTTTCTGGCCTGAGGCTCTGAAAAGCTGCCAACTGCTGAACTGAAGGAAAGCTGGTCCAGTGGTCATGGTGGTGGCTTTGATCTCAGTTCAGCTGCTCACTCCAGTGAAATTCTTCTATACAACTCTGAAGCTGTATTAAAAGAAAGGTAGCAAGCAGGTATTTGACACCACTACAAAGTGTTTTCTAGAACAAATCCTGGCAATTGACAGAAACCGCACACAGGAGTTGGGATTATGTTCAGTAAAAATGAACTGCCTGAAGAAGCATGAGGACAAGATATGAGAAAGCTATACCCTATGAACTCGGCATAACATGAAGGTTGCTAGTTCTGTGGTTTCCAAAGTAAGAAAGAACTTGGTAGGATGGCGTAGTCAGCAGAATCAGGACAGTATCTGAAACCCAGAATGAACATAAAGAAACTGAAAAAAGTTTTTACACCAACAGTACAACAGTGGGCTGTGGAAAAGAATAGCATTACCTTTATATGAAGAACAGGGACTTAACTGTTCAACAGTTGCTGACTATCTTTACAGATTTCTGAAAATTCTGCCTCTCAATCAGACCCCCAAGATCAGATCACATGCCAAACAAAAGCTAAAAGCTCATTTCAACATTTGGGAGAAAACTTTCACTGATCTCTCTTTGCTATCTCTGCTAAGTTGCTGAAGAACAGTATGTTTTCAAGTATATTGTTTTCAGGCACATTGTTCCCACTGAAATAGACGGAGAAGGAAAGCAACACAAAATGTGAAGAAAATCATAATATAAAAGATCCTATCTCAGACCTTTTGTTTCATTACTGAATAAATGCAACATCGTTGCTGACAGATTGACAGATTACAATAATTCACCCAAACTCAGAGGTAAATTGTCTTCCTTTAGCTATTGTAAAGAAGCTTGAAACTTACCCAAGTTCCAGTAAAATGGAATTTAGAAATATTAAAAACTACCTTTGTTATTCAGCTACTCAAGAGCCTACATGATAGAAACTGACCAAGATGCTCAGTACAAAAGCAGCATCTTTAGGATTAATGGATACATTAGCAATGATTTGAACAGTGTAATCGATGCCAAGGGAGATAATTCCGCTGAGAAGGAGCCTACCTCTACTGAGTAGAAATGTCTATCTTAAGGTTTTGCTAATTTCATAGTTAGTAGGGTCGGAAGAGACCATCAAGTCCGACCTCCTGCCTTGGCAGGAAAAAGTACTGGGGTCTAACAACCCCAGCAAGGTGTTTGTTTAGCCTCCTCTTAAAGACCCCCAGGGTAGGAGCCAGCACCACTTCTCTTGGAAGCTGCTTCCAGATCCTAGCTGCCCTGACAGAGAAGTAGCGCCTTCTGATGTCTAGTCTGAAACTACCCTCTGCCAGCTTGTCACAGTTATTTCTAGTCACTCCTGGTGGTGCTCGGGGGAACAGGGACTCCCCCAATGCCTGCTGGTTCCCCCTGACTAGTTTGTAAACAGCCACTAGATCCCCCCTCAGCCTTCTCTTGTGGAGGCTGAACAGGTTCAGGTCCCTTAGCCTCTCCTTGTACGGCCTGCCATGCTGCCCCTTGATCATGCGAATGGCCCTCCTCTGGACCCTCTCCATGTTGTCCACATCCCTCCTGAAGTGCAGCACCTAGAACTGGATGCAGTACTCCAGCTGCGGCCTGACCAGTGTTGCATAGAGGGGGAGGATCACCTCCTTGGACCTGCTCATGATGCATCTGTGGATGCCTGACAGGGTGCAGTTAGCCTTCCTGACCACGTCCTCACCTTGTTGGCCCATGTTCATCTTGGAATCAGTAATGACTCCAAGATCCTTTTCTACCTCTGCACTAATGACAAGGGAGTTCCCCAGCCTGTAGGTATGCTGCTGGTTTTTCCTCCCCAGGTACATCACCTGGCACTTGTCAGTGTTGAATCCCATCCTGTTCTCATCCACCCACTCCTGTAACCTGTCTGATTGCAGCCTATTCCTCCCTTCTAGTGTGCCCACTTCCCCCCACATTTTAGTGTCATCAGCAAATCTGAACAGGGTGCTTTTTATCCCCTCGTCCAAGTCACTGATGAAGATGTTGAAAAGTGCATGCCTGACGACCGAGCCCTGGGGGACCCCACTGCCCACATCCCTCCGAGTTGAAAATGCCCCGTCCACCACCACCTTCTGGGTGCAGCCCTCCAGCCAGTTAGCGACCCATTTGACTGTGTAGACGTTGACACCAGTCTCCCAGTTTTTTAATGAGAATGGAGTGAGAGACTGTGTCGAAGGCCTTCCTAAAGTCCAGAAAGACTACGTCCACTGCTATCCCTGCGTCTAAGGATTTTGCAACCTGGTCATAGAAGGCCATCAGGTTGGTCTGACAGCAAATAAAGTAAATGGACAAAATCTTCCTCTATGCCACATAAAGATCAGTTTTAAGTATGTGTTGAACCTTCTGAGTTTCTGGATCTATAATATTATGTTTAAATTTGTTATAGATAATCATTTCAGGAGAAAGTTTGAGATGTCCAGTGTACAGGCCCTGTTAGTTAAATGTATAAGGAATCCAGGAAAGGGGAACTAGGAAAATATCTACACAGAAGGTTGGCTAATGGAATATGTGTGACAGAGAGCCAAAGGCTTCTGTCATTTTAACTGGAGAATGCAATGGGCTAAAGCTTGCTGTGTGGGCTGGTGGCAGAGGGCAGGACAGACTTTAAGCCAAGGGGGAACACCTGACTTAGTTAAAGAGCACTTAACTAACTTAGTTAAAGGTTAGTGCTGACTTAGTTAAGGAGCACTTAGAAGGGCTGGATGGGTACAAGTCAGCCAGCCCGGATGACCTCTATCCACGGGTGCTGAAGGAATTGGCCAGCGTCATTGCTGAGCTGCTGGCACAGCTGTTTGAGCTCTCATGGTGCTCTGGACAGGTCCCTGAGGACTAGAAAAAGGCCAATGTGGTACCCTTTTTTAAGAAGGGGAGAAGGGAGGAGCCGGGTAACTTTAGGCCAGTCAGTCTTACCTCTATCCCTGGGAAAATACTAAAAAAATCATCAAAGAGCGTATTTGTAGAAGCCCAGCAGGAGAAATGACACTGAATGGAAACCAGCACGGGTTCATCGCAGGTAGATCCTGCCTGACAAACCTTAAAGTCTTTTATGACCAGATTACACACTGCCTTGACAAAGGAGCGGAGGTCAATGTCATCTATCTGGATTTTAGGAAGGCCTTTGACTCAGTTTCACATCCTAGTCTCATAGGGAAGCTAACGGGGTGTGGAGCGGATGCCTACACAGTCAGGTGGATGGCTAACTGGCTTCGGGAGAGTGGTGGTTGATGGGTCACTTTCAACCTGGAAGGAGGTGGGCAGTGGGATCCCACAGAGTTTGGTCCTTGGGCTGGAATTATTTAATATCTTCATCAGTGATTTGGACAAGTGTGTGTTGAGCACCCTCTCCAATTTCGCAGATGATACAGAATTATGGGGCAAAGTTAATACACAGGAGGGCAGGGAGCAGTTACAGCCCGACCTTGACAGGTTAGATCAATGGGCGGAACGTAATTCAACAAAGATAAGCATAAGGTACTCCACCTAGGAAGGAGGAATCCCTAGCAAACCTACAGGCTCAGGGATGTCCTCCTCAGAAGCTCAGAGTCGGTAGTGCAACGAGGCCATCAACAAAGTCAATTGCACCTTGACGTGTATTAGCAGATGCATGACCAACAGATTGAGGGAGGTGATGCTCCTCCGCTATGCACCAGTCAGGTCACAGTTGGAGTACTGTGTCTGGTTTTGGGCGCTGCACTTCAAGAGAGACATGGAGGATCTGGAAAGGGGTCAGAGGAGGGCCACCTGCATGATTAATCGTCTCCGTAAAAGACCCTACGAGGACAGGTTGAGAGATCTGGATCTCTTCAGTCTATACAAAAGACGGCTGAGGGGTGACCTTGTGGCCTATAAATTTATCAGGGGATGACAGCAGGGAATTGGGAATGCGCTGTTTTCCAGAACGCCCTAGGGAGTAACTAGGAATAATGGGTGCAAACTAGTGGAGAGCAGATTTAGGTTGGACGTTAGGAAGAAATTTTTTACAATACGGGTGGCCAGAGTCTGGAATGGACTTCCAAGAGAAGTGGTGCTGTCACCTAACTTGGAGGTCTTCAAGAGGAGGCTTGACAATCATGTGGCTGGGGTTGTCTGACCTGAGTCCTCTTTCTTGCCAGGGGCAGGGGGTTGGACATGATGATCCATTGGGTCCCTTCCGACTATAATCTATGAAAAACCTGTGGGTGGGTCAGTAGCCACCTGACCAGAAGGGGCAGTGCTTAGGGGCATACAAGAAATGGAAAACTCTAGAACTCTTTGTTCAGAGATGATTTTTTTTAGACCAACTAAGAAATCACCAAAAAAAAAAAAAAAATCTTTTTCTTCAAGCTTATGGGCATGCATGACCTTCCTCAGACTTAGGGAAAATTAAAGATGGTAAAAAGTCCCCATAGGTATTTGCCCTGAGTCTGAGGAAGGGCGTGTGTGCCTGAAAGTTTGCAAAAAAAGATTTTTTTTGTGATTTCTTAGTTGTTCTAATAAAAGGTATCATCTCTGAACCAAGAATTCTAGAGTTTTGCGGGTTTTTTTTTTGTCTCAGACCAACACTGTTACCAAATACATTTCTAGGGGCATTTAAGGCCAGTGTCTAGAGCAAGGCGGGCAGGCTGGCACTGCAAGATACAGAATTTCTGAGAGAGATGGGCTTCAGAAAACAGGACAATGGACACTCAAGCTACCCAAGGGAACTAGATGGAGATACCCAAAGGGGAAGCATGGCTTGTGGTGGGGCACTGACCCAGAGCAAGGGTAGAGTTTAGTTTCAAACGGGTTTGCTTGTATTTGTGTTGTGTTTAAATCTAAGTCTGGAGGACTGAGTTGTGGCTATGGGGTAGTATGGAGGGCACAGGGGTGCCGGTGGTGCACCCAACTTAGAGCCTTGCCTGGGTCAGAGATCCTCAGGGAAACAGAGAAGAATGAGAGCAGCCTGGCCTGGGTTGGGTACCCTAGGGGGCTGTCATAAGGGACAGGGCTGTGGGGCCCACAGCTTGAGAGGACAAGACCAGGGTTGAGGCCCATAAGCCAAGGGTCAGGACAGTGGACCTTGGCTGAGAAATGCAGCCAGAATAAGAGGACCAAAGCTGGGAAGGTTGCAGCCCGGACAAAGGGTTAAGGTCTTCGGGCCCCTCCAAGGTAATGGCCTTAAGGCAGAGAGGCTGTGCAGTGCAACATGGCTCTGAATTGAGCAGGCTCAGTCGAGCCTGAAGAGAAGCTGGGCAGAAAGGGTGTCCAGAGTCCAATGATCTCTAAGGGCAAAGCCTGCCTGTTTAACTTCAACACAAAGATGTGGCAGGTGACACAGCATGGTGGACCCCTGAGAGGTCAGAGAGGGCACAAAACTGGCAGAGAGGAGCCAGGCAGCTACTAGGTAGAGAGCACAACATGGCCACCCTCAGAGCCTGACTGGTTATGGTATCTCTCCCACAATTCTCCGAGTTTTCCATGATATTCTTTTTGAACGACAGACCTGCAATTTTCCTACATATTCATAAACTATTCTTGAAGCTAGTCACGTTCAGCAGTGATAGATTCATTCAATTTATCAAAAAGTATCAAACAGAAAATAGAAAGAAGCTACAAAGTTTGTTGTCACAGACAGAGCCTCATGAGAGGCTTTTCACCTTCACATAGAAGGAATGCATGCTACATCACCTTCCTCTCTGGAGAGAGACAGAGGCCCAATAGGAGGTATTTTTGAATTTTGAATTTTTCAATACAGTCTGTAGCTCAGTAGGTGAAAGAAGTCACTTTGCACTTCATGTATTTCCCACCAGCATCCATTTCAGAACAAAAGGGGCAGAATGGGAAGTCACAGCATGAGAACCAGAAATAAGTGAAGAGGAAGAGGAAGAAAACAATAGTCTCTTACCTGTGTTTAACACCAACTGCTGTTGTTCAGGCTGAAATGAATATAGTACATTTACATATTCAACCCATTTACTTAGGAATAACAGCAGTGACAAGAAATTACTTGTGAGATAGTGATTTTGATGGGGAGCACCCAAATTAGAGTAGTCTAGAAAGAAAGCAGATTGTGAAGAGGAAATGAAGAGAGAAATACAGTAAAATTCCCTTGCACTTAGGCAGGATGAAGTGCATCCAGGGATGGTGGTTTTCTTTCTTCATTTGAGGGGGAAGAATTAGTGGATTCAGACTGATTTAGCAACAATTATTATTTCACCAAGCAAGGCCACTATCTGGCTCACAGTATTTGGTATTTAGATATAATTATAACTCAATGTTACCTGTCTGATAATAAGAAAGAACAAAAAACAAACAAAAAACCCTTTACATTATACATCCCAATGCCATGCTGGTTCACATTCTTTCATGGAGAGTAATAAAAGCCAGAAGTCCTCTTATATTATTTTCAGGAGTTAAACAATACAGAAAATTCTATTCATTAGTAGCAGTAGAGTGGGTATATATTTTTCATTACTTACACTGTATATATATAAAGGTCTATGAGGGTCAAGTAAAGAAAATTATTATTTTTTTTAAAGTCATTAAAATATGTTCCCTTTACTTTTTAATAACAATTTTCTACCCAACTCTGCCACTGGCTTCCTATCTCAGCTTGGATAAGTTCCTTAATATACTTGTACCTCAGTTTCCTTATGACAAGTGAGAGAAACTTACCTTTCTAAAATGCTTTGAGTGAGAGTTATAGATTTAAAGTATTAGAGAAGAGCTACAAGTTATTATTACACTGGACTCTCACTCTAGATAGGGAGTTCAATTCAATTCAATTCTAGGATCTCAATTGTTTATATCACTAATAATACAAATACATTAATTATGTTCATCTGTTTCTAAATGTTCTTAGTGAGAATATCATATTTTTATATATACTTATTAAGAACTAGGGTCTAATTCTGGAATTATATACAATTGGCTGTTATGTACATGACTTCTGTTTGTGTTGCGTTCATAATATATGAAGTGCAGGCTTATCTATTTAAAATCTAACATTTATTTGGATGGCCTTAGGAGAATACCCCACAGTGCAGAAATTTTCTGCAGTCAATTTGGAGATGTTTGTTGAATAGCACAACAATGATTTGTTATGCACAATAAAAGAAGTTCTTAACTTTTTTAAAAATGTGATCAATTTGCTAACGTTGTGGTAGTACCCTGCCCTGCCAAATGAAGATCAATCAGATTTTAATGTTTCTTTTCTTGAAGCCATTGTGTGACAAGCGTGATTCTGTAAGAACTTCACAATCTCAGAACAAACACAAATGGCCTAATACTGAGTATCAATATTAGTATTGGTATTAATATTAGCATTGAGTATTGAGAAAATTTGACTTCACTGATGCAAGTAGGCTTTTGGATTAGGCTTTTCCCACTTTTAGAAGTAAAAGCAGAGTTTAAAATAAAAATTTTCCCTTTCTGTGCACAAAGAGAATAGTTTTCTCCATACTTAAACCACTTCTCTTCCTTACCATTTTATACTGCTTGATTTTTTTCTCCATATATACCTAGCAGTTGCACCCACCAGACAATTGAGCCTAATGGCATGTGCCCCCCCACCACTAGAATCCTTTTCCGCTTCTATACTTCTGCAGACCTGGGGACAAGGGAATCATGTGTAGGAATGACAAGTAAAACCCACGCCCCATCACTGGTATAAGCATGGAGAAGACGCTTCATTGCTTTTGCTTTTCACAAAATTAAATCTTGTTTGACATAAGATTTATCCTGAACAAACCACAAGCAAAAGGAGCTTCTTATCGAGGAGTACATAAAATTTCAGCTCATATGTTAGAGGCCAAAGCCATATTTTTGGAATCCCTGTGCTTCCTGACTGGGTCTTCCAGCCTGCTACCCACAGTTATAGCACTCTACTATTTCATCCAGATCCCATCCTAAAACAAGCATTTCAGTATAAAGGGAAGGCCACATGGATAGGTAAGGCAGCCTGAATCTAAACTCACCACACATTTATTGCAAAGCAAAGGGGGTATATAAAGCAAGATCAATAATGTGCAATTGTTCCCTGTTCATATAAAGTTTTATAACCCTGTGAAAGACCCTGCAGTGTAGGGTTAGCATGGTAATAGAGAGGCTGCTGATACCCACTTCTGCCTGCATGGACAAAACTTGTAAACAGACAGCATCAGATACACATGCTAAAAAACCAAAGCAAACACCAAAGCATACAGATAGTTAGAATTTACTTTATTACAATAATAAATGCACTGGTAGGCTTCCTAATTGCTTTAAAATTGTAAATATATCAATAAAACATTGCCCAAATGATCTCTCTCTCTCTCTGTATTTTATACACACACACACACACACACACACACACACACACACACATATTTACACGTACACACACACACACACAAATAAATATATATAAATATATATAGTCGTATTTTGTTTTAATCGTGGAGGAACATGGAGTTTTGGGAATTTTAAAGAGTGAATTTGGAATTTTTTTTTTTTAACAGAGCATTAGCAATTTTGAAACAGGGAACACCAGGAGCCCTGCTGGTGAGGCAAGTGACAGGACCCAGGCAGAGGAACCTACCCAGGGCTGGAACCAGGGACCCAGCTGGAGGGCAAACAAGGTGGCTGACCTCCTGACCATTTGGAGCCAGGAGGACATGCGTTGACAGTTCAAAGCAGGCCACCACAATAAGCACAACTTGTCCCATAACAAACAACTTGCCTCACAATGGCACAACTTGCCCCACATCAAAGTGCATGTTCAGACATGTGTGCTGAGGCACAAATCTCCAGCTCTGCTATCTGAGGTGCTGCAAGCGCACGTGCCTCCATGTGTGTATGTGCCTAAGGGGTTACTTCCCATAATACATACACAGAAGCTGTTATTAATTAGTGCCTCATAATTATACAGAGGTAATATCATTCTAATCTTTGAATATCATTTAAACTAACTGAGAAGGATGGTAAAAAATTTGCTCCTACATAGAAGTATTGCACATAGTGTGGTAGGTTACTATACTTGAACTATATATGAAGAGTAGCTTAGCTCAATGCTTGGTCACCACATATATTATATTCTTTACAATACTTGCTTGTAATTACTGCTTAAGGTTTATCTGTTTCTATATTTAATTCACTTTGCTGTAAAGGCTAAATTTTAATTACAGGAAAGCTGTCATCATCTCTTAGTAAGGTAGCTCATGGAACGCAGCAATGATTCCTTTTACACTTCTGTTTTTGAAGCAGAGATTTATACACACGCTCCCCCTATAAGTATACATATATATACACACATCATAATGCAATAGATGTTATAAATCCTGAAGAAAAGACACATCTTCATCTGATCATTTGACTGATGTCACTAAGGTTGTCTCCTACTCTGAAATAAACTAGTGATTAAAAGAAACAGGGATTACTTTGTATACCAACCACAGTTATGACTGGTACTTCTACATACCCTGCACTCTAAAGCTCATATACCTTAGATGGTCTTTGTCAGGCTAGTAGAAGGCCTAAGATGGCCCTCCGAACCAGAAAAAAAAATCCTGAATACACTTCTTATCCATCATGTCCATACCATTTAATTGGGCCACAAAACTCTTTGTGTTGGTGCTGCAGTCTTTCTCCTCCACAGCATGACTTATAAAACTAAAATGTATAACATCACATATCAGCCTAGAACTTTGGCCTATCATGTATTGTTTGTGAAATTCTTTTTTTCCCTTCCTGCCATTCCTTAGTGGTACTGTAGATGAATGAGTGGCTGTATTATCTGTGTGTATGTGTGTCTGTTTTTGTCCTTGACTTACTTTTCTTCTTTCTTCCTCATTCTTTTCTCTCTCTCTTTTTTACAATGTCTCAGTACTAGTCAGACCCTCTCTGTTCAACACTCTTCTTTTATTCCTAAAAACACTCATATTCAAAGAGTATGTATTTGTACAGAAGGAATAGAAGGAATACATACAGAGTGCTTACCACCGGGTAAAATGATGTGCTCCCTGAGATTTTTCCACATATTGTATGCACTGTTGTCCTTCACTTAAGTTATGAAATAAAAAGAAATATCTTTTTCTTTTGAATTCTTGAGAAAAGTTTGAGCAATTATCATTGAATGTTTGTCTTCTTAGGTTCAAAACCAATAATAAAAAGGCTAGAAAGAAAACTACAAAGAACTGTACTTCAGTATGGAATGTATACAAATGTGGCAGGATCTTTACGAACAAGGGAAGAATGACTTACAAACTAGGTTACCACATAAAGTGTAGAAAAATCCATTCACCTTATCAGAATGCAAGTTAAGAAAGCTGGAGAACATCTAAGATTTTAAGGTTTTACCATTTTGTACTTTGCAACCAAGATCTCCTTTCCCCTGACTCCCTGATTCCCTTTCACAAGTCCTCAGGTCATAGATTCCCAACCCACTGCCTCAGAGGTGGGGAAGCTTTATCTGGGCCAGCAGAGAAACCAAAAACTGTGGTCCCTTAAAGGGTTGCTTCCTCTTCCTCTCCTTATGGCCTCAAGGAGTAGGGAAGGGGGCTTTGCGGCTCAATGATTGAACATAAGGGTGAAACGTAAGTCTCTTGGCTACCACACTATCTGTAAGTGGACATGTAAATGCTTTCTATTTTATATTATATTATATTTTATATCATTTCCACCTAGGTTTGGGATTAGAATAGGACCAGATTTCAGGAGATTACTATAGGCACGAGCAGCCCAAGATATCAGTGGGTAGATAAGCTCGTAAAAGTCAAATTGTCACACAAGATGCCTATAAAAGGTAACTGCTCATCAGGGACTCCAGTTCCATGAAAAACTGGAATTGGAACAGGATTAGTCCAAGACATCATTTAAAGAAGGAAGGCTGTTACTTCTAATGTCTCATACAGTGAGGATAACAGTTTTTCCTCAGCCCTTTAACTCTCATATAAGGGGAGTGTAATGAAGCCCCACAACCAATGCTGAGACCAAGCTAACAGGGTCTGGTGGAATGACTTCTCCACCTGGTGGAATAAGTTATAAAGGAAGGATGAAGTGCACTGGATGGGATGAGTTAATAAAATTGTGGTCCAGATAAACCACATCCATAGTGTCTTGTTTTTCTGCAACTTCTGCAGGAAAAATTCAGTAAAATAAAGACCAGTTGTCAACATGTAGTTTGTTTTACTTGCATTGCAGGATTGTTCAGAACATATAATCAAAACACCAGCTTACTAGCACAATACAAGAGGGGTAGTGCAGAAGGCCTTTTCTTTTTCAACTAACAAGATACGTTTTTTCCTTGTGCTGTTCCTTGACACAATGCATGGGAACAAATGCTTAACAACATGTCAATACATTGAAAAGATATTTTCTATGAACAGTTCTATAAAATCCCCAGAACCACTCTGCAGAAGCTTTTTATAAACTGATCTCTTTGTTCACTTCAAGTATTCAACTTCGCTATCTGCTGAGTACAGAGACCTAAGCAAAAATGCTCTCTTCTTCCCCTTACCCAAACTTAATTAATTTTACTATATATTTGCATGTTAAATTACCTGTTGCCATGAACATGAGAAGCACAGAAAGCAAAGCTGTAATGGAGCAAGGTTGGGTCAATGACAGCACCATTTTCTGAATGTTCAATCAATTCATTAAGATAGCAGAGATGGCGGTGACAGCCTCTCACACCATAACGAGCACAGTATTCATCTAACACAAAGACTTGGCCTGGGCTAAACCAACCCTGGAAAAGAAGGGAAAAAAAAACGTTATTTTAATAAAATGCATTGCTTATAATTGCAAAGTTTTAAAATCAACCCAACAAAGAATGGAGAAGAGAAAAATTATATTTTATGCATACAAGATAAACACTCATATTCCATTTATAATCGCCTTAATGTTAATAATGTTAGAAACGTATTGAAGTATAGGACATAGCAGCCTACTCAATAACTGCTGTGGAGTAACTTTTTGCAGTTCTTCAGCCTGCTACCACTAAAAACCACACAGTCTAAAGATGTTGTGCAAGATCTAAACATATAAAAAAATCTAACAAATTACACAATGCATTAAATAAATGATTTAAATGCATGGTTTTATTAATATAAATAATGATAAACAAAAACAAATAAAAATAAGATTTACTGTCTTTGGAAATATGGTTAAGAGACAGTTTCAGATGGATAATTCTATGTGACTGCACCCTTAATCTGAGAACTGAACCATAAATTTGACTTTTTATCCATCTTTCTTATGTAATCTATTTGTGCATAACATTTTTTTAACATGTGTATTTATTCACGAGACACACAGCCAAGCATTTTGAGACTATTCTTGTGGGCAAGATGAAGAGAATCTGACTTTAAATTATGAATAGGTATGCTAGTGCATTAATTAGATAGGAATGCCAAAAGCTTGTTTGCAAATAAACTTGAGAGGGTGACCTAGAATAGCATAACCTGAGGGAGGCAAGGAGGACATCTTTCAGTTTAAAATTCCTTGAGAAAATGAAAACTTCAAATTCAGAAAAAAATTGCCATCCTCAAATTTTGATAAAGGAGGCTGTACTAAAGTTAAAAAAGAAAAAAGGATGAGAGGTACACACACAGGGCTGGATGAAGACAGAAATGAAAGTTATTGCCATTTTTAACAGGAACTTTTGACTGTGATATGAATTTCTTCCATACTTATTAAAAGAGATTATTGCAGAACATATAATTATACGAAAACAACTTGAGGAACAAAGAAAATATCCCTCCTCAAATAACCAATGCTTCATTGCACCATTGGGTCTCATTAAATAATTGCATTTCTATAGAATGTAAAGAACTTTTTAATACTTCCAAAAAAACAAAAATACTTTTATGGGCAAAGATGTTTATCATTTATATGAAATAGAAACAAAAATCTTAGGAAGGTTCTTCACTCTACCCTCCCCCCCCAAAATCATAAATATTTTTTGCACAGCAGCACCCAAGATAAGAGTTATGCCATCAAGGATTTTGCTTTTGTATTTTCAGTCTGTCTCTTGGCTATAATTTAGGAACACTGTCTCAGAGAATCCCACAGTTCTCACAAAACCATTCTCAAAAAGCATTATAACTTGCTCCAGAGCCTACTGAAGTCAATAGGAATCTTCCCATTGCCTTCAATGGGCTCAGAAGATGACTTTATTGTTTCTAAAGGAAACCTAAAAATGTATCACTCCAATGTAAAAATATGAGTAAATAGTTTTTGCATGAAAGAGGATATAGTATCCTCCAGAAAGTTATATTATAAGAGACATTTATTTGAATCCACATGATAAAATGTATCCATAGATACAATAAACCCTTATTCATGAAAATGTTACCCAGTCAATGCTTTATTAATATATTAACAAATTTAAAGTTAATTACACACGTCCACAATTTAGTAAAAAAATGTAATTAATATTAATATAGCAAAACAGATTAACACAATTCTGTTTATCTGTTCAGAAAGCAGTAAATCATTAGAAAAACTACTATATAATTTTTATATCAGTAACAGATCTGCAAGTTGTAGGACTGTCATTTATGTGTTTAAACCTTGCATATGAACCTTGCATATCCCTTTAATGAAAATGTTGCAAGATGAATATCTTTACATAACATGTGACCCCCACACATATCACATATGTACATTTACACAATTATGCAAACAGTTTTACCCTATGTAGTATTAGGCAAGTAGGTAATTTTTGGTAATCATTTTTTATTTATTGTGTAATTGCAAAAAAAGCTCCCCACTGTTTACAAGGGTGGGAAATTAAAGATTTTTAGGGCAGTTGATAATTTTAATCAAAGACTATATTTAGTTCTTATTATTTAAAATTAAAATTTAGATCTGTGTTGAAGTTATGTCTGCGTGATTATATTTTAATTTACTGAAATTTAATGATACACCTACTTTTTAAAATGTCTGCAGTTTATGCAAATTGAAATGTTTAGCATGGAGCAACTAAAAATACAACTAGTTATTCCCATATAAGCTGCACCCATGCTAGCATTCTCCATTTTTTCTAAAAAATGTAGTTACCAAGTAGTTTATCTTTTATTTCCAAAACCCCCACATAGAACATTATTCATGTCCATTTTGTTTATCAAAAGCTAAAATAAAAAAACCCAATAAGAAATGCAGTTGCTTTGTGATTGCTATAACACTGTATATTCCATATCACCTCTCTTAAAAGTTCCTGATTTCAAGGTTATATTAAGTGCCTTACTATATTGTTATTATAAAAACGATTTTGACCCTGATGCACTGTTAGAAAGCTAACCATTTTCTCTTTGAGTGCCAATTACTTTGTACAAACATACCTTCAGGCCTTTCCTTTGATTCAGAGCAGAACTCATAGACACAAAAATAAGTCCTTTAACTTTTTCGAACATACTTATCCAGTGCAATACTAAAGATGCCAATAATTTAATGAGTTTTTTAAAGGAAGCAAACACCGTTCAATTATCAAGTTAAAAAAAAAAGTACAATCACCAAAACAATTTTTTTACTAGTTGTATGCTTGCTCCCCCCACAACTGCCCCCTGTTTTATTTACTTGTTAGAGCTGCAGTTTTGAAGACTGTGTGCTGCTTGATTTGAAAACATTGGTTGTGATGCTTTAACTAACAGATTACAATTCCTGATGCTAAACCATTACAAACATAACATCAGGATGTTAAGGGCATGTCTAATGTTACCCCTACCAGTTTTACACCTGTGTAAGTCACTAGTTTCCATGAATTTTTTTAAAAAGTTTTTTCTATGTCAAATAAAGTCATAAGCAGGCTCTCTCCTTCTTCAAGCAGAAAAATCAGAGGCAAAAGGCAGTGTATAATGAACAAAATTGGAAATGAGAATGAAGTTTGAAAGCCTCTATTTAAATCTGTGTTTATAACATACCTTTAGGTATGAAAAGCATTCATTTTGTATACCAATCACACTTTACCCACTTCCTTGTCTAATAAGCATTTTTTCAAACTATGCGTGGTTGCATATAATTCCTACAGGATTTATGCTTATAGAGCCAACGTTGACTCAGCTGAATACAAACACAACAATTCTATTTGCCCTTGTCCCTCCCTCCCCACCCCCCATGGTTTTGATTCTTTTCTTTTGTTTTTTTTACTTCCCTAGCTCAAACAGAAGAGAGAATTGCAAGATAGATGACATAATGTCTGACATCTGGCAAGCTGAATTTGTACCTTAAAATGCCTGTACAGGTGTTAGTAAATCCTACCACAGAGGTTTCAATCTTTATTAAAGCCTTCTGTTTTTATTCAGCCCTCCCTAGAGGAGCTGATAAACTATGGTTCAGAGTCAGTTTGAGTCTATTTGCTTCTCTATTGAGTGGCACAGCAGTAGTCTTCAAGTGTATAATTTTCAAATTTGAAGCCAATCGATTGGAATCCTTTATCCCAACTACAAGCACAGTTATTGAATGAGTCAGGAAGAAAAGACTACTTTGTAACAACTATTTCTCACTTTTTCATTTCTTTTATTTCAATCTTTACTCACCAAACAAGAATAGGAATCATTCAATCTATGATCCAAGGTCTGCCTTTGAAGCAGTCTAAAGAGGGAAGCATGGTCAAATTTGCAGGGATTAGCAGAAATAAACTCATCCATACCATGTTTCTGACCACGATCTGCATCTGTCCACAGAAAGAAGAAAACATATGTGCATATGTATATTCTTTTATAGGGTTTTCACAAAGTAAAGAATATTTTGGAAAACATTTAAGTTTGAGGGTTAAATCATATCAGCAGGTACTTGTAAGTGACTACAATTATAGAATCTTATTTTAAATTAATCTAGCAACTAGTTTTACTGAACTGCCTTTTAAAATGTTTATCACCATCAAATTTGCATCAATGAACAAATAGGTGAAATTTATAATGTCATTTGTGGGCAACTCAGTCTTTTCCCCCTTGTTTTACTCCTACCAAACATACATGACATAGTTATGAGCCTATATAAACCCTTAACCAAAATGACAATTTAGAAAGTCAACTGCAAATTTAAGACAGTATATTTAACATCATTCTATGTGCTTTTTCTACTGGATCACTTTACAAACACTGTAAAATTATAAAACAAATTCAAGAGTATAAGCTATTTATTCCAATGATTTCTTATTTTTCTCAGGCCCTCTATCTCATTTCTGTAAGAATACTAAGAAAATAGCTTTCTTACACTGTAAGTAAAAGTTTGTGCATTTATTTGTTGGTGCCTGAAAGAATACATCTATAGAGATCAAAGGTACCACTAATAGAAAACATTCATCATGGCTAGAAGCCTACTTCCCAAATGGCAAACTAGAGCAGAAATGAACACGTTGACTTGAGCTAAGTCATTTCCAGCCTTCTTTTTGTACTCGGCTTTTAATGAGACAAACCTTAATGTAGTAATGGCAAAGAGCTCCTTCAACCTCCAAGCAAAGAGTAATGAAAAAGGGAGCAGTATTTTTGTGTAAATACATAGAGACAACATACCCTACCAAATGGCACTTCAATCAAAGGCCCAAATTTATTGTTCTTCACAGATTGCATCTTTCAACGCCTTTGAACCCCGCGGGTTTATCAAAAGACAAGCTCTAGTGATTGCTTTCATTAATGGTATGTTTTGTCAAAGTCCTCAATGTGAATTATCTACCAAGTATGGACAGAAAAAAGCCTTACAGTGCCCAAAAGGACTAGTTATGTATTAGCACATTAGCTCTGTTAGATTCTATAGACTATATTGGGGTGAACAGTCTTATCAACTTAAAAATTGACTTCCCTTTACAATAGGGTCTCAGCCTCTTTGTTCCTTTAAATTCAAATATAGGTCTTTTTATATTCGTTACTAGAAAAGTACAGTCCTAAATGTATTCCAAATGTAATTTTGAAAAACTGGACGTACAAACCTAAAATTTCTAAAGAAAGGGAGACAAAAGTTTATTGATTAAACCCAATTATAGAGTCAGGTTCATAATAAAACTCAATATTGATCTGTAGGCATGATGCTAACATAATCAGTCACATTTAGAAATTTAGCCCCAGATCATATTGATCCATGTCAAGTCCAACTTTCAGCTGTATTTGCAGATGGAAGAATTATTTAATTCAAGCTGAAGGATCTGCAGCATCACATCTTGAAAAGATGCACAAACTAATTCATATCACTTGGCTTTGCATTGTCAAAGCAAGAGTCACATCCATGTGACAGATTTCACCAAGGTGGATATAGCAAATAAACAGTGTGACAATGCATTGATGGTTTAAGGTATGAGACTATCATCTATGGAAGCAGCAGCATATTATTTCTTAGTGTTTAAGTAGCAGCAGCATTTATGATTAGGTGTCCTTTTAAAAATTATCATTAGTTTCATAAACATAATAGGAATCTGCCATTAATCACTAGACTTTATTTCATGTATAGTATTAGACTTTATTTTATGTGTAGTAACATGAAATACCTTTGCTTAATTACAAGTGGTAGTTTAATTTTATTTAAAATATAAATCTGAAAAGTAAAATTGCACATTACCAAGATTTCATTTGATTCAAAATAGTAAATAATGACAGGACTTTACCCACATTCTTAGAAAGATTTCCCACTCAGTTCATTTTAATACAATATTTTTTGCACAGTAAATGTTACTTCTTGTATAAATATCTGCTTTACTGAGTCTTTTTTATATTATGGAGTCACAGAAATAATAATAGCCTTGCACTGCACTGTGTCTTTGATCTGCATTACATATATTACACATAGCAGTAGCTTTCTGAACCTGAAACTTGCTTCATTTTTCTCTACATAATTACAGGTACAAGACTTTCTTTTACTCTTTCTGAAAAAAAAATTAAAAAAAGATTAGATTACTTTTGACAATTCCACTGAAATTCAATAGGTTCTGTATTGTGTACAGTGAGGCCTAGAGTCAACATCCAGTCTGAATACTTGCACAAGTGTCCAGTGAAGTCAATAAAAAAGCTGCAATAGCAGACCCTGATACCTTATAAGTTGGTATTTAACTTATCCATATAAACCAAACAAAAGTAGATAATTTTGAAAAAAAAATAGGCTTGTGGGTATATGGATCTAAATGATTCTCACTGAAATTCCCACTCCTGACCAACACTGTCATCTTCCCTCAGCTGCTAATGTCAAATCAAAACAGGTCATGTAATGACATCTACCACTTAATGGCAAACCTATAATTATGTGTCATTTAAAAAAGAGAAAACTTACCTTTGCCAGTTAAAGACAAATACAAAATAATAGTAGTAATAAAGTTATATAACACTATATTCTAGTTGATTTGCAGAATATAGAATATACAACATACAAACAGTAAATCTTTCCCAAATTAACAGAGAAAGATAATGTGTTATACCTGTGGTTTTAAAATGCAAGTAGGATCATATTTTAGTAATATTTTGTTCCAACCTTAGAGAAATGAATCTTAGATTTTGGGGTATATCTGCCAGTCTGAATATAATCCTGTCAGCACCAGGATGAGATTAAAATTGCAATTCCATTTTAATTTCTGTTTACCTTATCAACTTCAACTTCATGGAGGGTAAAAAAAAATGAGGAAAAATGAGGTGAAAGGGACTGAAATTTCTTTCATGCTTTAAAAAATTTTTTTTATGCCCTCCACACCCCAGCAAAATAAATTGCATCAACCTCAGGTGATTCCAACATGTAATGAACATGCATTTTCTATTCTATAAATAGGTTAATTGTTTAATTTCTGTTCTATAAATAGATTAATTGTTTATTTTAATGGACACAGGGTTTGATACAACTGCCACTGAAGTCAATGAAAAACCTGTTTATTCCAGTGGGAATTAGATCTAGCTATTACTTTTCAGGGATTACAAATATTTCTGTTTTATGTAAACAAAATAAGTGGTCGCAAATAATAAAAAAAAGGAAACGTACCAAATCCAAATAAAAGACTAATTACACTTTTCTTAAAACTAACAGTAACATTTTTCCTCTTTTAGGATATTAAAAAGACTTAAAATTTCAATTTCCCATCTACATTTACTATGCAAAATACTTGAGTACATTTTGCACAAAATAATTACTAATCTGATACCAGGTATCAAAAATCAAACTAGAATCTTGTTGGTGTTCAGTTGCATATACTTTACCAAACACTGACAAGTAGGCTGATATTTTCCATGCTAGGTGGCCTGCCTTGAAGTGGAAAAATGTTTTGGAAATTTTTCAGTCTTAAAAGAGTCAAGTAATTTTTGAGGGCAAGATGAGGGAAAAACCTCAAAGATCTTCCCATATTAAACATTCTGAGAGTTTTTTTCTTTGAAAATATCTTCTTCTGCTATAGAGCAGCAGAAGCATAACAAGTAGGGCTGGCACCCTGAGCTACCTCTGTGGGCACAGTGGGGTGGAGGGTTGTGAGGAGTGTGCAGAAGCAGGGAGGGTTCTGGTGGGGGGGTAAAGGGAGGTGCTGCTGAGCAGGGGTGGGAACTGGGTTTCAGGAGTTTTACCTATGCTGGCGACTCAAACACAGTCCCCAGCTGCTGCTGCTGCATGGTCTGCTTGCCCCAGCTTTGCAGCACAGTGTTTGGGCATCCTGCTACTGCTGCAAGTGGAATGACGTAGGGCTGCTTCTCCTGCCAGGATACAAATTCTGTAGAGGTGACATCCCTCCTAAGTTGGCATCCAGGAATGGTGCCCCACTCGCCCACTGCTAGTTAAACTACTGTGGAGCACAGACATGATGTTTAGCAGAGGAGCAGCCTTTGTGAATGGATGTTGTTTTTTCTTTTTTATGAAAATCTACTGAAATTAAGGAAGAGACAAACCTTCTAAAAAATCTCAGTTTACACATGTGCAATAGTCTTTCTAGTGCCTAACAAATAAAGATCTTAAAACAGTCCATTCTCCCTGAGCATGTATAAGTCTCTCATTGCTCGTACTGATGATCTAACAATGCATACACTAGAGCTACAGAGCATCTGTACATGACCATCCTCTTACAAGCCCCTACCTGTGTCCAGCCCCACATCAGTCACCCCTATTAGGCAAATAAGTATGCTCCGGCATGAAGCTATGGGGAACACAGAAATATATTCCCTTTAATAGCTGTTCCAGATTTGGGTAGAGTCGTATGCTGCAAATGATCGCAGGGAGTTGGTCTCTTCTCTCCTGTGAATGGCATACCTGCTGGTACCTTGGCAGAACAGAAGAGGAAAATGTGAATGCAGAGGGGACAAAAGCCAGACAAGTGTATAAAGAAAGGAGTGGATTAGGACAAGGACTCTGATGAGACTGAAGGAAGGGGATGAGAAATGGGCTGGTAGATGAAGAGGTGGGAAGGAGAGCGTCACTAGGAACCACACTGGGAGGGACAGGAGACAGAAAAGGCAGATTGTGTACAATGGGAGGACCAGCACTGGCTGGGCAGGAGAGGCTGGGACAAGTGATAAAGAAGGCTGTGTGGGCAGCAGGAGGAAATGGAGGGGAAGAATGGGGGTAGCGGGGGGAATGGGAAGACAGACTGGATGAGGAACCAGGAGAGGAGAACTAGGACTGGCTGAATGAGAAAAGGCCTGGCGAGAGGAGACTGGATCTGCGTGAGAAAGGAAAATGTGACCAGAACAAGAAATCAGGTGCTAGGGAAGAAACAGGACTGGAACAGGGATGAGATGGAGCTCTAGAGCAGATTTAGGCGTAATTATCCCAATCATCTGTATGATAACTCAATATTGCAAAATTTCACCATTCATCTGTGTCAGCAAATACCTGTGAACTCCACTGACAACATTTGTGCTCTTTTTCCATTAACTGTACCTCCTACAAAAGGCAGGCAGATTACTACTGCTATCAGTAACTATAATTTTTTTTGAATTGCTGGAGTAAGTAGGAGTCTTTGTCATAGAGCAAATGCTGCACAGATATAGAAGAAAAGAGGATGATTTAAAGTTATTTAGGGCAAGAACTGAGTACAAGACAAGAGATGAGAGACTGGGGGACACAAGGATAAAATAAGACAGTACTGGTCAGAATAATGAGCCATGGTCATTGTGAAGAAAAAAACTTTTTGTAGGCACCATAGCAAAGGACATTTTTAAAGAGGATTTTGAAGGGAGATATGGAATGGTTTTGTAGGTGTTTATGGGGAGATCCTCTCATGTGTGAGAAGCACCATGGGAGACATCACAGGAATGATACTTGCAAAGGTAGACATAAGGATGGAGGCTGGACAAGCAGCCAGTTCAATCAGCAACTGGGGTCAAGCTTTAATACTAAATCAAAGATGAGCGATGAAGCAATAGGTTGGAAAGAACCTTTAAAGTGACTGTATGTTAGGCAAGTGGCAGAGGTCTGTGCAATGGATTAAAAAAGTTCTGCTACTGGAAGAAAAGAGGAACATGCTATTAGTAACCACTTCTGAAAAGATCTAAGTGACTTAGCATCACAAAAATCCTGTGGCAGAGGCTACTTATGCCTTTCACATGAGACCTTATCCGAAATGCTAAATATGCCACATTTACTCAAATACAAGACATGTTTTTTATTCTAAAAGGGGAAAATGCCCCTCATCTTATATTTGCATATGGGAAACCTTATTAAGTATATCACTAAATTGCTGCAAAAAGCAGCATGTGCTCAGTAATGGAAACCAACTATGATGTTGATTAAATGCAGCCAACTCTGAGCATGACTATAAAAATACGGCCTATACTGGGCAAACAAAAACAAGCTGATGGGAACTTTTTTTTAACCTTGTTTACTAATTTTATTAAAAACTTATCACTTGACACTGACAAAGCTACACATATTGAGCATCCTTGTTTTACCAAGACTTCATAGCTCAGAAACAACTACATATCAAAAAATACAGTGAGCAACATATCTTAAACTTAAAAAACATACATCAACTTCCCACAAAAACCAAACTCTTACACAAGCCAACCCTTTAAACACCCTGAGGTTTCTTACTTTCCATAAACTAGTTTATGATCCTTCCGGCCCTCCAGCCCTACCTTCCCTACCTCGGTATGAACATTTCCATCTTGATGTAATGAACAAGCATTTGTCACACCCATGGACTCGTCAAAGACATCTAAAAAACTCCCCGTTTCCTCAAAATTGCACTGAAACTGTGTGAAATTGGGTAATACATGCTGCTTTCCCATCTCCCTCCACTACCACCTTGCATATTGCACTTACATATTTTGCAAAGACAAACAATCCCAAGTCTGGCAGCCCCTATCCCCCACCTCTCTTGCTCCATACAGTTCAGCTCTAACCAACATTTCTCTTTTGGCATTCCAGAAGAATACACATATTTCCCTCTGTACTTTTTCTATCTGCTGCCATGTCAGTGGGAATATAATTCCTAGATATAGAATAATCATAGTGCAGCCTTAAATGCTGACACTTTTCCAGCAAAGAACAGCGTCTTTCTGAACCATAACCAAAGTATTTGCTGTAACTGCACTGTCACCGTTTCCCATGTCATATTACCGTTCTCTTCAGCATCCATTGGGATCCCTTGCATTCTGATTTCTCTCTCCTATCCAAAGGCCTACCTTCTCCAAGTCCCTCAAGTTCCCCACTTCCATTGTCATGCTTTTTGATCTATTTAGTTCAGCCCTTGTTGCTTCTCTATACTCTGATGTATGCTTTAGCCCCTTTCCATTGAAAGCCTCTCTCTAACTACTTCATTTATATCATCCATGTCTAGTACACATTTTACCTCACCCCCTTCTGGAATCTTTACTCCACTTATGACCTTGTCTTTTCTTATTCTTTGTGCTAATAGTTTCATAGTGCACACAAATAGTAGCTGTGACAGGTGGTATCCTTGTCTCACCCTTGTATAGATTTTAAAGGCTCCACTTAGGTGCCCATTAGTTTGGACTTGACTCTCTGCTTCTCTATACAATAACTTTGTCCAACATACACATTTCTCTGGGAACTCCATTTTTCCTAGCACCTTGAACAGTAGGTAATTGTGATCCACTCTGTCATATGCTTTTTCTGAATCTAGGTTTGCTATAACTATGTTTGTTTTCCTCTCTTGCATCTGGGACTGCATCTCTGATCACTCTGGAAATCCTTCTGTCTGGTACTGAACATACTTGGTCTTCATGTATTATCTTCTGGGTTTTTTTCCTTATCCTCAAAGCCAGTGTCATGACCATTAACTTATAGTTCATATTAAGTACTGTAATTGGTCTCCAGTTTTTCAGGAATTTCTTTTCTCCTTTCTTAAAGAATAAGATGACAATGCTTCTTGAAAAAATTTTCCCTGCCTCTCCTGTTCCTGCTATTCCCTCCAACACATACACTATACATCTCTCCCTACCCGTGCCCAAAACTTCTCACAACATTTCATAGGCAGTCCATCTGCTCCTGGTGATTTACCTCTTTTAAAGGTTTTTAGACACTCCTCCACTTTCCTTAAGCTTATCTTTTCTTTCATCTTTTTGCTTTCACCTCCTCTACTTTCTCTTCAATCTCTTCCAAGAAATCCGTCTTCCTATTTCCTTCTTTTGGTATAGCTCTTAATAAAATCTTCTCAATACCTCCAACACCTCCTCCTTCACCTGTGCACCACCCTCCTCTCACACTGCTGTAAGCTCTTCTTTTGCTGCCTTCATGCTGGCTGAGAAAAGGAGTGGGACCACTCTTCATTTTCTCCCAACCAAGGTGCTAAGTACATTTTCTCTCCCGTCTTTCTTTCAAACAAGGTTTATAATTCTTGCCTTGTTTCTTCTAGGTCTTCTAACCCTGTCTTCTGCAGCTTCCTGTAGCAGTTCTTGCCTCTTTCTTTGCAGCTTTCCTGGCAGTTTCATTCTTTTTCCTGCACATTTTGATCTTCCTTCCTGAAGAATTCTCCTATCCTCTTCTTCACCATCATCCACCATTTTGTGGTGTGCCCCAAAATATTTCTTCAGTGCTCACCATCCATCATATTGTCTCATGTATGCTTGACATATCTCTTCATCTTGTAACAGCCACACATTTAACTTCCACAGTCCCTTCCCTCTCATGGAGCTCTTAGCAAGGCTCATTTCCACCTTCAGCATCTAGTGATCACTAAAAGCCATGGCTTCTGTCTTTCTTATCCCTATTTCTTTTGATACAAGCACAAAGTCAGTTCTTGATTGTTTCTTTGCATTGGGGTCTGCTCTAGTGGAAACTTTCTCACCTACCCACACATGTTTTAGTGACTCTTCTTTTATTATATTTGTCCACAGTCTTCATGAGCTGTCTGAAGCTGTGCTTCCTCCTTCCCCTGTTGTGTTGCACACATTCATTATACAGTTGATCTGCTATTATGCATGATCTCCCTCCAAACATGTAGACTGGTAGCTTTCTAAGCAGTGCATTCCTTCCCTCCCTCTCCAGTGGTGCCTGTATATTGAAATATCTAATTTTGGTCCCTTGACTGATAGTATAATTTGCTGCAATCTGCAACTGATGACTTCTACCTGTTTTTGTCTCAGCTCTGGACTACTGAATAATATTGTTACCCCTGCTGCTTTGTTCTCATTTGTCCCTGACCACCAGGATGATTCCCATCTCCACCATTTCTCAAAGTGTTTATAATCCCTCTCCTCTGGTATACCACATTATCACAGGCAGATTATGTCAGCCCTTACGTGGCTCAATGCTGGTCCCATCTTCTCCTTGTTAAGAAAACCCTGATGTTAAGTGAAACTATTGTCAATGCCATTTATGCTTATTTTAAATTGCATGTGCCTGTCTCTTTAAGGTTCATCTGTGTTACTGCTCAAGGTGGTTGACTCCTCCCCCTTCCTCACTGGCGTTCTTGTGGCCTTTGCAAACTGCTGGATTGCTTTTCCATTTAGGAAGGCTTGCAGATTCCTGCCTCCCTGCCACTACCTGCCTTCTGGTCTCCACTCTAGGCTGGAGCCCAAAGGCATCAGCAAGAGGAAACTGCTCTCCAGCTGCTCCTCCAACTGACCTCCCTTATTATCAGGTTTCTTCTTCCTGGTCTTCAGCCCCTGGATTTTCTTTCTTTACCCAGCGTCTCTCTGTGGTTCTTTCCCTTGCTCCATCTCCACATCTATTGTCTATAGCAGTGGTCTCCAAAGTGGGGTGCGGGAAGAAAATATTAGAACTTCTATATAGGCGTATATTTATATAAATATACATATATTGGGGGGGGTGTGCTTAAAAATTTTTTACTGATAGGGGTGTGCGAATATAAATATACATAAATTGGGGGTGCGTGCTCAAAAATCGTTTACTGATAGGGGTCCACGATCAAAAAAGTTTGGAGACCACTGATCTATAGGGTGTCTTTTCTTTCCCACCACCACCGGTCTCTGAGATGTTTGCTGTTCCAGCTGTCCCTTCCATTTCATCTCCTATCCCCTCTTGTGCTGCCTGAATCACAGAAATTTCTCCCACCTTCTGTTTCACTTTCCTGCAGGGCTTCTTCTACCATTTCTCTCAGTGTACAACCCCTCCTCTCTTCCTCCAGGTTTTGCTGTTCCTCAGGGGGTCTGATTATATTTGCAAAGTCTTTGGGGGCACCAATGATACAAGCGTCCCTCTTGTTTACAAATAGTGCATTTTAGGGACTCCTCGCATTCTGCTGCTCTAGGACCCATCACCTTCACATCTGTAGTACAGTGTGAGGACAGGTTTCCCACCTATTCACATTTGCTGCACCATTTTGGTTGCCTGTGGTACGTTATAAAACCCTGGTGTGCCATGATCTGGATCACTGATGAGAGGTACAGCACCCAACCTGGGCTCCACTTGTCTGCTTGTAACACTACTCATGCCCTCGAAGACCCTATCCAGATCCCATATTTGTCCCTTACTTTCTTCACCAACATTACCCTTCGGATGTGCTTTTCCATTCATCTTTCTATGTCTTCTGTCTTTAGAAAATCTGCGTACATTCAAACTATAATCGCTCTCTCTCTCGACTTGTCCCTTGCTATGAACTTTATCCCTCTTGATTTCTCCCTTCCACATTTCTCTGCATAGTTCTTTCAGAAGTTCTCATACCCTTCTCCGTCCCAATAAGTCAGCTCCAAAGTCTTTTTTTTCAAGAAAGCAATTCGGCTGGTGAGATAATCTGCCTGCACCTCCAAAATCTCAAACAGTAACTTCTCCAGGAAATCAGATCTGTTCATCGCCGATCCCATTTGCCTCCCATTGCTGGTTAAAGGTGCCTTTATCCACAGCCTCTGCTCCTCTCCAGCTGCTCTTGGTGCCTCTTCCATGTTTTTCTGCTGTCCCACTCCTGCTGTCATCATACTACCACTGTCTGCTGCTTCTCACCCAAAATACCTTCTCCTGCTGCTCCTGTTCTGTCTCCTGCTCTCCTCTGTCATCACCACTCTTGTCGTTGCTGACTCCACTGTTGTTCCTACTGTCACCTTCTTTCTTCCTTTTTTCTCCATCTTCATCCACTCTCCATCGGTCTCCAGATCTTCATTTCCACTATTCTCATCTCATGCTTACTTGCCACCACTGTCATTATTTTGAGCTTTGGGTCTCCTCTCCTCTACTCCTTACACCCCAATAATCTGTCAATCCCTTTCTCAACCTTTAAAGCACAGAACAGGCTTTGAGTGCTGATAGAAACCTACCAACAAGGATAGGGTACCAGCTCATTTAAATAAGATATATGGTAGTGCCCATTACATGCAGTTCCCCTCAGTGCTGATTCTAAGTTATGGTGAGTCACTACATTGCATACATTTTTACTTCAAAGTTGAGCCATGCCGTTCTTTCCCATTTCCAGCGATTCCTGTTTCTTCATCAATCTTAATACCTGACAAACTTCGCCAAGGAGGGCATCACACAGTTCACCCAGAATCTATTAACTCCTCTCTCAGTCTGTCACATATAATGTAATATAATATAACGTCACAGCCCAGCCCCTGGCACGGATCTTTGAAAACTCCTGGTGCTCTGGTGTAGTGCCCGAAGACTGGAAGAAGGCCAATGTGGTGCCGATCTTCAAGAAAGGGAGGAGA
>NW_017728931.1:104122170-104155762 GCF_001723895.1 Crocodylus porosus
GGGGCAGGGAAGATGGGGCTGATTAGCACATGGAACCTTTATGGGGGGATATCTGGAATACACACACATACTGAGCAGTGGTAGGCTGTGGGGTCACCATGGCATAAAGTGCTTTTGATTCTGCTGGTGTCCAGCCCAGTGAACTACATGGTAAATCATGAGACTTTTGGTTTTGGACTAACATGTATAGTTTGTACTATACATAAGTAGGTACAAAAGTGCTGCTTAAAAGTGTGTTTATAGATGACCTGTGCTTGCAACAGTTTTAAAAAAAGGTAGAATGCATCAATTCTGGATTAACTTAATCTATGGGTACTTGCAACTATTTGCCTATATGAACATTACACTACATTTATGTTTATTTAAATGTCAGTGTTTTCAGATGTGCCCTTCATTTCCTTATGCTCAGGGAGAGCAGAGTCTTACAGGAAGTGTGTGTGTGGTGGGGGTGAAGGGACTGCAGGGGAAAGAAGCTGAGGGAGAAGAGGGCAAGGGCAGCTACCTAACCTTCAGATTTATTATCCCTGCTGTCGCAGTGGGAGAGAGACAAATTTAAGACAAACCTCCAATAATGAGATTCCATATCTGGAAAAATATAACAAATTTATAATTTTTCCTTATACAATCTAATTATTTGAGGGCTAGTGCCTTATATTTGAGTAGATACACTAGTTCTGATCATCTATATTTAAGAAATCTAATTTTAAATTGAAAGAAGAGCACAGAAGAGCTGCTAGAATGAACACAAGTATGGAGAACCTTTTGTATGAGAAGTGACTAAAAGGGCTTGGCCACGTTAGTTAAGTAAAATGAAGGCTTAGATGGGATATGATTGCTGCTCTAAATTCATCAGGAGCTTGGTGTCCACCACTTCAAGGGGCCTGAACAGGCTGTGAAGCAGGTGCAGTTAGGCCAAATTAGGTGGTCACATGACTGCAAGGGGGCCCCCAGATTGGATGAGAGCTGGGCAGCCAAGGTAAAAGCTCAGGCCCTAGGAGCTGAGGGGCAGTTACATCTAGGCAGCCAGTGAAGCAGCATTTCACAGTCTCAGGAGAGCAGCTTCCAGAAAACCTGAAGGTTAGGGTAGGAACAATGGGGATGGAGGAGGTTGCTTTTGGTCCTGGGTAGGACCTGAAACTGCATCTTGCTAGGGTAGGGCTGCCTGTGGCAGGGCAGTCTCCAGGAAATGCCACACCTGTGCTTCCCCAGTGAAAGGTGAGGATGGAGTGCCATACAGCATCAGCTCCTGTTGCCTTGTGGATAACCCATGGAAGGGAAAGGCTAGGGGACCACACCCCAACTGAAAAGCACAGGGTCCAGGTCCAGTGAGTGGTGCCTGAGGCAGGGTCTAGGCCCATAAAGTGGGGCCTAAGACAGAGGCCAAGACCCAGTGAGGGGGGCGGAGAGGCCAAGGCATGTCTGAGGACACCTGAGGCCAAGTTTGGGCCAGAGGCCAAGTGTGGCCCAGCTAAGGGGCCGGGGGAGTTTAAAGCGATTTTGGATACCATCTGCGAGGCATGGGACATGGTATAAGGAGAGGTTTGGAGCTGTGTATTTTGCCCTTGGCATCAGAGCAACTAAATGGGCAGCCTCCTGCATATAAACACCTATTTTTTTGAAATACCAAAGGCATGGCTGATGAGGCAGGATGGACTGCCCTAGACAGGGCCATCCCTAGGAGTGGGGTGCGAATTGGGATGACTGCCCCTGGCTCTGCGCTTTGGGGGGGCCCGCTGAGCCAGGTGGACCAGCGCGGCAACTCTGTGCTACTGCTGGCTTCACATCTGGCAGCTTGGCACACCCAATGCTGAATCTGGTGCGCCTGGCTGCTCACCACCCCCCGCTGAATCCGCTACCGGTTTCCTTGCACCCAGGGGTGGGGCCTCCACAGGTTAATTTGCCCTGGGCCCCACACCCTGTTTGGATCATCTCTGGCTCTAGATAGGTGGGCAAGTCAATGTTGTGACTGGCCTCCAGACAGCCCCAAGGAGGGTTAGAACTGAGGAAGCAAAAGTGCAATTTAAGTGAAAGGAAGATGTTGGCCTGACAGTGAAAACTGTAAACTGGTTATGAAAATGATTTAGGCTCTAAATTAAAATGAAGACTTCTAACCAAGGGTGGTTCTAGAACATTTTTGCCATTGGAGTAACAGGGCCAAAAAAACTTTAAGCATTTTTTAGATAAAGTTCGATATATATGAAAGGGATTGTATGTGGTTGCCTACAATGAAAGGGGCCTGAATTTGATGGCCCAAGAATATATAATTTAATCAACAGCATATTAATGCTACATCACATTTCTAAGAAATGCAACACTCTAGAGTTTTAGTGTTGCGTTTCTTTTTCTTTCAGACCAACATGGCTACCAAATATATCCCTGAAACATAAAACTTCTAGAACCTACTTACTCCTTGATTTTCTTTGAAGCCATAGTTCCCTGACATCTTTCCTTATTTTAATTAAAATTATTTTATGTTTTTACATGCAATATAATAACATTCTGGGTTGCATAGAAGCCTTGGGGCCCATGCAACAGGGTGACCATACATCCCATTTTGGCCAGGACAGTCCTTGATTTTGGAGGCCAGTCCTGGCCAGCCAGTGAAAATTAAAACAAAGTGTCCAAATTTTTAACAAAATAAAAACAAGTTTCCTAGTTGTGGGGTGTGGAGGTAAAGTGGCAGGAGCTGTGAAATAAGAAACCCTAGCAGACAGCAAAATTGTCCTAAAATACCTTAGCTTGATTAGTGGAATGATCATTAACAGTAACTGTTACTTCACAAGTAATAGTTAACACCTATGAAGTAAAGAAAAATGGGTCATTAATGGGTCATTGATTCCCTGCAGCCTGAAGCAGGTGGGGGCAGGGGGAGGGGTAGTGCCCAGGTTTCACATTGCCCTATATGTCTCATTATCCCATCTAGGTCCCCCTACTTCTCCATGTTTATGTTAAACTTTTTGGATAATTTATTCAGATACTTAATAAAGTATTATTAAACTAATGAAAATTAATAGGAAAAAAAATATTTTCCTTTAGTCACTACAGCTGATTCTTCTAAGAAAAATATATCATACATCCAAACATTATCACTATGGCAATATGCAGTTCACTTTTAAAAAAATATAAAAGTTAATTGTCATATTTTCATGGTTTATAATAGTAACAGTGGCCTCCAAACCAGGCATTCCCATGGCTGTTAATGATATTCTGAGTTAAAGAGCTGTTAGCTAGGAATATATAGCCAGGAAATTTTGCCTTTCCCTGTAAATCAGTATTTAATCTTTATTGAGGGGGCCTCTCCATATTTTACTAATTAAAAAAAAAAACTAACAAAAAAACCTAGCTGTCCATTAGGGTTTTGCTGATTTGGATCGTAGATTCGCTGATTCGGATCACTGTTTCAATTAGATTTGGCCGAATCTGAAGATTCAGTTCCGATTCAGCGAGTCCATGATTCAGCCATAGACACAGCTTTAAAATGTAATTTTTTCTACGTACTTGAGGTACCAGGTACGGCTTGTGAATGCTGAGATGGTGGGGTGGGATGGGGTGCCCCACAGCAGTGTGGGGGCCCCCGCATGCTTGGCAATGGATCCCCTTGCGCCCCCCTGGCTTGGCAATCAGCTGCAGGGAGATCCCGGGTGCTCCCCCAACCCAGGAGGCACCAGTTGCTGAGCCGGGGGTGGAGGGTGGGGTGTCCCCCGTGTGCTCTGCGGCAGACCTGGAAGTGGACCGGAAGTGCTTCTGGTTCACGTTTCTGGGTCCACTGCTGAATGCACTGGGGATCTCCGACACTCCCATAGGACACTCCATCTGCCCCACTATGTCAGCATTCACAAACCACCTGATAACTTGAGGTATGCAGAAAAAACATATAAAGCTGTGTCTGCGGCAGAATTGTCAAATCTCCAATTTGATTTTGAGAGATTAATGCCAAATCGGGCTGAATCTCAACCAAATCAAATCAGTGACCAAAGCTTTGCACAGCCCTACTGTC
Source organism: Crocodylus porosus (assembly GCF_001723895.1). Classification (NCBI taxonomy): domain Eukaryota; kingdom Metazoa; phylum Chordata; order Crocodylia; family Crocodylidae; genus Crocodylus; species Crocodylus porosus. The sequence continues at coordinate 104,126,168 of NW_017728931.1, forward strand.
CGTCTTTCCACCTCTTGCCCCCCTCCACCACCCCACCAAAAAAAGAAAAAAGACTTACAATGCTGTGATAAATCTGTGTGGACATTTCCTCCTTTTGGATTCATCTTTTGTGCTTGACTTGCAGGAATAGGCTTATATGATTGACCTGTTGCCCTGTACATTGCTTGAACCCATAGTATTCTATCCTGCTCATCATCACTGGCAAATATTACTGTATCTCCTTCTTTAACAGCATTGAAAAACATCTGGCCACCCTGAAGACCTGCAAAAATAGGCATTAAAATATAAAAACAAAATTGCATCAGTTATTTATAATTAACTACTTATACTTAATAGGTAACCAATTGGATGCCACTATTTAAAATATAGCATACAAACTAAGTTTTTATAATTAAGGAAGGATGATAAAACGCATAGCAACAGGCATTAAATGGCAATATGAAGATATACTATATCTTCATATATAAATTTATGAGATCCTGGCTGTTGACCTGGGTCTAAAGTCATACAATCGCATTTCCTCATTTAATTTTTTAAAAAGCATATCGTAAGTACAACAGACTTCATTCAACAGAGTTCTGTTGACTTTTCTTTGGCTGTCAGTGCTACTAACCATACTACTGTCAGAAGAAGAGAAGCCTTTGGATTAATTTTTTTCTTGTTTTTTTAGTGCAAAAGGTCCTGTGATCTTTTGGATACTTAGTTTGAATTTTGTTCTTACAACAAAGTGTCTTCTTTCTAATGAGTGATTTTTAGAAGTAAACCTAACAAAAATAAAAAACCCTTAAGTACCGACAGAAACTAGATTTACTTGTGTTAAGTGATAGGGACCTAATACTAACAGGCAGAAGTAAGTCTGCCATCCTATATACTGTGTTACAGTTTATAATAGCATAAAGAGTACCTGGGTGAGGAGCTGTATAATCCACCGTGTATCCTTCAAGCTGCATTAATTCCTGAGGCTCAGATTTCTTTTCTCTGTAACTGCACATAGCAAAGGTGTACTGGCTAACCTAAGTAAGAAGAAAGTTCTGGTTTGCTAAATCAAATTTCATAGGTCAAATTGCCAACAGTCAACTGCCTTGCATTGTGTACCATCAAACATACAGAATACACAAGTAGATCTAAGGGGGAAAAGCCATCAAGGGCCAATTTGCAAATGAAAGATCTATTTAAAACAGCATAAAATTCTGAGTGCTTTCTTTTCTTCCTGCCAGGAAACCAGGAATACAAATGCATGCTCTGTGTGTACTCTGGAGCATAACTTTCAATAGAGCTTCATGGTTCCAGTCAACTTGAAAAGAATCAAATTACCAGGTTGTAGTGCATAAAGTCTCTGTTTAAGACCTACTTGTTTAGGCCAGTTGTCTGGTGGCTAGGAAGCAGGTAGTATTGAAAAAGGTAGTACTGACAGGCAAGTGAGTTACCATCACACTGATGATCCAGCTGGGAAAATGGTCAGACTAATCGAAAAAGATATGAGGTAGTGCCTCTTGTCTGGGAAGGAGAAAAACCCAAATCTTACCATGGGATTAGGGAAGAAGAACTATTAAGATCTTTGGAATCTTCATCCGAAAAAACCTTTTCATGTTTGTCCTTTTCCACATCAATCACATACTTCAATAATAACCCTCAGTGGAAGTCAAATCCCAACAGGGGACTTCAACAGAATTCATGGTGTTCTGCAGGTACAGATGCAGGCAATACATTCAGATACTGTATGTGTTGCCTCTCTCAATAAAAATAATCCATAGATTCCTCTCTGGATGCATGTTCAAAATAGCATAGTACATTATCTTGTGTGTCTTCTTTTACCACTGATAACAGCTTTGATGTGTTTAGATAAAATGTCACATTAGTGGAAATAGCTTTCATTGTTATGATGGCACTATGTTGTTAGTTTCCTGCACAGCATTTTGAAAATATATTGCTTTGTTTCAATTATTATTTATTTCACATTTACTTATATTTATACTTTTTAGAGATCCCCATTATGAAAGGTGAAACAACCCCACCCCCTCCATCCATACAACTTAAAATTTAAGTGAAGAAGACAAAGTGCAGGGGCAGCAATATCATTTCCATTTTACAAATGGGAAACATGGCTGAGAATGAGTATATAAATTAACCAATGGAACAGAGGAAACCTAAGGTGAGGCAAAAACTAATCCAGTGTCCTAAATTCTACTCCAGTACAAATGCCAATCAAAGATATCATAATATAAGTATGGTATATATGAATATTCCTATAAGACTGTGCATTCAAAGAGCATGATGAGCTTATGCTCATATTTGATATTCTGTCTGTAGGTTTTTTATTGTATTAGATACAAGAAAAGAATATGAACATGATTTAGTATCATGCTTCAACAGATCTTAAGATGACCAGCACATGATGGGTAAAAGCCAGGTGCCTGTATTTCTCAAGTTTTAAGGTTGTAAGGTACAACTCAAACAGGGCAGGCAAAGCAGAATGTAGCACACTGGCATTTGAAATTTCCTCTTCTAAACTTAGAAATGTTAAATTTAGAACCAACCATTGTGATCATCTTATTTGACCTCCTAACAGCTTGTACAACCCCAATCAGTAATTTCTACATCAAGCCCAAAGCTTGTTTGAGCTGCAGCATATAGTTTAGAAAGATACTGAAATTTGATTTCAAATGAAAGAGAATCTACACCATGTTACAAGGTAAATTGCTCCAACTGTAAATTATCATAACAGTTGAAAAAAAATACCATGCATCTCGTCTGATTTGATCTAATTCCAGTGTCCAACTATTAGAGCTTTTTAATGCATTTTTTTTCTGTTAGGTCAGTAGTTCTCAACCCTTTTGGACTCAAGGCATTGCTTGGTAGACTCAAGGTACCCAAGAGAAATGCTCTCAATTTTCACTAATTTTTGACCACAGAAATATAAGAGCAATTCTTCTGTTGCAAAGAACTCAGGAAGATTACTCTATTTCAGATTGTTTCAACACTAGAATTCCTCTTTTAAATCTTTGGGTTGATCTTCTGAATCATGTTTGCACATCTAACAGTGCTAAGATTGCATGGCACCCTTGAAAAGATCTCAGGTCACTCCAGGGTGTTGTGGCACCCTGGTTGAGAATCACTGTGTTAAAGATATATCTACTATTAGAAGTTTTATTATTTAACTATGCATAGCCAATAATACAGCCATCTCTTAACTTGCTTCTGCATAAACTGAATACATTGAACTTGTTCAGGATCATAAGGCAACTTGTTTTTCAGAGTGTGAATTATTCTTTTCTGAATCCATTCCAGTTTTTCAACATCCTTTTTGAAGTGTTCACACCAGACCTGAATGTGTCATCTAGTAATGCTCTCACTAATGACATGTAGAGATACAATACAACCTCTTTACTCCTAGTTGATATTCCTCTGCTTAGACATCATAATTGCTCTCTTAGGCACAAGATTACAGTAGAAACTCCTGTTCTATTAGTAGGCTATCATGACCCCTAAGTCCTTTTTAGTATCACTGTATTCCAAAAGAAAAATCCCCCATCTTCTGAGTCTGACCTTCATTCTTTGTTCCTAGACACATAACCTTGCATTTGTTTATATTAAACATGTCGTTTAAATGAGTCCATCTATCAATGAATCAGGTTGCTACATACCAAAGCTTTTTATAACAATATTGCATTAATAATTACTCCATAATGAAAGTTATCTGCAATACTAATAAACCCTGATCATGATAAAGTTATATTCCAGTTTCCTTGATTCTCATAGCTAGTACAGATTTCACTATCACAGACTACCTTGCATCACAAGATGAGGTTTAGAGACCATAAAAGATAAGTCAGTAATTCAGCTTGAAAAACTTGATACAATACTAACCATTAAGAAAACTGTGGTCAGAAACGAGATTATATTTTCAGACAATAATAGACATAGAAATTACTAATCTTAAACCGCAATATTTGTTAGACGATAATATGTTAACTATCTTCAGTTTGAATTTTCTGTAGATGAGAAGCATGCCGACTCAAACTCCAGGATTTCTTGCACCGATGTAACTAACCCATGTTAGTTTTGTTGTAACAAAATGTAAAGCTGGAAAGCCAGGGTTTGGGGAGGGTGTATAGTTCTCCTATACTCCCAATACCACCCCCATAGCATCCTCACATTTCTAGCATATAGAGGTTGGAGCTTGACTGCTGGCTGTAAATGTGTAGGTCCTGGCAATACCCTGATTGTCCCAGTTATGATTACTAGGGGTGTGCAAAGCAGGCCCTATTTGATTTGGATTTGGTCCGAATCAAGGACAGTGATTTGATTCATTGATTCAGATCACTGACCCTGATTTGATTCGGTCAAATCTGAATCTGAAGATTCGATACTGATTCTGAGAATCAGTGATTTGGACATAGACACAGCTTTAAATATTTTTTCTACATACCTCGAGGTACCAGAGCGGCTCGTGATCACTGTGATGCTGGGGTGCACGAAGCATCCCTCAGGAGTGTGGGGGGCCCCTCCATGTGCTTGGTGGTGAACCCGGAAGTGGACCAGAAGGACTTCTGGTCCACTTACGGGTCTACTGGGGAGTGTGTGGAGGGGGGAGGACCTGCACCCCCTGCCAGCTGAGCAATTGGCCACAGGGGGACCCCGGGTGCCCCCCCTCAGACCCAGGAGGGACCAGTTGCTGAGCTGCAGGGACACGGGGGGGCAGGGCGGGGTTCTGTGGGACACTTCATGTGTCCTGGCATCGCAGCATTCACAAGCCTCTGCTACCTAGAGGTACACAGAAAAAACATTTAAAGCTGTGTCTATGTCCAAATCTCCGAATCTCTCTGAATCAATTCAGAGGGTTCTGATTCAATTTGGAGAGATTAAAAGGTCCTCTGATTCAATTCAGATTTGGAGATTCAGCCACCGAATTGGGCCAAATCTCCACCGAATCGAATCACGAACTGAAGCTTCGCACAGCCCTAATGATTACAAGGGGTAAATAGTCAACTTTCTGACCTCCATGACCTTTGAAGTGCTAGCTTTGTGTCCATTTTGCAACAGTGGAGAAATTCTTTCTGTTGTCATGGACCCATATTGTATGATGAGCACAGGGTTTATGACAGGGAATATCTAAAATAATTTGGAACCATCAAGTTGCACATATCATTTGCTTCTGTAACTGCACAATATTAAAAACATCACCTTCCCTGTGCACACTCTCTTCTTGTTGTCTATTATACTCACCCTATGAAATTGGTCTTAAACAAAAATTTAAGATCTCTGAGTCTCGCTATTTGTTTATACAATGATTGTACCTTGACCCCGATGGGAAACTGTGGATATCACTGTCCATCCTTATAATATTAATTCTAGAGAGGTCGATTACAATTAGTAACATCTATAAAATCTGAAGGCTAATACTGGGTAAGTACTGAACTACCACTGATTGGTAACTTGATCTAACTCAGTTAGAGAAATGAGTGCGTTTGGAACAATATGTTCCAAAACACTTTGTTTCAGTTGCATTAACATTGTCTCATTAAAGAATTAGTGCTGCTGCCCCACAAAATGTTTATTATTCTTACAGAATCTGAAAACGTGTTAGATACTTACCAGAACAAATACAAGAGATGCTCTGCCTGGAAGGATTTGTAGTACAAAGGAAAGAATTTTTTTTTCCCCAAAAGAAAAAAAAAATTATAGTTCCTTTTTCAAATGTATGTTAAACCTTCTTTCGCATGGATCCCCATTCCAAGCTACATTCAGTAAAAAAGTGACCACTGTGAATTCCCTTGAATACCTAACACCACTTAAACAGCCATCCCCAACTGGCAGGTAATTTTGAGCTTGTATTTCCCATCTTGCCACATATATTTCATGGAATATATATAGCTGTTTACATACACAGGTTTGTCAATAGCTCCTGATACTAATTATATTAATAATCCCCCGACCTTGGAAACTCTCAGATAGGATCTGTGGCTCAAGTTCGTTCTCTATCCTCCTAGCGACAAGTCACTGCAGATGCTCTATGTTTTCTCACAACAGATTGTTTGGGATAGAATTAGGGATGCCCAAATGTTGTCACCTGCTTCAAATTCTTCAGTTAGCCTTTGGGCTAGCTTTATGTTTTACTAAATCTTTACCTGGTACAATTACACTACCAAGCACAACACTGTTTTGCCAATACAATCTCTTATATTAAGGGAAAGGTAATAGCTTTACACATTTAACCTAAAACATTTATGAATTATAGAAATTCCTAATAATAATGATTGTACATGTACATTTAGAAAAGCAATATCCATTTGACTTCATGGATGAAAAGTGAGCTGTATTACTTCAGAAAACTTCCCCCCTTTTTTGGTTTTTTTACTGCTAGCCCAAAGAAAGTCAAAGGCAAAACTCCCCGTGACTTCAAAAGAGCACATTACAGCTCAAGAATCTAGAGGCAAATTCAGTTCCTATGTTCATGGCTCCTGTGTGCAGCAAATTTTCTTATATTTTTTTCTCTAAAGATTTCTAGGATGTCTGAGGAAGCTAAGGAGATGACACTGCAGGAAGCCACTGACCACAAAAAAACCACAGAGAAAAATGAAGCTATAAACATTTTTTTTTTGGTTTGGTGAATGAGGGAAGAACTGGTTGAATAATGTTTGTTGAATGTGTTACTGAGTAAATACTGCTGTTTTTTGTTGAATAATTCATTAAACCAATAGTTTTTGGTAGTATCTGACCATCTCTGAAGCTGCATACTAATACCCAAACAAATTATTCAGCAAGTGGTATTATTCACCAAATTATTTAAATGGACTTGCCAATAGCTGGCTTTTAATGAGCCCTAAGTCAAAAGGGCTGTAATAAGAGTTATGTGAGTTATTCAAGATACAACCCACAAATATGCATTTTGAATTTTAAATTAATTCTCTTTGCTTCTGCTTCCTGAAATTTCTAAACAACTGTATTTACTGACAAATATTCAGAGGAAGTAAATATCAAAATCGCATTTGTGTATACTTTGCTATTGATATTTAAATTTGTTCATACAAGTCACATGATATAAAATGCCACCACATTTTATACTTGTAGAGATCAAGGAAAAATATAAAAAAGCAAAGATACACGCATAAGTCATCAAGTCAGTCAAAATAAAGTAAAATTATAAAGATAATAAAATAAAAAGATTTTAATAACGCTAAAGATAATACAATAAAAAGATGTTAATAACACTAATATAGCAGAAAAGCTGTTGTTTTTTTTAATATTGTCTCATGGATATTTTGCAAGGCTAACTGTGGCCTAGTGTGTCTCTGGATCCCTGCTGCATGCTTTCCCTGTTACGTCATCCCAGGCGCTGCCCGCAGATCGGTCAACTTTTTTACACTGATTGTTTTCCTGATAGTCTTATTTTTGACATGGTCTTTCCTGTTGACCACAAACAACTGCAACATTTAAAGTAGTCCTGCCTGACCCCCTTAGCCAACTGGAGTATGTTAAGTATGTTAGGTTGGCTATTCCTACATGCCACATAACTAGCTGGGAAGAGAAACAGGTCCCCTATTCAAAAAAAACAAACCCCAAACCTTTAATGATTGATCAATGACTGCTCAACTCTCTCACATATACTTCAGTGTAGTTGTTGCCAACCTTCAATTTCCCAAGTTTAGTTTACCCCTTGTAAATAGCAGCACATCTTCTGCTTTCCAAACAGTCAATCAACAATGGTCCAAACAACTTCTCAGCTAGCTCTTTTAAAACTGTTAGATATGAGGAATCTAGACCTTCTGGTATAAAAATATTGAATGTAAATAGCTAAAGCTTCAAACAAACAGCCTAAAATACATATTAGGAGGCAAACTGATCTGGAGGAAAATCAATTTAACACACCATACACAGATGAACTTGATGCTGGAATAAATCACTTGAAGAACAGCAAAGCAGCTGGAGTCGATGACATATGCGCGGAGTAGAACAAGCACTTTGGTCCCGCAACCAAGTTATGAATATTATGCCTTTTTAACAATTGCTCATCAACCCTTAGAATATCTAAACTATGATGACAAGTCCATGTAATAGCTCTATTAAAACTAGGGAAGAATACCTCAGACCCAGAGAACTTTAGGTCAGTGGCCCTTCTGTGCCATCTTTAGAAGCTTTATGAACACCTTATTCTCAATTGCCTTTTACATATTTAATACCAGAACAAGTTGACTTTAGACCTGGCAAGTCCTGTACTGGCCAAATACTAAACATCACCCAGCATATAGAAGATTGATTTCAGAGAGGGATGATAACATGTGTTGTGTTTGTATACCTATCTGTGGCATACAACACAGCCAACCATGGAAACCTGCTTGCCCAAGTCTATGATATGATTTTTGACTACCACCTAGCGCAGCTCATCCAATCTTTTCAGAAGAATCAATGTTTTTATGTAGAACTATGCAAGACACGGAGCTGCTGTAGATGACAATGAAATGGCCTCCCACAGTGTAATGTGCTAGCACCAATCCTTTTTAACATATATACCAATGACCAACCCATAAAGAACAATATGAGGAACTTCATATATGCTGATAATCTATTCATCACATTGCAAGAGAAGGACTTCACTATTGTTGAGGACAGACTAATATGTTTGCCAAGCAGCCCCTAAGGTTACTATGATAGGAACCAGCTTCTTGCCAACCCAACCAGACACAGGTCACAGCTTTTTGCCTATGCCAAAGAGAAACCACACCGAAATTAAACATCATCTAGGAAAGAATCCCACTGACTAATCAGTTGGACTGAACACTTACCTACAAAGCACATGTAGAGAAAACAAAAAGGTAAGTCAATGACTGCAACAAGGTACTTTAAAAGTTGGTCACATCAATGTGGGGAGTAAATCCAGCTACATTATGAACCACTGCTACTGCCTTGTGCTAGTCTACTGAGGAGTATGCATGACCAGTATGGGAACAATCAGGTCATACAAAGAAAGTAGACACAGTTCTAAATGACAGCTGTTGTGAAATAACAAGATGACTAAAGCCAACACTAAAGGATAGCTTGTATTTACTGGCTGGCATTATACCACCTGATATCAGAAGATAGGTAGCAAGTCAAAAAGAAAGGTCAAGACAGATGGAAGACCCTAAGCATGTACTCTATGGTCACACAGAATAACTAAATGGCATAAAGCGTGAAAACGTTTTGTGACCAATGTTGTGCCGTTGGACACAAAGGCTGACAGGACACAACTGAGGTTATGGAAGCAAAGATTATGCACAATCAGGTGCTCTGAAACGGACCTGGAACCTCAGGAGAATCTTCCCAGAGGGGCTGATATAAACTGAGCAACATAGTAATGCCTGAATTGCCTGCGCATGCAAACTGGAAGATCAAAAACAAACATGATCAAATGGGGATCCTCTAAATGACATGAATATATTCAAGTGCAGTGATGTGCAGATTATGGAACACTTGCTTGCTTGCCAACTCCTTGGTGAAATCTATGCAAAGGACCTTGGTGCAGCAATGGAAAGAGCCACTGCTTGTGCACAATTCTGGAAAAGCATCTAGTCTATGACAAGAACACAAAAAGCAGAAGCAACAGCTATAATTTAACATTCTATTCGGTTACTGATGGAATACAAAATATGATATGAATACTTTATCTGGCTGTTGCCCATATAGAGAACAGAAATATTTACTGAGCGCTCCTGCTTCTTCTTTACTACCATTGACAACCCTACAATTTCCGTTATGAAGGTTCTTTTTAGTCCTGATATATTTAAACTCTTTATTGTCCTTAACACTACTGTCCATTTCTATACTACTGACCACTAGTGAGATTTCCCTCATATTGTTTTACTCTGTTGGTCAGTTTTTCAGAGTTCCTTGACTGTATTATGTTTAGTGGCACCACATTCTCTATTTGTCTATACTTATTTCATATATGAATGTAATCTTCTTTCCTTATATTTTTTGTCCCATTTAATAAAATGATTTTAAACAATTCCTATCATTATCCACATTTCTCTGCTTAATTTTTTTATTTCACCTGGGCTGGCTTATTCTTCTTTTTCAGTTTTGTGAAACTGGCCTATAAAGGAAAAGCAAGACCTATTTTTCAAAAAATTTGTAAAATATTTTCTCTTAGCTTTGCAGAATTATTACAAGAGTATATGAAATGAGATAGTCCTTACATGTTTAAAACAAAATAGTGACTGAGACAGCTGTAATTTAGAATTTGCTATAATATCAAGGTGTCACTGATCTGTTTTACTTCCTTTCACATGGCTCTCCTGCCAGGCAGTCCATTGAAATATTTAACATAGACTGGGCCATTCCCAGCTGTGACGCCCTTTCCTCAACAACCTAATAAGATGAATGATTTTCTTTTAAAGTTGTATGAGGCTTTTAACAAGAGCACACAGGTTAATTTGAAAAAAACGCAACTAATAACAGTGACAAAAAAAGAAGAAGAAGAACAGAGAAAGAAACCGAGGTTAACAAAAATAAGTTGATAGGCTTTCTCATGTTATCTACTGCTTAATTTGCTGGTTGTTGAGAGTTATAAATAAGCTGTGAGTTTTAAAAGAAAGCACATATACAATAAACTATTCCCTACTATTATGCATCAGAGTCCTCACTGCCTCACTGATTTAATGTAGACATTAAAACAGAAGTGGGCTGTCAAGGAAATGGGTGGTGATTTTTGATGAACTTCAAAAACTTGTTCCTGTTTCAAGTTCATCCGAAAAGGCTGGCTCCCCATCATCATGCCCACACACTTTACAGATTGAAAAGAGGTATAGAATACCTTCTGGAGAAATGAGTGTATATTAAAAGGAACACACAAATAGTTATATCACAGAACAGACTAGTTACAATTTCCAAACACTTAAAAGCCACTTGTAGCCTTCCTAGACAATTGTATTGTTCCCTCTTAAAATAGCAGTAACTTAGAATAAGGATAATGACCACAGGAATACGTAGTCTTCATATCAGTTTTTTTTATGCTATTAACATTACATGTCTAATTTCACACTTGAGTCACATTTCATAGCCATGAGTAAACCAGGTTGAAACTCTCTATCACTGTGTGACTGAATTTCATGTCCTTACTGTTTTAATGGTTTAACAATATAATTTGAATGAATATGGGGTGGGGGAAGAGAGATCACCATCTGTGTGAATTACAAATCAATACAAGTTGATATTCATTGTTCCATGTTTGTTCACATCTTTCTTTTACACTAACGCGATGCACAGAGGCTGATGGTATATCTGATATTATATAGCTGCTATTTAGTTAACAAGATATAGTAGATAAAGCCTGTATTTGAACTGTATGTTTCTGTCACATAGATAATGTGTATCAACCGTACTGATACGAGCCAAAATAAAGTTCTGATATGGAAAGAAGTACTCCATAACATTTAGAAAATTCTTGTAATGCTTTTAAATTCCCTTACATTATAGCTTAAGAATAGAAAACTGGAGGTGCTTTAATTCACTTTAAGGGAATTAACTAATCTTCCTAATACCAGTATTCAAGCAACCTTTCTGGCCATCTAAAATGTTCACTTGTGCATATCTTAGGAAGTCCACAGAAGACAGTGGCAGGTAAGAAGAAAACAAAACCTTTGTAAAATGGTAGGCAGCAGAGTCCAGGAGATACAGAAAGAAAGCATAGTGAGACAGCAGGATAAGGAGGTATTTTACCTATTCCATATATTTTAAGGGATTCCCTGCTTCCCTCTACATACAAATCTTAATATTCACATCAGGGACTCCCCCTCAATAGGCACCTTGGAGGGCACTAAAAACCTCCCATCAGAGCCTTAGAAGGCTCAGAACAACCTGTCAACAATAAGTAAAGTCAATATTCCCGCTGAGGAGCCTATGCACTCTCATAAGGCTTTTTACCATTAAGTTACTGATATGAAGCACAATCTCACCCTGTTGCCATGGGAACTTGTTATTTACTTGAACAGGAGCAGAACTGGACTTGCGTACTCATAACTTTTAACTTTGCTTTTACAAAGTTTTTGTTGTTGTTTTGTTTTTCAATTTCAAAACCCTTTACATTCTAATCACTGGAAGGGCAAAGGGAAGAGCCTGAGCAGGGATGAGTAACAGAATGTTATAAGGGAGCTGCTAGGTCTAATTACCCAACATTACAGAAGCCTGCAGCCTTAAAACATTCTTGGGGGTGATAAGTTCCATTCAACTAACAGGGCTGTCCAACTGTGAACCCCAAAGACTGAACATGCAGCTCACAGGCTCCTGCCCAGCTGCCGCTCTACCCATTGCTCCTGCTGCTATGGTGGCTCTGGGCTGTACCTCTCTTTTCTGGGTTCTGCTTCCTGCTCCACTTCTGGGGACAGAATGTCATGGTGGGAAGGGACAAGGAAAGGGTCTCACTGCTCACGTTCAGTGTACAGCTGGGAAGAGAGAAGCCAGACTGCATTTGCATCCAGGAGAGGACCTGCGCCACCTGAACTGCACGCACAGCTGGGAGTGGCCTTAAGCTGCCTGTGTGGCTTGGAGTGGACCCAGGTTGGGGATGTGGCTGGGAGTAGACCAGGGTTACGCACAGTGATCGGAGATAGCATGCAGCCCCAGGGTCTGTGGCCTGCAGGGCATGCAGCCCCTGTCACCTAGAAGTTGGACATCCCTGAATCATGACAATAATAAAATTAAAACATACTTAAGGAGATTCTTATTATCACAAGAATCTTTTTCTGTTAACTGGACAAGACAAACATGGAAGAGCAACTCTCTCTAAATTTGCTCAGGAACTTTCAACTACACTTTGAAGACAGGTATGAGGAAGGAAATACTGACTTTTTTAAACATGCTAAATTAAATCATAGAATCATAGAAAATTAGGGTTGGAAGGGACCTCAGAAGGTCATCTAGTCCAAACCCCTGCTCAAAGCAGGACCAGCCTCAATGAGATCGTCCCAGCCAAAGTTTTGTCTACCTAGGTTTTGAAAACCAAGGAAGGAGATTCCACCACCACTCTGGATAACCTGTTCCAGTGTTTTACTACCCTCCTAGTGAGAATTTTTTTCCTAATATCTAACCTAAACTTCCCTTGCTGTAACTGGAGACCATTGCTCCTTGTTCTGTCATCCCTCCAGTTAAAAAACTTAAGAAAGACAGACATGCATTTCTATTTTAATATATTAATTATACATTTGTATTTTATTACCTCTTGCTGGAATTCAAGAGATACTTAAAGTTCTGGGTTTGGAAAAAAAGGCTAGATATGATACCTCAGCATATTTTTGTGGCCAGAAGCAAGAACAGCCTTGCACTTGCTATCATTATTATTATTTTATTTTCATTACAAATTGCCTATGTAAACAGAAACACTGAACATAAAATATATCAAAGAATGATATAATAATCCTTTGTTGTTTTGACTTAATTTCAAACACAGGCTACAATAACTGAATTAGAATACTTAAGGAAGAGAAAATATTATCACCCCCTTTAAAATATTGTTTTAGTTTAACTGTGTGCTACTAGAAAGAGCCATTATTCATGGGATCATTCAATGTCATAAGCATTTAATACAGTAGTGTATAAATTTGGGTTTTTATACTGTACATTATTAAACAGCAGGATCTGACCTATGCATCTGTAAAGTGCCTTCACTTGTTCTGAGCTTGGTAGGACTTCTGATGCTAGGAAATCTGGGCAATACTTTGAACATAAGTGTATGATATCTATTTCCAAAGATGACAACACTGCATAGATTGCTTAGAAACCAAAAGCGTTTAAAGCTTTGAAATTATGCTTCTGGAAACCTTCACTGTCCCAATTTGGTAGACAAGAAAAATACTAACCTGAACAAGGACAAAGTAGCGTTTTTTCCATCTTTTCCAAACCTTCTGTCCAAAAGCATATAAATATCTGTGAAAGGAAAATGTTTTTTCTATGAAAAACCAGTGTGAAATTAAGAGGAGTTAATGTAAATAAAAGCAATGTAAATAAATACACAAATGCTACCAAGCCCTTCTTTAAATTAAGCACTGTCATCTCTAAACAAGAGCAATTTTTCCCTACTTATTCAAATTTTGAAACTGCAGATGTATAGCGAGCTATGTCTCTACTAAAAACTTGACTGTAATTTTAAAAAATACATGAAGAAGAAAAGCAGGAACAAATGGATTGTACTGATATTTAAAAAAGGCTAATCTGTTTTTATTCAGTCAACTGATGCTATGAAAATAAAAGAGAAAAAAGAATACTCATGACTTAGCAAACCTATGGGTATATACACAACAGCATATTTCCTTCTGCAGAAGAATCAGAATGTTAAGTTGTCTGATTTATTCTTTATAGAGTCATCTGCATTTTGAATTTTTGCCAGTATTCTTCCAACATGGCAGAGCAAGGATGTGGTTAGTAAAATACCGACTGTAGTGTAAATTTGAAAAAAACTCTCAAAAACTCAATCATCAAAGAAACTGGTTTTTATTCTCTTAACATAAAAGAAACTGTGATTTCTCAAACTACAGGGATAGCTGGTACAGACAGCAATATTAATAAAATAAGGATATCTTTCCCAGAGTGACAGAAACTGCAAGACTCTTGAGGCAGAAAGCAATCAACAATACAACAAAATGAACAATACCACAATTAATGATAACTGTTTAGGTGGCAGAGTAAGCTTCCTAATTGTCTTGCAAGGGACACAGAAGTAAAGCAAGGCTTTATTGAAGATCCTTTATCATCTCCAGACTCTAAGCACTCAACCAGGAAGGATGTAGCCTGTGGTTAAAAAAAAAGAAAAGAAAGGAAAAAAAAAAGGAGGACAAAAAACATCTAAGGATGGAAACAAACATTGCTTTTCGTTGCCATGCTGCTGCCATACAACTTTTATTGTGGCGCAAAGGCCACATAATTAGATGTCCATGCCCCTTCTCATGCCACAAATATGTGGCCACGACAAAGGAGATATTAATTTGTGTCACTATTTAGCACCAGATGTCTATTTGTTTGGTGGCAGGAGAGCCTGGGCAGCTTAGAGCTGCCTGCACTTTCCAGCCACTACAGACATGTGTTCCAGGGGCTTGAGGGACCTGATCCTGCATATCCTGGGAATTACCATGCAGGATCAAGGCCCTCAAGCACCAGGAGCACCTGCCCAGCTTTACCCACTTACAGAGATGCACCCTGAGGAATGTATTCTTCTCAAAAAGAATATTTCATAAAGGAGTGCATGTTCAATGGTGTAAATTCTGGTGATAGTGTGGGAGGTTCCACTCATCATAGCTACTAGATAGGAATCTGAAGTTCCAGGTATCAGTAACTGAATGGAAAGGCCCCTCTGTATAAATGGTGCCACAGCAGCCTTTTCAGGGTCTCAGATCCTGAATGCTTGGTGATGTATTTTACTTTAATGAGATTATGTTGACAACTGCACTCTCAAATAATGGTTTGCCTTTCTATTCATTGTGTGTACTACCAAGAGCAGCATCAATGTTCTTGCAAAGAACATCCATACAAAGCTGAGTAGAAGGAACCACAAACTGAAAGTCTTCTGTTGTAGCATTGAGGAGGAATATGAATGATTTTCAGTTTGAAGCTTAAGAGCAGGACACCTGCTTATCTGTTCTACATGTAAAAAACAAGCTGCTTTATCCTTCAAAGAGTGAAGTCTGGTGCAATGGTAACTGACAAGTGAAGTTTTGCCTCCAAAGCTGCAACAAAGACTTATAATTCAATGTAAAATCTATGGACTAAAGGGAAGTAGGCAGGTATAGAAAGGGAAGAGCTACACCAAGCATTATGCTACCCTACAAAGACATGGCTGCTTCAGAACAAACTCAGGACTGAGGTAGACCTAGCACTTGAAATGCTTCCAAGCGCAGTGGGCTTGGAAACATTAAAAAAGGCCCATTTCAGCCACTGGACATGCATACAGCTCCTGTCATGCCCTGTCTCCAGCTGGAATTTTCCAAATCACCACAGCTGCATGTTGCCATGTGCTCTCTGGCCTGGGGGCTATGACAGGAGGCTGCAGTGACATGTGGCATGGTTTCCATCCATAGAGTGGGTGCAGAATTAGCCGTAGGGGTGGGCAATGTGGGCAACTGCCCTGGATACTGTGGTTACAAGAGTGCCAGAGGGACATCACACACACACACAACCTGCACCCCTTCAGGTGGAGCTGGGCCAGGCACTGCTGGTAGCTGTGGAGGCACATTCCCTGCCCTGCAGAATGAGCCCACGGAGATACCCACAGTGCTGGAGACTGACGGGCATCTGACAGGCAGCCGCATTCTGTCTGCCCCTTCCCAACTCTCCATCTCTCCGCCTGGCTGGGCAGGCCACGCAGCTGAGCTAGGGGTGTCGTGATTGCTCCTAGCCTCAGCAGTGGCTCCACATGGGCAGCTGGGCAGCAGTGTGCTGGGCATACAACTGCCAAATGGCTGCAGCATGGCAGCCAGAGACAGGGACAAACCAGGAACAGGGACACCTGCCCAGGCAGCCAGACTCTATCACCTCTTCCCACCCCTCCTCCCCTGCTCTGCCTTTCTGCTTGCTTCTAGCAGCGCCGCTGACTTTGGGGAGGGAGGGGGGTGCTGGAGGTGATGATGCCAAAATACAAGTTCACTCAAGATGCCTTTATCTACTGCACAGTAGCCTAATAATACTGTGCAGTAGCTTATTAGCATTGTTTGTGCTGTGGTGCACTACTGCACAGTATTATTAGGCTACTGCACAGTTAAGAGTCTTGGGTAGACCCCTCCCCTCCCCCTGCCCAAGAGAACTGAAGAGGTACATGGGGCTTGGGGGCCAAAGAGAAAAAACCTGGCTCTGGTAGTGGGGTGAGGCAGTCTCATGACAGAAGTGCAAGGATCTCATAGTAGCAGACCCTATGTCCCAGGACCAACATGAAACAGAAACAGCAAAATGCTTCTAAATAGTATGAGGGGCAAAGATTTTAGGGTGGCATCTTTTACTGGACCAACTACAGTCTCTCGTATAATCTTTGTGTCTCACGTAAATCCTGGACCATCATGACTAAATCACTCTAACACCACCATAACAGCTAAATAACACCTCATTCAAACAGATACTTTTGTGGAGCTCTTTGGCCAGGGACAAACATTTCACATAAACCAGTTTAAGTAATCAGACTGGTTTAAACATGTAACACAACAGATGTTCAATGCGCACAAACCAGTTTGAAAATGGATGAAACTGGTTTGAGACAATCCTGGTTGAATGTGGTATCAGCCTTAACCTATTTGCATTAAAACAGTTTATACAATGTCTGTTCCAGATTCCTTGCTGGTTTAAATTAAACCAGACTCCCCCCAGCATCCCAGCATGCTCTCTGGGCTGGATGGGGCTCCCTGCTCCACAGCAGAGCTGGCTCCTCCCCTCTACTCCCTAGCTGGAGCTTGGCAGAGACTGCAGGCATCTGCCTGGCTTCCCCCTGCTCCCCCTTTCCCTCCCCAACCCCCCTGCCTTACTCAGACACATAGCATTAGCTACTAAATCACATACTGCCTATGGTCCGTGCTGTGGCAGATGGGACAAAGGCAGAATCAGCAGGTACCTCTGTTGTTTTCTTAACAGGATGACAAACACTGAGTTAGGGGTGATAAACACTGTGATATCCTTATCAATTCCCTGCTGGGCTGGTCAGAAGGGGGGAACCCCTCCCTAGTCAGAGCATCTTGCTGTGGCCTGCCCACACCCCACACCCCTCAGTTCGCAACTATGGAAGGGAAGGGAAGGGAAGGGAAGGGAGGGCTACTTTAGCACACCCTGGCTTCTAGCCTGAGCCACTGCAGGCATATGCCTGCATTTCTGGGATGTCTGTGCAGTTACAAACTTATTCAGCCTAGCCAGGTCAGACTATCCTGCAAAGATTGAATCAATTCAGGCTCAGACTTTTTGAATGTCTGTCCCTAGCCTTTGGCTGCTTTTTGGGGTGCTTTGTGCATCTGTATAGCTTGCCCTTGGAAAAACTTTAGAGGTATTTGAACTGCTTCAAATGTGACATCTGTATGCAATTCCAGAGAAAACATATTAGCTTTCTACTTTATCACTCTTGTCCACAGGAGCAGAGTGTAGTCTGGACACTGAGCTCATGAGCCACATGAGAGCGCAGAGAAAATGGATGCCTGAGGGCCAAGGGCTTGGGACTGTGGTTTCCTGTGACAATAACTGTTGCTGTGTTTTTGGGCTCCAATACCCAATTGTTCTGTCCCTCATCTAAGGGGCAACAACACATGGACACTAGAGCTTCAGCACATGGGCATTAATTTGTTTTATTATTCTCTTTAATACAGGAAAGAAATATGAGTTTCCAAGGCTAAGAGCAGACAGTCAAAAAGCCTTAGGCTGAATCAATTTAATTTTTGCAGGTTAGTTTAAACTGCATAGATTGAACTGATAAGCAAGTGAACAGACAGTCACTTTTGATTTTGGAATTGCAGCCATATGTCTGCAGTGGCCCAGGCCAGAAGCCGGGCAGTGCTAAAGCATGCTTCCCTGCTGAGCTGAGCACACAGCTTAGGCTATGGATAGCCCAGTCAACCTGCAAGGGGGACTTGTGGAGGAGGTGCAAAGCATGTTGGGATGCTTGGGAACTGAGTTAACTTGACTCTGGAGGGGATCTGGGACAGAAGTTCAATAAACCAATTTAACCTAAATCAGTTAAGTCTGATACTACAACCATCCAGGTTTATCTTAAACTAGATTTGGCCATTTTGAAAGTGGCTTGTGTGCAGTGAACTTCTGTTGTGTTACAAATTTGAGCCACTTTCCAATCAGTTATACCAGTTTATGTGTAATTTCTGTCCCTAGCCCAAATGTACATTTTCACTTCATCACTACTCTAAAAAATGATATAAATGGCCTGTACTGGAAGTGTGTAGTGCACATCAGTAATAATTTAATTATATCATATATGGGACCTCCTCATCCTGTATCATCACAAAATAAAAAGATAACTTTGTTTGCCCCTAGCTATTAATTTGTGAATATGCTACATTACTTGAGCAGTGTGTTAGGGTTTTTTTTGTCCTGGTGAGATCAGACAATTTGGTTTGTGTACAACAGGTCTGTTTGCGGGATTACTATGTGATTGTGCTCTGTCAGAATACCCTAGAGCCTGCTGTGTAATTCCTATCTTCTTCTCAATTGTATGATTATCTAAAATTCAATAAAAAAAGAAAGTTTAAGAAAAAGGGTGTGTAAACCAGACATGTCAAAGAAAGGGCATACTGGGAGCACATATTTTACTGTGCTTTATGTGAGAATTTAGAGTGTTTCCCAATAAGCAGGTATTTACCACACAGTGTGCCAGAAACATACTCTAATGTGTAATGTGAAGGTTTGTACTTTTTCTATATATTTCAAAAGAAGCAAGCATATTCTCTAAAGTTGGAACATTTTACTCCTTTTTCTTCCCCCACAACAGAAACCACTTCTCCCACCCTTACCATTTCCTTAAATTTTACTGATTCTGTTAGGGAAGGCGGG
Organism: Crocodylus porosus; assembly: GCF_001723895.1. Lineage (NCBI taxonomy): Eukaryota > Metazoa > Chordata > Crocodylia > Crocodylidae > Crocodylus > Crocodylus porosus. The sequence continues at coordinate 104,145,662 of NW_017728931.1, forward strand.
AGGGGGAGTGAAAAGGGTGGGTATGAATGGATATATTTGATGAAAAGTGCCAAAAATACCTAAAGACACTTTCCTCATCTTTGGGTTCTAGAGGAAAAACAACAATGTTCACAAAAATGGGGGTGGTGGACTGCACAGTGGTTGCTTGCTCTGTCAATCATGAACTTACCCTGTACCACGCTAATCTTTCTGGCATAATTCATAGAAGCCTGCAGACTGCTTTAACCTGTGCTGCATGCTGACAGTACCATGGAGCCCATACACTGGCTGGGAATAAGCAGCTAAAAAATGAGGTACAAAGACATCTTTGACCATGCTCTTTCCCTTGGGCATAGCTTCTCAGATAGCAGAGGGAGCCATATTCTAACATTTCCCCTATACCAGGGAATATTCACGGCCAATAATGCTGGATTTAAATCTAGAATTAATTACAGGTCTAGCAAGAAATGAACAACCCATACCAGAAAAGCTGGCTTTTAGATCTTTCTCTAAAACCAAATGAACACAGCATTGAGAACTGCTCATGACAAAAAACATGTAACTGAACAAGGAGCCATGCATAGTTGATCTCTGAGTGAAGCATTTAAAACAGGAATTAAAAAGGACCCCTCCAAACACTAAACAATTTTATTTAATTAAAAAAGTATGGCAGATCTGGTCTTTGCTGTCATTTCAATGTGGACAATTCTTACATTCTGTAATGTATTCAAAGTCAACTTAAAACTACAGAAATAAAAGTTAAATACTTGTATGTGCTTCCTTTTATTACAACCAGATTATACCTAAGTAAGGTGTTAAGTAACAGCTTCCTTGAGGTGGGAATAGAATGGAACATTGACTATTTAACTTTAAAATCTGCTGTTTTTACACAGGATTAGGTAACAAAGAAATTACCATTATTGACACAAAGCTGGGATTTAACAGAGAAGAAAATCCTTATGGCACTTGGTTTTACAAATCACTATAAATGCACTGCAAGAATCTTGTACTATTAATCCCTCTTCCAATGCTGTTCCTAATGGGGAGTGTTATTTCCTATTGTAGAATACTGAACTAATTAGCAATATTTATATTTTATATTGTTTCTGTAAATACAAACTCCTGTGCTATCATAAATAATTTAATTTCTGTTCCATGAAGAGTAGAATTTGAAAAATCAATATGAGAAATGTATAGAAATTTTAACGAATGTTCGTTCTGATAAAAGCTAAAGGGCCAATTCATAGAGGCAAACAGGAACTAGTTTGTTGATGGACTGTGTACCTATAGCAGGAAGAAAAACAAGGCCTTATTAACTGAGTTTTTCTTTGGTGACCTCTACTCGCCTTGCAGAGGGATAGGGGGAAAGAAAGACAAAGTGGGAAATTTTTTTAAAAAGAGGAGTCCAAGAAGAAAGCTGAGAAGAATCTACTCTTACTGGTTACGTGGTAGAAAATCTGTAACCTCACACAGGTTTCAATGAAGTATCTTGTATACGAGGAGGATGGAGGGCATGTTGCACCCTTTCCCACCAATAAATTAATAAAGCTGCAGCCTGCCTCTTCAATCCTGCATCTGTTGCCAATTACCTGCAGGATCTTATCAATCATTCAATGTAAAAAATATGCCCCTCAGACTGTACCCTTTTGAATACCTTCAGCCATTGTGAAAGCCATACACCAGACTTTCCTTCAAACATTAGCTTTCTCTATGAGCCAAAGAACCATTATTTATAATGCACCAAAAATGCTGATATGCAAACATAGCCACAACCACATTCCTCAAAAATATCACATTCTTGGTCAAACATTCTCTCTCTATTTCTGTTTTCATCAGAATGACCATAAGTAATTCTTGGATCATTATAGTTCAGCTATGTATTAAGACAGTATCCTGTAAGAGTACAATTCTTCTTTTGGTTATTATTAATTAGCTCCATCTACCTCTTTTTGAAGACTGAATTTTGCTGATCTACATATAAAAAAACCCCCAATACTTAATGGGTGGGTTTGAATAAAAAATGAGATATATCAAATCATTTTTATACATATATAATATATACACTTATTTAGAGGGTGTATGTTTAATCTGCTCTTCAGTCCTTTATATGATGCTCATATTCTTAGACTGTCAGTAATTTGAGACTGCCTAGATCTATGCTAGTATAGCAGCTAGAAAAACAGGATCCCAATCACAGATTATAGCTCCAAGTATGATCATAAAACAAACAATAATAATAAAAGAGAAGTCAATTAAATCAACTGTCTCCAAAACTATGAAGAAAAACTTTCCTTAAAAAGTTTGCTTTTTAAATAACAGCCATTTCAAAGTCTTAACTCAAAACCACCAAGCAATATTGCCTTTTTTTCCTATCAACTCAGAGAAGAAATAAAGCAGCAGAATTTATTTAATAAACTATTCTATGTTGTTGCAATTTTTGAAGGGCAAAAAATATACCTTGTGCACATTTAATATAGTTTTCATACGTCATTTTCTGTATTAGAGATATAAAACGCAAGATAGGATGGCTATTGGGTTTATATACACCACTATACAAATACAAGTTTATATCTCTTTGTCTCAGAAATAATATATTGAATATGTTGTAGTGTTTTCAAGAAACAAAATAGCTGCAAAATCTGACTCCACGTGAATCTTTAGATGTAATAAGGTTAAAGGTTTTTCAAAGTACACTGTCATGTATTACAAAAATTCTAAAACGTACTGCTAAATATTGTAGTTCAGTTTCAATTATGTGGTGGCATACAAGCTGAATATGAAAAAGAAGGCAGTAGTTTATTTACTCCACGTCCACGCTGCGAGAGTTCAGGGTCCTACTTTTTGATGAAAAATCAGCACTAATGAATAGCTGAAACACATAATTGTATGGAACTGCTGGAACTATTCATTGCTGGAAAAAATGTAAGAGGACTTATTACTTCTTTTACACAGATCATTTTTAATCCAGCTTTTTTATTCTAAGGAATGAAGCAATCCATCTACATCTTCAATGATAAATCCTCTACTTTTACAAGGCTTCATTTATCACAAACAATGAACAAATACAGAAAGAAAAATCAATACATGTGGCAGTTTAGTCCAGCAAAGGGTTTTCTTAAAGAGAAACCTCAGTCAAGGTTGAAAGAGCAATTAATGCAGTCTCAAAAATCTGGGCCATTCTGATAGAGTTCAGTTAACATGTGGCAGAAGTAATCATCCACTTGTGAAAATGATTTTCAGTTCATTCTCAAACACCTTTCAGACACTCATGATCCCATTTAACTGACAACAATACAGGCTATCTGTGGGCATCATTGCATTCAATGTGAGAACCAATAGGGACCAAATGCCCACAGGCACTTTCAGTCATCACTGCACGTTCTGTGTTGCCTGCATAAAAGGAATCTTTCTTGAACTGCATTCCTCCTTTTATTTAACCCCACAAGATTAAGCCATTTTTTTTTGTCTTCTGTTGAGGATGAGAGAGAAAACTGATTCAAGACAACAATATGACCTGGGTCATCAGAAGCCTAGCAGTAAACATTCTCAGATACGTTTTAGTACTCTCTGTGCTCTTGAGAAAGAAAAGTAAATAAACCTTCAATAAATGGAAGAAGAAAAAAACCCAGCCCAAACTTCTAATATAATTAATGACAGAAAAGGACATAGAAAACTTAAGTAATGTTGTCAAGTAAGCCAAGCAGCAAAACTGAAGAAAAATATTTTTGTTTATTTCAATGAGCAATAGGAATACATTTTTTCCTCCCAAGAATTTATTTTCATTCATTCTTATAAGCTTTTAATTTTAGTTACATTTCATTGTATGCCCAGCATTTTGATTAATAAAGACACATGGAAGCATCCAAATATTCTTACATTCAAGATACATGCCTGTATCTTAACAGTATGTTGTTGCATTCAATATCACTTCAACATTACTGAGTAAGCCGGAGCATCTACATGAGATGCTTGCTGCATTAGCTTAATAACACCGCACAGTAGTGTGTCAAGGCAAAAGGCATGCTAATAGCCTACTGGGTAGTGTTATTAGGCTAATGCGCAGTAAGTGTCACTAAATAACTATGTGCTGGCACTACTGTGTGGTAACTCTAGGTACTGTGAATTTTATTATTAAGGAAGTACTAAATTAAGTGCACAGTAAAGAATGTGTAATCTGTATCAAGACGCATCCTGTATCTTGTATTTCTATCAACTGGGCAATAAATATGATAGCTTGACAATAAATAATTACCTTATGTAGTACAAAAAAATGAATTAGATATACGAATTAAGGAAGTTAATGAAAGGAAAACTGTCAACTTCAAAAGGACTGCCAAGGTGATAAAAATGATAGTCATGCATGACAACTATGGAATACTGCTATAAAATGAAGTATGATAACATCTATAATTGGCTAATTAAAGGCTTTCTACTTTCCATTTATATGAAAAAATAGTTGAGTCAAAACTGCTTTTTTAAGTGAAGATGCATGATTGTCCTTTGTTAATTAATTTCTCAAGCAGGGGGTATTATTGGAGTTACCAGTGAGTGATCCCATAGCAACAGGATCTATGAAAGGTCCCTGCCCACCCCAAACTTCCATAACGACTTCTCTGACTTTCTTCTGGAGCTGAATTTTATCACCTGGAATACTGTCACAGCCAGATTAGACTACTACAAAGTACCCTAATAAGGCTATACCTTATATTAGAGCTGTCCAACTCACCCAAAAGGGGTAAAGTTGCAGTCTCCAGGCTATTGCTCAGCCATCACTGTTCCCATTGCTACAGCTGCAACAGCAGCTAGAGTCTCTGGGTTCCCCACTCCTTCTCCCAGCTGCTGCTTACTGCCATACCAGGAGAGCAGAGTAGAGCAGGGCAGTGCAGAGCACTGTGCAGGTGCCAGGGGTGGAGAGGGGAAATTGCATCTATACAGTGCAGTAGTGGCGGGGGGCAGGGGTACTCATGTACGCACACAGTGCAACAGGGGGTAGAGGGAAGCATCTATGTGGCACAGCCTGGTGACCTGTGCCTCACGTAGTGGTAGCCGCCACTGGTGTAGGCTGTGGGATCTTAGACATTGAACAGCGCTGCCTTATATCATAGAATCAAAGAAAATGGGCTGGCAGGGACCTCAGGAAGTCATCTAGTGCTTCTCAATTTTCTTTGTACCAGGATGCATTTTTAAACATCGATGGTCATTTCTGACCCAGTAAATAGTTTAAATAGAAACCACCCCCTGGCCCTGTCTGTGCCCCTCAGGCCCAACCCACAATCCCCTCCCCCCCACACCCACCAAACCCTGCTGGTGCCTCTCACTCACAACCCACTGTTCCCTACCCCCAGTGTTTGGGGCCAGGGGTGGGTGTGCAGGGTGGGGTGTGCATGTGTGGGACACTGGGGAGCATGTGCCCACCCAGATTTGTGTGCCCACAAGCTGTAGCCTGGCTGATCCACCAGCTGCACTGCCTGGCACTCCTACAAAGAGATAAGCACTGTAATATATACATTATTTTTTAAATTGGGTACCACTTGATTCATAAAAGGTATAGAGAGGTGCCTCAAGTCCAGTGAGGGGTAATTTGAGTCCAAAAAGCTTGAGCACCACTAAACTAGGGTTATTTAGTCTGGAGAAGAGAGGGCTGATGGAAGATTCGATAACAGTCTTCAAATATCTGAAGGGCAATAAGAGAGTGAACAGAGATGGGCTTTTTTCTTTGGCTATGGGGAACGGGACTGGGAGTAAAGGCCTCAAGCTACAGCAGAGGATATTTAGGTTGGAGTTTAGGAGGAACTTTCTGACTATGAGAGAGGTGAAGTATTAAAACAGGCTACCTAGAGAGGTTGTGGAATCTTAATCCCTGAAAATTTTCGACAGCAGGTTAGACAGACACTTGGCTGGGATGGTTTAGTCAGGGATGATCCTCCCTTGGGCAGGCGGTTGGACTACGTGACCTTGTGAGGTCCTTCCAGCCCTACTTTCCTGTGATCCTATAACACCATCTAGGACAAAAAGGTGGAGATTCTTATGTAAGTAAAAAACATTGAGACTTTTAGACAGGCAAAACAGAATTACCTCCTTGGAATTTAGCCAAGACCCCCCAGCTCAAAGACCCACTTGTTTGTGCATGGGTGGGGGGGAAGGTTCCATTCAAAGTAAATAAGAAACCACCATATCACCCCAAATATAAGAGTAAATTTAAAGCAAAGCAGAGGGAATTATACAACTTGTGTCTTTTTGGGACAACAGGTTTAACGACTCTCAGTTGCCGGATGCACTTTATTACCCAACCTAATGAAATCAGTGAAGACAAACTTCTAGCGAATGCAAACTCTACTGAACAAAAGAAAAACACAGCACATTTGTACATATACAACACTTATACATACAAATGATCAACTTGTACTTCAAAAGAGGTAGTAAGTGAAGCTTAACTAAAATAATTATCTGCACGGAAGAAAATATTGCTCTGGGTGACTATTTGTAAGTGACCTAAATAACAGTAGAGCAGAAGCATATTCTGCTCTTCTTGCTAGATTTCTTCAGAGGAAAAGGGTGCACACATGCAAATTTTAGAAATCTGCAAGACTATTGCTCAAAAATATTAATTAAGTGGAAGGTGTACCTTTACTTTATGGACTAGGGTTGAAAGACGTCTTCTGTATTGATAGTATCCTAGGAATTACTTAATTTTCCTCCAGGTTATTCTGTTTCCCAGACAAGGTATCATATTTTAGAACGCTCCCTTTTCAACTAAAAATGTTGAATAGAACTTCTTTGCAACCCCTGAATACCACTTCTAAATCAACAGAAGAGGTGCTGTAGAGTGACAAAAGGCACTCCCTGTTCCAGAAGTTGAGTGGACTGCCTCAATTGCATTCTAGCCTCTCAAATTGGAGAGGAAAGGAATGGAACCAGACACTGACTCTCATAGCAATATAAAGAAAGTGGCTGGTCTGTTTCCATAAAATAGTGTTTTCATTGTGTGGTCCATGCCTAAGAGAAGCTCTATCATAGGACTATCTCTCCTCTCAGTCACAAGCAGAGCGATTTTCTGTGACAACTGTAGAAGTTTCTTGCATTGAAAAATAAAAATTGGGAAATATATTTTAGAGAAGTTTAATACATGGAAACAAGGTGGAAAGATTCTACAGTGACCAACCAGTTCTTTGCAAACCACATTTTAAGAAAACTTGCTATTGAAATCTGTGATTGGTAGTATTTTTAAAGGTATTAGAACAGTACAAGGAAGTATGCGTAGGTGTGTTCATATCACTTAGATTCTTTTCAAAATCTTACTGTTAGTAATAATTTCATTGTTTAGTCTTTCAGCTTGTACGCTTTCATAATGAACAAAATGTATTTAAAATATTTCTCCGAGAAATATACAGAAATGAGTAAGTTGAAACTGACAGTTTCTTCAGAAATTAATTTTTATGATGAAAAATTAGGTCCTTTCTACAACATTATTAAACAGCCTTATATAATTTCTGGAAAGGGTAACATTCCCTACTAAAATGATCAAAAATCCATAGTAATAACCTTCTATTTGGGACTCTTCTGTAATGTAATAGCTTGTATATTATATACTAAAAATAGACTTGTTCTGAATATGTTGCATTTATTGGCACGTTGATAAAGCATTGCAGTGATGGCTGTTAAGGAATAACAAAATAGACAAGAAAAATACAAGCCACAGTATCACTTTAATTTGGTCTTTTTCAAATACTATTTTACTTTACAGGAAATTTAAATAATGTTATATATTTTATCTACTGTGCCTATCCTGAAACACCTAAACTCGAAAACATTCACACAAGTATAGGTTAATACACTTGCACTTGATGGAACGTAGAATTTATTACTTGTTGAGAGAATGCCAGAGCCACCTTTCGGAAAATGAACATTACTGCAGAGATCCCTACAAGTAAGGCTCAATCCCTTTATTATTTTAATATATGCATGGTTATACAGATATATGATTCTGTAGACCATATAGATTTATAGAGTATATTACACTAGTATATATTATACTATACTGTAAGTTCTCAATTCCAGGGAAGCTGAGCAGACAAAAGTAAAAGTAAAACAACAACAGTGAAGTCACTAAAGGATTATATGTTACACTCTTTCTGGAACACAGAGCACATAAACTTCCATTTTAAGTTCCACAAATATTTTCTTCTTAATGAAATTTACTTGTAAATTGAAATATTGTAAAACACCTTTTTTACAATGTGAAAATGGTGGCATTTTTGCTATCTTTTAAAACAGGATAAACCCTCAAAATGTTTTTGTATTGTCCAATGATGTTGTTCAAAGTTTAGACTGAGATTTTCAAGCCAACCACATCCTAAAACTCTCTTCTACATAGTGAGCATGTCTACACATGCACTTTTACTATAGTAACCAAAATTACTGTGCAGTATGGATGCACAATTGCACATTTGCATGTGTACAGACATACTGCGCAGTAAATACGGTGACTTATGCCAACTTGAGTGTAAATTTGATGCCCGCGTCATGCCTGAATAGTTACTGCACAGCAACGCACATGTAGACATGTTACTGCGCTGGAACCCAGGGCGCTTCCCTGCTGGGTCTGCCCAGTCACTAGGGAGGCTGCCCTGAGCCCAACCCCAAGGCTTCTGGCTGGCCACCTCTCCTGGCTTCAACTTGGAACTAAAGTTAGTTCCAAGGACTGGCAGCCATGTGGCCAGAGGCTGGAGCTCCCCCTGGTGGGCACAGAGCCACATTGAGGGCTACTCTGACCTGGTACTAAATTTAGTCCCAGGTTGACTGCATATATATATATGCCAGCCTATTCCCACTTACTGCACAGAACTTCTTGCACAGTAAATTTAAGCTGGCATAAATGCACGTGTAGATATGCCCAGTGAGACCACTTTTCGACCTGGCTATCTAGATGGACCCTTCTTTTGTTTAGCAACTTTGGAAGAGTCAAGTACTGCTCTCTGAATCTTCCCTACCACCTGTTTGGGCTGTTACCCCCAGACTGGATGCACATGGCTTAGTATATCTGAGAGAAGGCAGGGTAGATTTTCTCCTTAAAGACTAACTAAATCTCTGATGTAGTTAGACTAGCTGTTTTGGCCAAACAAATCTTATGGGTGCAATTAAATCCCTTAGGTAGCCTCAAAATTTGCAACATTTCCTCCAAATTGATGGTATCTGCATTGTGATACACTTTTATTAATTATTAATATTAATATTAATTATGGCTATACAGGAAAACTAGTAAAGTAACTGCTTAATGTATACCAGTTCTCAACCTTTTTAGACTCAAGACACCACCACCCCCCCTCAGAAAATGCCAGGTCTTAGCTTTTACTCCTGTTTTGACTACGGAAAAAATAATACAGCAGGTCAGAATGGCTTTGACACTGTGAATACCTATCTAAAAATCTCTTGAGTTTATCTTGTGATATATAGATGCATATATAGGTATTCAGAAGATCTCATGGCACCCTGTTTGAGAATCACTGATCCATACTGACCAAGAAAAACTTTACTTATATTCCTTCATATACTTAGTTTTAATTTTAAACTACACAACCAAATATGATTTTTCAATGTAAAAAGTAATTCATTCTTAAAGGTTGCCTCTGCCACCCCCACTTGTTTCCTCTAAAATTTAACTATGCTGCCCTCCTGTGGAAGTCAGCATATTCAGCAACAATGAGCAGGAGTGTAAAAGAAAATTTCAGTTCAACTGTTGCATTGATAACTAGGTTGCAGTTGATTTGAACAGTTTGGCCTAAAGTTCTGAAGTAAACAAACTTTTCTTAATATAGAACAAAATATTAAGGTTATAGCTTATAGATGTAAGTAGGATAAGTGCAAGTTCCTGCATACGGGTCAGAATAATTGCATTCACAAATCATCAGCAATCCCCCACAGCCTAGGATGATTGTTTTCCGTGACTGTCTTAACTGTGGGCCTAAAGATGGCTGATGAGGCCTATCTGAAAACAATAAACTCTGTCGCAGCTCAGGTGTGAGAGGTTTCATAGTAGCTAGAGTCGGAAGGGACCTAGGTAGATCATCTAGTCCGACCCCCTGCCTTGGCAGGAAAGAGCACCGGGGTCAGATGACCCCGGCA
>NW_017728931.1:104155862-104217097 GCF_001723895.1 Crocodylus porosus
TTGATGTAGAGTGCTACTCCTCCACCTTTCCTTCCTATCCTGTCCCTCCTGTATAGCCTATAGCCCTTGACACTCACCGCCCAGTCATGCGATGAGTCCCACCACGTTTCTGTGATCCCCACTATGTCAGGGCTGGTGACAGCTAGGTGGGTGGCTTTGGGTTCTTGATTCAGTCCATGACACACTGTTTTTGCTGCTCCTGCTTCTCTGTCTCCCATTGTGACTAAGATTTCAAACTACTGAGATCCCAGAAGCAGACATTTTCTTATTTGGGATGGTCCTGGGCAATAGTGTCCCATGAGTTGATGTCGATGTTGCATTTTTTTTTCAAGTTGGCCCTGAGGACATCCTTGAAATGCTTTCTTTACCCTCCTTTCGAGTTTATGCTTTGACTGAGTTGGGAGAATAAAACTTGCTGTGGAAATCTGAGGTCAGACATCTAAATGAGATGGCCGGCCCAGTGACGCTGATGTTGGATGATCACTGCCTTGATGTACGTGGTGTTTGCTTGCAAGAGGACATGAACATTGTTAAATCTGTCTTACCACTGGATTTGAAGGATCTTCCTCAGGCAGCATTCTTCTCTGGCAGCTTCAGTTCTCTCCTGTATGTTGTTCACATCTCAATTCCATAAAGTAAGGAGGGTTTGGTTTCAGATCTGATGTTGCAATCTTTGAACACCCATTGTCTCAAGTGTCCAAAAGGCTGCACTAGCACATTTAAAGCAATGTTGGGCTTCATCAACATCAGCCTTCTGTAGGGAATGGTTTCTGAGATACGGGAAATACTCATTGTTCTTCAGAATCTCACTATGAATCTGAATTACCAGAGCTGGGGACTGCTCATTAAGAGCTTATTGATGAAGCACATTAGTCTTCTGAATATTAAGTATCAGTCCCAATTTCTTGCAAGCCTTGGTAAAGATGTTGATGACTACCTGAATGTCTGCTTCCAAGTGAGCACACACTACAGAATCACTGGCATACTGGAGTTTTATGATGGAGGATGGGCGGTCTTGGTTTTGACTCGGAGATGGTTGAGATGAAGTAGCTTACCATCTGTTCAGTAGTTTAGATCCACTCTAACTGTAAGCTTGTTGGTGGTCACATGTAACACTGAAATAAGGAATACCAAGAAGAGTCTTGGAGCAATGACACAGCCTTGCTGAACCCCTGTCTTAACATCAAAGGGATGTGTGATAGATCCACTACTGAGAACCATCGCTTGCACACCATTATGGAGCAGGCAAAAAAGGTGATGAATTTCAGTGGGCATCTGTACTTCAGAAGGATTCTCCATAGTGTTTCTTAGTTGACAAAGTCAAAGGCTTTTGTGAGGTCAAACAAGTCAATGTAGAGAGGTTTATGTTGTTTCTGGTATTTTTCCTGCAGCTGGTGATCAGTGAAGATAATGCCAGTTGTGCCTCTTGATGTCCTAAACCAGGGATGGGTAAAATACAACTGAAAGGCTGGATCTGACTTGCCAACTGATTGGATTCAGCCTGTGACTGCCCCCATGGCGCTCTGCATGGAGCTAAATCCCATCTGGGGCAGCCAGTGCTGTGCTCCTGTTTGCACACAGAAGTCCCAGCCCTGGCCAGCATACACAGCTGCTGTTGGGTGCTGCTCTGCTCCCTTCACTTCCAGCAGTGGCTTCTCCCCCTGGCTCCTGCCCTTTTGCACCAGTCTGGGAGAGGGGGTAGCTTCAGACAGGCAGCTCCTGCCCCAGCATTCAAGGGTCCAGCTCCAGCTCCTGCTTGCCTTCCACCCACTCTGTCTGCCTGGTGTAATGAGTAGCCACTGGCAGATGCCTGAGTGGGGGCAGGGGGTGGGGGTGAGGAGGAAGACAGCCAAGAGCTAGAGCCAGAGCCCTGTGTACTGGGGCAGGAGCCACCTGGGTGTGCAGGGAGCAGATTCCAGGAGCAGCTCTTCAACAAGCAGGAGATGGTTCAGGAGGGTTCTTGCAATGATCTTTTCTATGGTGGACAGAGAGGTGAAGAGCAAATCCCTCTGCAATTTCCAGAGTTGGACTTGTCTCCTTTTTTGAAGCTTGTCATGAACATGGTTTCCCTGAGGTTGCCTGGGATTTCCTCATCATTCTAGATCCTTAAGATGAGGGCATGGAGCTGCAATGTGAGATCCTCTCCCCTCTGCTTGAAGATTTCAGTGGAGATTCCCCATCAACTCCAGCTGCCTTGTCATTCTTCATATGCTTGATGGCTTTCCTCATCTTGTCAAGGCTTGGAGGAATTCTAAGATCATCTCTGACTGGAATTCCTTGGAGCTATCAAAACAATAGAGTCTCCCTATGACTGAAGAAAGGTACTTGTGCCTAAAAAGTTGCAAAGAACTTTGTTCCGACTACTCAGTTGGTCTAATAAAAGATATCACATCTACCCAAAGAATCTTGCCCACCTATGACCTTAGACCAACATGGCTACAACCAAAACCCCTGCAGACTGTAGATGGCTTTGCTGGCACTGAAAAAAACCATGCATATCATGGCTGTAAATGAGATGTTGAAACACTTTTGCTTTGTCTTCCCACCATTTGTTTTTTATATCCTGGGTCCTCCTTTGGACCTCTGCTTTGACTTGTTGGTGACAATTTCTATTGCTTGGAGTTGATGTTCTTCTGTTGCACATAAAAGGCCTTGTGTTTGCAGTCAATCAATTCTTGGATCTCCCGGTCACTCTCATCAAACCAGTCTTGATGTTTCCTGGTAGAGAATCCAAACATCTCTTCACAGGTGCTAACAACAGTGAACTGAAAGGTACACCAAGCACTGCTCACATTATCCCATTGTTGTTGGTTGGAATTTGCCAGTTTTCTGTTGAGGCGCTAATGGAAGAAGACTCACTTGATTGGGTCCTCGAGTTCTTCAACATTAATCTTCTGTTGACACTGCTTCTGCTGCAGCCAGTTTAGAAGCAGATAACTTGAATGGTATAATCAGGCAGGTAAGTCATTGATTGGCCCAGCAATTATCAGCCCCTAAAGTAGCTTGGGTTTTGCAGACATCTTTGTGATCCTGGGCACGAACAACAACATGCTCAATCAAGGGCCAATGCTTGGATTATAGGTATTGTAATAACATCTTGTGCCTGTTTTTCTGGTGGAACAGGATGTTGGTGATGGTGAGTCCTTGTTCAGTGAATTTGTTCAAGAGGACGATGCCACTGGAGTTGACCTTTACCATTCCTTCCTTGCTGGCAACCTCCATTATAGATGTTTGAGTCTCTTTCAACTGGCACTGACATCGTCAAAAACAATGAGTCTGTCTCCTTTCAGACTGTCAGAAAGGAGTCGGTCAAGGCTGGCATAGACTTCGTCCTTGGTTTCATTGATGGTGTTAAAAGTCAGGGCATATGCACTGATGAAAGTGGTGTATTGGCTCCCTGCCAGTTTAATACAGCCTGGGGATTAAGTGGTTGGGCTGCAGTACTGCAGGGAAGGGCCTGTGAGTTACAGTGGACCATAAAGTGAATATGAGCCAACATTGTGTTCTTGTTACAAAAAAGGCCAATAGTATAATAAGTTGTATTAACAGGAACGTCACTTGCAAAGCATGGGAGGTGATTCTTTCATTCTATTCAGAACTCGTGAGGATGCCTCCCCTGCAGTATTGTGTCCAATTTGGGGCCCCACACTTCCAGAAGGAAGTGGACAGTTTGTAGAGTCCAGTAGATAGCAACAAAAATGGTTAGGGCCTGGAAAGGAGAACTTAAGAAAAAAACCCTGTGGTTATTAAGTCTGGAGGAGAGAAGACTGAGGGGTGATTTGGCAAGGCATTAAATACCTGAAGGACAATTATAGAGATAATGGACTTTTCTCTGTGGCCACAGGAGACAGGACTAGGAGCAATGGGCTCAAGATGAAGCAGGGGATATTTAGACTGGAGATTAGGAGGAACTTCCTGACTACAGAGCAGTCAAGCATTGGAACAGGCTACCTAGAGAAACTGTGGAATAACTGTGGAACGTTTTCAACAGCAGGTTAGACAGATACTTGGCTGGGATGGTTTAGTCTTGAGGGATGATCTTGTCTTGAGCAGGGGCTAGACTAGATCAAAGAATCATAGGAATGTAGAGCCAGACGGGAACTCATGAAGTCATCTAATCCAGCCCATTGAGGATGACCTCTTGAAGTCCCTTCCAGCCTTATTTTCCTATGATCCTATACCTGTCTTCTCTAATGCATATCTTCAACCGAGGGAAACACAGATAATGTAGCATAACTTTTCTTTCTTCACCACAGAGGGTGCTTAATAGATTTTTCCACTCAGACAAATTTTGGAGAAAAGCCAATTTCTTTTTCATTTTTGTAAATGTCTTCTGAGTTCTTAAGTGTATATAATGCTTTTGGGTCCATTTCCATGCCTGTGACTCTCCTGGACCAACTCCGTTGTCACCGAATCTCTCAGTAGTGCTGCAGAACAGTTCTCTTTGCAGTGATTTCTATAACCGCAGATATATCTAGCCTTTTCCTCTGTGTGGATCAGTAACCTTACAAATCCTTTACTGAAAACACTTGCAAAAGTGAAGAAATGACTGATTACCACTATGATTATCAGTATATTTACAGCATGTAGATTGCACACACATACAAAAATACAACTATTTGAAACTATTTTGAATTTCTTTTTGAAACTGAGTGGATTTCAAGTTAATAGTGCATTTTACTATTCTGCAACCAGTTTATTTTGTGAGGGCAAAGAACAACTTGTATCATAACACATTTACTCCCAAATAAGAACAGACCATAAAACTCATGTAACTTACGCAAAATCATTTCAGATCAAATGGATTTTCATTAATTCTAGTTTCAAACGTGTTCTATAGCAAAATATAATTGCAAAGTAATATTATGTAAAAATCCTGCCTTATACAATGCACAGTCAGGTTTTTCTTAGCACTTACCATGATACACTGTCATAGAAGTCAGTACTATTAGTTTAAATCACAGGTCTCCAATAGGGAAGCTAAACAGATATCATGATGCTGTAGAGGTACAGCAGCTGAAGTGCCATTTTTACAAACACTGATAGCCTTCTTTTAGATGAAACTTACAATGTTAAATTATTTTCTGATTAAAAGCTTAATTCTAAAAGAATGCTTATGAACAGCACAATATAATCTTTTTTCTAATAAACTCATCTACTGATTATCTAAGAATACTGATAAATACCAGTTTTACAAGATGCATATTCAGAGGTAATCAAATATATTCTTTAGTGCTAGCTGCCCTCTTTTCAAAAAATGCAGAATGAAATGAACTACCAAAATGAGACTTTTTTGACAAATATTATGTGTGTTACTGAAAGAGACTGTTAAATTGATAACAATCTCTGAGAAATTTAAAACTACAAACAATTATAATCTTAAGAAAAAGTAGTAGTAGTCACATGCTATTTCATGCCAATTAAAAAGTTGTTAACATGCTGTGTTAATACAAAAAGCAATTGACCTAAGTAGTGGGGCTAATTAAATGAAATAAGATAATTAAACGCTTTGCAATAAGTAATAAAAAATTATGGCTGTAAGTGTTTCACAATGTTGTCTTTTTGTTTTCCAGTATCTGCTTTTCTGCAGAATTCTAATCAGTTTATCCATATGCATAAGAGATATATACAGTGCAGATGTTAATTTGTTAGTGATAGGAATCAGGTGTTCAATTAAAATTTATCCAGTGTGCAAGAGAAAAATCTAAACCCTCCATTTAGTAGAGCACATGCAGCTCAATTAAAAAAAAATGAACTTAGTCATTCTAGATGAAATTATACTCTAGCATTCTTTACTGCTGATAAAATTTTAAATTTTGCACTATACTTGACTACTTTATTAACTTCATTATTTCATATTCACATCCTTTTAATTATTAATGCTTTACTTTGAGAATTTAAAGAACTGCTATTTTAACACGATGTGCAAAATTTAATCTGAATGTCATTAAGTGTTCATGCTAAATAAGTTGTTGGTATCTCTCCTCAGACATATAAATTTGCTTCTTACAGAATTCATGAATGAAAGAGAAACAGGACTAATACATTTTAACGCATCATATATTTATAACTGCTGGAACTATTTGTCCTGACTTTTTTGGCAAGGTGGGGAGGGAGGGAAAGAATATAAACCTGTTTTTTATTTTTAACAGTACTTGTTATGTAGATATGTTTTCTAATTAGTTACAGTACATAATCTTTACATTGAGGGAAACTTGTAAATGGTTCACTTCAGCTAATCTCTATTCATTATTCTTGGAGACTAACTGGTTCAGAGAGGTATGAGCTCTCATAGACAACAACTTATTTTGTCAGATACTAGAAATGGACAGACATAAGTAGGCTGTTGCTGATGAAAGATCTGAAACAGTATCTAGGTGCCACCTCCCCTACTTTCTGCCTGCCTTCAGACTAACATGACTAACCACCTTTGTGTTCATTGTTTGTAATGAACTGATCATGTAAACCATATGGTGCTGGCTGCTAGCCTGTCTCAGCCCAGGAAGGGCTGATATCACATCTGACATCTGTTCCAAGTTCTCTCTTCAGAGAACAGCTTTATTTTCCAAGGGTAAGACTGAAAAGTAACAGCATACAAAGATTTCTCCTGACCAAGCATGAAGTAGGAAGTCCTTCCCTTTCCTTTTCCTTTTCTGTCTCCACAACCTTCATCGGGAGACATCGTGTTTCCCACAACTCTATCCTCACCCCTCGTACCCTGAACCAAGTTTTCATCTATCACTACCCTCTTTTTAACAAACTGTCAGTTATTTGAAGACTATTAGCAAATTATTGCCCCCAGTCTTCTTTTCTGCATACTAAATAGTCCCAGTTGGAAGAACTGCAAGACATATTTCCTAGACCTCTAATCATTTTTGTGGCTTTTTGCTGAACTCTTTCCTTTACACTGGTGACATCAGGCATGGTAAAATGGTTCTCAGGTAAGTTCAGGACCTAGTATTGATCTAGGTTTAACTTTAATATAAAGGTAAAATTTCAGTGCAAGAGAAGGGCATTTCTACCCCCAACTACATAGTAGGTTCAATAAAAGATATTAACACAAGAAAAACTCAAACACCTTGCTGTTTGCATATTTCCTGGACCATCACAGTTACAAAAGCATTCAAAACCTACCGTAGCACCGGTAGAGTCCATGAAACCATTACTATGTAGATGATATGGTGGCTCTTTTAGGATTGTAAGAGTACTACAATGATGCCCTCAAGATAGTGTACTGGGTGCTGGATGATTTATTATTAAAACATTGGAATATGGAATTTGTAACAATACTCCCTGATATGTTGAACTACTCAAAGGATACTTGATGTGATGAATACGCTAGTTGGGCAAAACAAGAGCACAGACCAGGGATACTCTATTGTAATGTTAAAAGCAAATGAAATAATGTTAATAGGGTTATGCTACTATGAAAAAATAGAAATGGTTGGTATACCCTCACAACCTAACAAAATACAAAAATATAGAAAATTATTAGTCAAATTTACCCCTATCCTCCCTCAGATTCAGAAGTATTACCAAATTTTATATAATCTGGAAGGATCCATGACTTCAGATCAATGCAGTCTGTGTGACAAATTACTCTCCTATTCTGTCACTTAAAAGAGAGAGGATTCTCTCTGATGCAGGCAGGAAGTACCATTACACTAATAAATGAATATTGGTATCCTATCTTAGTGCTCTTTATTTTCTGAGAGTTTATTTCTTCTAAAATAAAAACAGGGTGAATTTTATGATTGTGTACATGACAGATGGGTAGAACAATTATGACCTCATATCTGGAAAAGATAAACAAGAACATTGCTTGTGTTACTAAGTGTGGTAAGGATGTTAATATTAGTTATTCTAAGTTAGTGAAGTTACCTGCCTCCTCCAGTATCAAACAACAGAGTTAAAATGATAAAATATATTCTCTACTATTGTCACAATTAAGGTCAGATTTTGATCTGCACTAAAACTTTTCCAAAGTTACAGGTATTTTGAAGCAGAATGTGAAGTTTCTCCTGGTAGAGAAAGATGATATCTGGTAGAGAAGTTCAGGTCAGCATCCGAAGTCTCCCAAAATTGCATGCATTTGATGTTCAGTCAATTTGTAGTCCTCATTGTTGCAAAGCTTAAAATGCTTCTGATATTATAATAATTTTTTAAAAGCTGGGATTAGTCTATAAAAATAATTTGGGAAACAACATTTGATACACAGGAAAAAGTATGAGAACTCTCTAAATGCATGTCATGTACACCTGGTGACAAAGAAGCCTAATTAACTGCTTTTTTGTTTTATGACCTCTTTGGATTAATATGTTTTGCTACAGCACAATGCACTGTTACTTTTTTCCTCCCTCTTCTAATACTATCTTTGGCACCTACAGAATTAAGTTAGCAGCAAGTCCACTTCTCCTGTTTTTTCATAGCTGCTGATAATGAAGCTCAAAATAAAATTATTGCACAGTGATGTAGAACAACATCCAGTTACAGATTACATCTGGCATTAGACTGTCACAACTAATTCACATACATCTTGGCCAGTTTTAACTTTAGACTCAAGGTCTATCAAATAAAAATACTGCTTTATAATTTAGGCCTTTTGGCCTGAATGTTTTAAAGATCTTAATGAAGCTATTAAAGATATTAATGAAGATATTAATAAAGCTATTACCAAAAAATAGAGCTTTATTAAAAACGTTTAAAACATTTGGCATTATAGATTTTATTTGTCATACTTTTTAAAGGTCTGGTACTAGGAGTATACTGATAGAGGTTTTTTGGGCGGATACCGATGGTCAATTTTTACCGAGCCATTTCGACTGATACCGATCTGATTGCCAACATGCAGCCAGGCAGTGTGGAGAGCAGCATCTGGCTGGTAAGTCTGTTGTGGGGGAAAGGATGTGGAGGGTGCAGACTGAGGCCCCTGTGGTGAGGGAGGGAGTAAGGCTGAGGCTGAGGCTGGGTCCAGCACAGCCCAGGTAGGGCAGGAGAGAGCTGTGAATGCCATGCCTGGGGAGCATCCCACCACTGCATGCACCCCAGGGGGGCATGGGGTGTGTGTGTTCCCCAAATCTACATGTGGGGCAAAGACAGGCTGGGGCCAGGGTGGTGCCTGGTTCTTCCCAGCAGAAGTCAGGGCCAGTCTTCACTCGGGGCAGGTGGCAGTGGTGCTGGGAAGAGAGATGAAGAGGGGCTGCAGCGACCCGAAAATTTACCACAGCACCGCTGCCACCTGCTCTGACTGCAGCTCGGCCTAGCCCCCCACCGGGAAGAGCATGACACCTCTCTGGCCCCAGCTTGCACCCAGCAGCCCTCCCTTGCCCTGCATGCGTATCTGGAGATGCATACCCCTTATGCCCTCCCTGGGTGTGCATAGTGGCAGGAGCCGCCCCCTCCCCCCATGTTCCCCAGATGAGCCACTTTTGGCTCCTTCCCACCCCATCTTGGCTGTGCAGCGCCTGCCCAGCCCTAGCTCCACTCCCTCCTTCAATGTGGGGTCTCAGTTTGTCCCCCCGACATGCCCTTTCCCTCACACCAGACTTATCAGCCAGACCCATCTGCTCTCCATGCTGCTGGGCTGCATTCCTGGCCACCTGCATGCTGCACTGTGACTGCGTGCATGCACGGGACATTTATCAGCCACATCAGCCAAAAATAGCCAATTGCCAATACTGTCAATTTTCCTTATAGTGGTGCCAATTCGATATGGAACCAATGTATCAGTACACCCATATCTGGTACCACAATAATGAGTTTAATTAGTTACATGAGTAAACATTTGCAGGATTGGCTCTTTCCTTTTATTCTCAGGAGTAATGGTTATTTTACTTGCAATGTGACATTTTAGCTGTTTACTTTAAATAAATTCTGACACTGCTAGCACTAAGCAAGAATAGGGTCCTGAAGGGACTGCCTTGGGATGAGAGTCTTTGTTAGAAATGGTGTTCTTTATGCCACTCTCCTCTGCCCCGTCTCCCCTCACCACCAAATCTTTCCCCATGTTAGGTGAAAGGAGATCTACCATACCTGGGTCCTGGGATTTCTCTCACCCACTGCTACAATATTTGGTGGTGGGAATTAGATATGGTCAAGTGATTGACTCTCATGCAATGATGTAAGAGAGTAATGTAGATTCATGGTAGTTTGCTTCCTTTTTCAGTGGACTCTGTTTTACCCCCATCAATACTTAAACTACAATACTGGATTTCCCAGCTGCTCACTGGGAGGGATTTTTTACTGCAGCAAAACTTGCCAGACGCTGTGTGGGTTTATTTTTTCCACCCATTCTCTTGACATCCTCTAGCTTGTTGAGAAAACTTGAGGGCAATAGTATCTAATCTGATACTATCCAACATAAGAGTGTTCAAGGTGTTCATTCAACATAAGGGGAGTAAGAAGTATAATTATAGATAATTGTTAAGATAAGTCAGAACATCTAGAGTTCTAAATAAATACTGTGAGCAGTAACAGTCAGTTGAGCAAGTACAAAATTTGTATGTGCTTCTACACAAATGCCAGAAGCCTAAAAAATAAGATGGGCAAACTACAATGCCTGGTGACTTCAACATAATAGACATCTCATAGATTTGATACGACAATAATTCTAATATAATAAAGGGCTTGGTCTGTCTGTCTGTCTATAACACCTTTGGGCAACTGTGCATGCGTTGCTGATAGGGCCAGAGGCGATTGGCTGCAGGGGCTCTGCCTCCTGAGGTAGGGAGAAAACCGCTGCCACCTCAGGCAGGGAGCTGGGAGCCCTGTTACTCCATGGGAGGAGGTGGAGGCAGGCACGTGGGTGGGCGGGGGAGAGGGAGGAGATGCCAGTGCTGCCTCCTCAGGCAGGGGAAGCCCTGCTGCACCATGGGAAGAGATGGAAGTGGGCAGGTGGGTAGGGGGAAGGAAGCTGCTATAGCTTCAGACAGAGGGAAGGCCCACTGCTCCATGGGAGGAGGAAGTGGTGGGCGGGCTGGTGTGGGGGGAGCTACTGCCACCACCACCTCAGGCAGAGGGAAGGCCCACTGCTCCATGGGAGGAGGAAGTGGTGGGCGGGCTGGTGTGGGGGGAGCTACTGCCACCACCACCTCAGGCAGAGGGAAGGCCCACTGCTTCATGGGAGGAGGCAGAGGTGGAGGCAGGGGGGTGGGCAGGGAGCTCCTGCTGCCACCTCAGGCTGAGGGAAGCCCCGCTGCTCAGTGGGAGGAGACAGAGACAGAGATGGGTGAGTGGGGAGAGAGGGAGCCCCCGCTGCCATTGCCACCACAGCCACAGGTTCAGGGAAACCCCGCTGCTCCACAGCAGGAGGAGAAGGCAGGCAGACTGGAGGGTGGGAGCGGCCACTGCTGTTTCCTCAGGTGGAGGGAAACCCCACTGCTCAAGGGGAGGAGGCAGAGGCAGCGGTGGGTAGGAGGGAGGAGCTGCCACCGCCACCTCCTCAGGCAGAGGGAAGCCCTGCTGCTCCAAGGGAGGAGGTGGAGGTGGGCAGGGGGAAGGGAGCTGCTGCACTAAAGGCTGGAGAAGGCGGCGGCGGTGTTGGAGGGACTGTTTACATGGCCAGCCCAAAGGATGAGCAAGGGGTGGGGTCATGTAAACACTCCCTTAAACACACCATCATTTATGATGGGCAACAGGCTAGTCAATGGGATTATGTTCTAACAGATTACAAACTACATAGGAATGACAGAGTTCAACAAGCAGGTGGAGGAGTGGTACTATTAAGGATAGCATAGATAGTAACAGCATAAAATTTTTACCTGAAAAGAAAACTAACATAGAATCCCTGTGGGTATAAATTCTGTACTTGAATAAAAAGAATATATATAATATTAGGATTATACTACCAATCATCTGAACAGGAATATGAAGGTGATTATGAAGTGCTCAGGAAGATTAGAGTAGCAGGTAAAAAGGTAAAGGGAAAAATAATGGGAGACTTTAATTATCCTCACTGATAGACTGAGTAAACACTTCATCATGGAGAGACTGGGAAATAACATTTCTGGAAGTGATCAATGACTTCTTTCTAAAACAACTCATCTTGGAACCCCCGAGAGGAGAAGCAGTTCTACACCTAACCCTAAGTAACACAAAGCACCTAGTCCTAACACAAAGCACCTAGTCCAGGAAGTATCTGTTGGTGAGCCGCTCTGTAATAGTGACTATACCAATCACATTCAACATTTTAGGAGGAGGGAGTAAACTAAAAAAGTCCACCATGCTGATATACAACTTATGGAAGGGAAATTACACAGAAATAAGGAAGTGCCTGCAGGCAGTTTGGAAGCTGTTTAAAAATACTATATTAGAGGCTTAGGAAAATTGGATACCACAAATCAGAAAGGGTACTGTAACAGGTCGCCCTCCCCAGCGCCATGTTTTGCGTTATCCGCGACCTACGCGGGGCACCCTTGGAGTCCCCTTAAGGTTTCTCATGTCCCGCTTTCTACTATCCTGCCACGTTGCTTTCTACTATCCTGCCACGTCTTGATGGAAATATTATAAGCATGTTCTTGTAGTGGGAGACTGCCTATTGTTTTTTGCAGGTTGGGGTCCTCCGCCACCACGGGCCTTGACCCCTGTCTTTCTCTAGCTAGGCTTCCCCATCTAGACCCACCAGATAGGGTTTGACTCTTAGGCTCTAGCTCTTTAGTCTTGGAGCTCATGGCCCTCCTTTTTACTCCAATCAGGAGCCCAGCTTTCCTGGCCCAGACGCCCATCCACTGGCCCCCACAACCAGGGAGTCACAAGTTCAAAGCTGGGCAATGGCCCTGAACCTCCACCATCCCAGTCCAAAAAAACACCACACCCTGAAGGTAGTGCACGCTGAAATCTCCAAGTTTGCAGATGCTGCTAAATTATGCTGAATATTCAGGTCCCAAGATGATGGAAAGGAGCTGCAGAAAGATCTCACCAGGTTAAGTGAATGGGCAAAAATTTGGCAGATAAACTTCAATGTGCAAGGTAACACACTTGGAAAAAAAAAAATAACCTCAGCTACATATACACAGTGCTGGATTCTGAAATCCAGCATTAGGAAATCTAGTTGTCACACCAGACAGCAAAGTTAACCAATTTAACAATTTTTTTTGCCTCCATTTTTCTGAGCAGGGACCAGGTCACCCTCCCCTCTCCCCCACCTGGGACCCCTGTAGGCCCCAGGGGAAGTGCATGCAGGTCTAGGGTCAGTGAGGACCTAGTCAGGGAATTTCTGGAGGGACTGGACGTATTTAAATCAGCAGGTCCTGACTATCTCCATCCCAGAGTGCTGAGGGAGTTAGCTGAGGTCATTGAGGGATCCCTGACATGGCTTTATGGGCACTCATGGTGCTCTGGCATTGTGCCAGAGGACTGGAAAAGGGCCAGTGTGTTTCTCATTTTCAAAAAAGGGAGGAAGGAGGACCCAGGAAACTATAGGCCAGTTAGCCTTACCTCAGTCCTGGGTACACTTTTTGAGAGAATTATCCTGGTGCATGTTCATGAGGGGCCAGCAGGAAAGATTATGCTTAGGGGCAACCAACATGGATTCATTAGAGGCAGGTCTTGTCAGACCAACCTGGTGGCCTTCTATGACTAGGTCACAAAACTCTTAAACGCAGGTGTCGCAGTGGACATAGTCTTTCTGGCCTTTAAAAAGGCCTTCGACACCGTCTCTCACCCAATTCTCATTAAAAAACTAGGAGACTGTGGTGTTGATACCTACACAGTCAGATGGGTTGCTAATTGGCTGGAAGGCCGCACCCAGAGAGTGGTGGTGGATGGGACATTTTTGACCTGGAGGGATGTGGGCAGTAGGGTTCCACAGGGCTCGGTCCTTGGGCCCACATTATTCAACATCTTCATCAGTGACTTGGATGAAGGGGTAAAAAGCACCCTGTTCAAATTCGCAGATGACACTAAGATGTGGGGAGAAGTGGGCATGCTAGAAGGGAGAAATAGGCTGCAACTGGACCTAGACAGGTTACAGGTGTGGGTGGATGAGAACAGGATGGGTTTCAACACTGACAAGTGCAAGGTACTGCATCTGGGGAGGAAGAACCAGCACCACACCTACAGGCTGGGGAACTTCCTTCTTGTCAGTGCAGAGGCAGAAAAGGATCTTGGAGTCATTACTGATGCCAAAATGAACATGGACTGACTGTGGGGATGCAGTCAGGAAGGCCAACCATACCTTGTCATGCATCCACAGATGCATCTCACGCAGGTCCAAGGAGGTGATCCTCCCCCTCTACACTGATCAGGCTGCAGTTGGAGTACTGTGCCCAGTTCTGGGCACTGCACTTTGGAAGGGATGTGGACAACATGGAGAGGGTCCAGAGGAGGGCCAGCAGGGCAGGCCCTACGAGGAGAGGCTATGGGACCTGAACCTGTTCAGCCGCCACAAGAAAAGGTTGAGGGGGGATCTAGTGGCCTGTTACAAACTAGTCAGGGAAGACCAGCAGGCACTGGGAGAGTCCCTGTTCCCCTGAGTGCTACCAGGGGTGAAAAGAAATACCGGTCACAAGCTGGCAGAGGGTAGATTCAGACTACACATCAGGAGGCGCTATTTCACTGTCAGGACGGCTAGGATCTGGAACCAACTTCCAAGAGAAGTGGTGCTGGCTCCTACCCTGGAGGTCTTTAAAAGGAGGCTGAATGAACACCTTGCCAGGGTCGTTTGACCCCAGTACTCTGCCATGGCAGGGGGTTGGACTTGATGATCTGCTCAGGCCCCTTCCGATCCTACCAACTATGAAACTATTAACAAGCTGTTATGACTCAGAAAAGAGACCTTGGAGCCACTGTAGACTGTTCTCTAAAAACATCATCTCAATGTGTAGTGACAACCAGAAAAGCTAATAAAATGTTGGACATCATTAAGAAGGGAATTGAAAACAAAACAGAGATCATGCCATTATACAAATCCATGATGCTCCCACATTTTGAATACTCTGTGCAGTTCTAGTCCCCCATCTCAAAAAGGATGTAGAAGAGTTAGAAAAGCTACAAAGAGCAACCAAAATGATCAGGGATATGGAACAGTTACCATACCAGGAAAGACTAAAAAGGCTAGGACTCTTTAGTTTGGAAAGGTGAAGACTAAGCAAGGATCTGATGATGGTCTATAAAATCATGAAGGGTGTGGACCAAGTGAACAGGAAACTGTTGTTCATTAAATCCCAGAATACTAGAACTAGGGGACACCTGGTGAAATTAGTTTTAAACTGGTTACTATTAACAGGAGAAAGTACTTTTTTTTTTTTTTTTTTTTTTTACAGAATGAATAGTTAATTTATGGAATTCATTGCCATAAGTGGTGGTGGAAGCAGATAGTATAGCTGGTTTAAAAAAGGAACTGGATAAATTCATGGATGATGGTATTAATGGCTATTAAATAGAATGGTTGTAGACATTTCCTCTGCTACCTCTAAACTGATAACAAGGGGTGCCAGGAAGGGTACTGAATAGGGGAAGGATCACTCTAGAGCAGTGGTTTTCAACTTTTTTTCATTTGTGGACTCCTAAAAAATTTCAAATGGAGGTATGGACCACTTTGGAAATTCTGAATGGAGGTAAAGACACCTTTGAAATGTAAGGGTGAGTATCTGCATACTTTTGATTGATCATAGGCATCTTTTGTGCTTCCCTTAGACAGTCTGTGGACCCACAGGGTTTAGACTGATCTAGGAGCTAACTGATTCAATGCTCTCCCTCTACAGGATACCGGGCTAGATGGACCAGCTTTTTTTTTTTTGTTTTGTGCTTTGTTTCACATGTATATACAGTGGTGCTCAACCCCTAGCCTGTTAGCCAAATGTAATCTGGCCCTTGGGGCTCCATCCAGGTCTTAATATTTAGTGGTGAGAAAGTGGTGGCAGTTCTAATTGCCACAGCTCAGGAAGCTCTCCCAGCATTGACCCTGCATGCTGACTGCACACTGGATCTGGTCAGCAGAGCAACACCACCCACAAGATCTGGCCCACAGACTGACCCTATGCCACTCATCAGGCTCATGGAGCCAAAAGGTAAAGCACCAGTGTTCTAAAATAAAATAGAGCTGGAAGATTTCAACCAAGCTAAAATCTTTTGAGATTTCAGACTTAATTCCAGAACAGGATAAAAATAAATGCTGAAATACTGAAATACTCCATTTATGAGAATTCTGTCAAAATTCTACTTTAGTCAAAATTGTCAGGTTTCAGATTCAGTGACCTTCCTTAGCACTGATCCTTGGCACTCACATGGAAGGGTGGTGGGGGTGGGGGCCTTTATGTGGTGCACAGTTGATGGTGGGGGAGGATTGCATGGTGACCCTCACATCCAGTTAGGTTAGGGTCTTTGGGAGGAGACATATGGACACAGCCCTATACTTCATCTACAAGTTTACACAGATTGGCAAGTTTAAGAAATACATACAAACCATCCACATCACAATTAGAACAGCCATCCCCCATTTATTATTGTTGAATTAAGTTAAATAAAGTTGTGGCCTATACATTAACCCAGGGCTGTCCAATTGGTAGCCACAGGCTGCATGCAGCTCACAAGGGATTCAGCTGCATCTCCTGGGTTCCTGCCTGGCCACTACTCCCCTTTATCACTTTGGCTGCAACAGCAACCCGAGTCTCTGGGCTCCCTCTCCCTCCTCTAGCTTTTGCTCCCTGTAGGATGGGGACAGGCAAAGCACAGCTGTGGAGCTAAGGTTGATCCTGGGGCCACATAGTGAAGTGGTGGTGGTGCTGATGGGGGCGGGGACAGGAGGGGGACAAAAATGGACTTGTGTTACAGCGGTGGACGAGGGGGTGTCTGCATGGTATGCTACTTGGGGAGCCTGTGGCTCACTCTGGTGAGACCTGTGGGTAGGCAGTCCCTACTATTGACCTTCAGCCCCCAACTGCTTAGAAGTGAGATAACCCTGCATTAACCACATTATTTCCATTGTCCACATTAATGCTAACACTTCCCTAAAAATAAAATACAAATCTGAACTGAACCATTAGGTCAACATATGATTTTATTCTGCTAAAATGAGACTCAGTATGAATACTTAGAGTACATCTAACTGCGCCAAATACACGTGTGGGTTTTCCCAACCATTAGCTGTATTGGCTCTGCAAGGATAAAAATGACTGAACTGGATTCTATTTTACTGTGTGCATCAAACATTCATTTTCTTAGCGCCAATTGTTACTATCATTATTATTACTATCAATATTATTTTTATTTCTGTGATAGCTAGGGAGCCTAATCTGCCAAGCACCATACAAATAAACAGTTCTTTAAAAAGGGAAGAAAAGGTAACAGTAATAAAAGCACATATAAAAAATAGTGCTGTGAAGAGTTGGCAGGTGACTGGTAAGTAGCATTAATATTACTATGCATCCTGCTAATGTCAGGCAAGGATGTATATGTGATTCCAGGAAAACAAAGCCTTAAAAATGAATTTCAAGGAGAATAAGGTGTTGGCTCTATGGATTTTTAATTCTGAGAAAAATTTTACATATAATCAGTTGTACCTGTCTCAATTCACTCTAGGCAGGGAAGATGAACAAGTGGCACTAAAGTGAAAATCTGAGACTGCTAGGATTCTATTAATGTATTTGAACCTTTATAAACCTATGATGATGTGCAAGACGAAAAAAATGATTTTTCAAGGTGAGATTTTTAACAGGTTCTTAGATTTTATTAAAATCTAGGAGACATGAATTCCCACCATTGCCATTTTAGTTCTTTTTATCCCAGAGTAGAATCACACTTTAAATATAGGCCTACAGTTTAAACAAAGTTCTTAAAAACTGTTTTCGATTCAGCTACTTCAGATTTAAAAAGCCATAGGAAAAATTAAATGATATATTTGCATCACATTATCTAAGAAAAAAAGTGACATTTTCAGTTTTCTGAGCATTAACCTTGCTTAACCCTTAGATTTTTTCCTTGTAAAGTCTGTTGTGGTTAAGCTAAGTGAGTTTGGATCTAAATTTATCTCTCAGCTTTTACAAATATTTCAGACTAATTACTTAAGAATGAATGAAGAATGACACCTTAATTAGGAATGCTTCTTCTGGCAATTAAGATTCTCTTGGCTTCTCTTAGCAATTAAAATGGCAGAGGCATATTATTAAGGTCTCCAAGATTCCCCATGCCTCCTCACCAGCAATTACGGTGGGAAGCATTTAAAAAAAAAAAAAAAAAATCAAGCTCATAGCTATAATCTGTTCTCTGAGGATCTAGCAGCAGGATAAACACTTTTGCTTTTTCTTTCCATAGCAATTTTGCATTTAAACTCATCATCATTATCCAATCAATCATTAATGTAATTTTAATGTGTCATTTTTCCATGAAGTTCAATCTTCCTTTTTAAAATGTAACTGATTACAGATGATTCACTTTGCAGAAAATATACAGTAAGAAAATCATTTAAATCATGCCAGAATTAACACATTAGCACTCTTCCTTATGGTAGCATTTACCATTTTAGCATTTAGCATACTCTAAACTGGCATAACAGATAATGCTGGTATGAAGCATGTAAATATAATGCCAGTGCATTCATATACCATCTCTCTAAAACCTAATGAGAAGCAAGCTGTTTCATTTTGTACTGTGGTACCATCAAAACACATACAAGCGCGGTGAGACTATGCCAGTGTTTGGAAGGGAAACAATCACAGACTATCTAAAATCAGCTGTAGGAATTTAGTAGCAGGCAATGTCAATAACTAGAGCACTGTATATAACTCTTTTCCTGGTTCCCTGGCTAAATAAAAGGTAAACCACATACATTTTGAGTTGACTTGAAACACTTTGTTTTGTTTTGATTTCTTATTTGAACCATACCCAGCCCCAATATTTTACTTCAGGTCAAACAAAAAAAACTCAGAAACATTTCTTTTTTTTTAGTAATTGAAATTAAATGTAGGCAGATTTTAAAATAAAATATCATTTACAAATGCTTTGTTTCAAACGGCAAAAGAAAACATTTCTACTTTTTAAACCCCACCCATCCCATCAGTTACTTGTCAATCAAATCTAATTACAAAAAAGGTTAGTGGTTTACAGCTGACCTGAATCTGCATTTTTTGATTAATAAAATATTCAGAATTAAAATGATTGCTCAGCACCATCTGTAAAAAAATGGATTCAGTGAACCACTCTGACAAAGAGACTATTCAAGTACCAAAGGCCATGCATAATTAAAAAAATTAGGCATGGACACGCAAACAATTCTCAACAGGCTAAAAGGTGGTAGGGCTACATGTGAGTGGCTCTGCGATATCTGCTCACCTATATGCTCTTACCCCGTGATAAGAAAGAGGCGTGAACCTCACGGCTTAGCTTTCACTTACGGTGGGGCGTTAGAATCTCAGCTTTTCTTGGGAAAAATAAAAAATGTAAACAAAAAATTATTTACTTTTTTGCCCTCATGATTGCAAAACAATGTAAATAAATTTTAAATGCGATTTATGGGTAGCTGATATGCAGTAGGGTTAGAGAGGGGAGGAGTATGGGTGGGTGACTGGGGATGCAGTGGGAATCCACAAAAATAGCCACTGCCACCAGCAGCATAGCAGCCAGTACTGCTCTATGTGCTGTTCCTGTGCAGGCTGCAGAGCTGCCCTGTTACACTTCTGCTGATACAGTTGTATTTATGAGTTTGGGGACAGCCAAAGATAATAGCTCTGAAAGATGTGTACTCTTCATTTCATCTTAAAGGTATGTTACCATTCTGTTACAAAGGAGAGCAAATGAGGGAGGACAGGCAGCTGAGGACAAGTTGCTTGCCCCCATCACTGCCTGCCCCCCAGCACCTACTTCTTTACTGCCTCCCCCACTTCTTGCCTTGCTACCATAGCTTTCCCCACTGAAGTGACAGTAGAGATTAGTTTAAGATGATCCGTCAATAATTACATTGTATACCTGGAAAATCATAACAAGTTTATAAATTTTCCATGTATAGGATTAATTATTTGGGGGTCGTCTTAAATTCAGGGTCATCTTGGATTCAGGTAAATAGGGTATCTTTGACCTGTGTCACAGGAAAGTACATTTAAAATACCTGTTGTACTCAATTTCCTTCTCTTTTTATAAAAAAGATTGAGAAAACATTTACGTAAAGGTTATGTAATGTTCACCATTCCCACCACAACCCTTTCACTGAGAATATCAGACTCCACAATTATTTCATCTCTTCCCTGTTAACCGTCTCAAGACTTTTTGGCATTCTACCATCTCTGGAAATTACAGAAACATTTAGCTGCCACGTGGTACTTTTCATCTATAAATCTTAAGTGCTTTAAACAGAGGCTAGTATAATTATCATTACAGATGTGGGAACTGAGATGCAGATCATTTATATGACCTGCCAACTGTCACTCACCTGGGGATTAGCAGAGTTTGGCACAGAACCCAACTCTCCCAAATTTCAACCCAGCGTTTGATCCACTAGGCCACATCAGGTCACCCAAATTCTGGCCCACTAAGACACTGAAATCCTTTCCCTTTTAAATAGAACAGCTATTAAATAGAACTGTCAGAGAAGTATCCTCTAACATCCTATAACCCAATGATGGTAGATGGTATGATGGGATTTACTCTTCCACTAAAGCTTCTACTACTGCCACTGTCAAAGACAGGATACTGGGCTAGACGCACCACTGGTCTGACCAGAGATGTAACTAGGAAGTCTGGTGCCCTCAACAGAGATGCCCAAGAACTAGGTTTGGGATGGGCTACAATGTTACCACCAGGCCATTCTGGTGTTCTTTCTAAATTTGTGCCCCACTCCCCCACTCTTAGTTAGGCTACTGGGTCTAAGCCAATATGGCACTTCTTACATTCTTACAATTATAACAATAATAGTTGTCATTCAGACCAGACACTGAAGAAACAAGAGGTTCCCACCTAAATTTAACATACAGTACTGAACTGTTGTGGCTGTTGTTTCCCTTCACTCACTCATCATATACTTTTTGTTACTCTCCTAGTTAAGTTACACCTAAAAGTAGATTAACTTCTTCAAAGTCAAGACCATACACCTTCCATATAAGCCTACAGTGGTTACCTGTAGGTGTAGCAGAAACTTAGGCTAAGTTCTGTCAGAAGGCAGTCAACTCAAGTATGAATTATGCAATTTATATCTAATTGTATCCATTTCTTTCAGCATCCTCCTAGGATGTATTATATATTAAAAAAATTAGAACAGTTCTGGAACAGTGAAAACTACAGCAAAATAGTTCTTTCTACATGACTTAAAAATATATCCTGAGAAAATGCTGTCTTGGAATATTTCCATAATATAAATTTAAACTTTGATAAAGAAACTCTATACGTAACTTTTGTCTTGAATAGAATTTTGATCTTTCTGATGACATTATCTAAAAATCTGAATATCTGCCCAAGAAAAGTAATGTTGTGAGATGAATATACACAATATGCCATAAACTTCAAGTAACAACCAAATAGTTATTGAGCTCCTGAAATATTTTATATAAATCTCAGTACTCACCAGTGAAAAGTTGTTAGGACTCATGAGATCATTAACAGGCATTTCTGGGAGCTTTCAGTCAATGTTCATTAGTAGCAAAATGTTGGTATGGTGCTATACTGCTGTTAACCAGCTGTTGCTCTTACAGGGAGTGTCATTTGTCTGAGATGTCTGGTATGTAAAGCAGCTATTTACTGGATAGAACCTAAATTAAAGTTATATTCAATATCAGAGTATATTATAACTCTATGGTCAGTATTAATGTGTAATTAAGAAAAAATAAATGAATTAAGAAAAAATAAACTCAACAGCTAAGTACAGATGATTAAAAAGCCTGAGGCTGAATTGATTCAGTCTTTGCAGGCTAGTCTAAGTGGCAGAGATTAAACTGAGGAGCAAGTGAACAGATATTCACTTTTGATTCAGAAAATGCAGCCACATGCCTGCAGTGGCTCAGGCCAGAAACTGGGAGGTGCTTGAGCACATCTCCCAGCCTTCCAGCCACTGCCAAAGGGAAGAGACTGAATCTCCAAGGCTTCCCCCCCTCCCTGCTTGAGAGGACGGGGCATGGCCAGGCCCCAGCCTGGGGCTAGCATGCTGAGGCCAGTGGGAGGGGCACTTTAAATCCCCCACCGTGGCCTCCATGAGACCTCATCCTGGGTCCCAAAGCATCAGATGTCAAGCCACTAGCTGCCCTGCCCCTGCACAATCCACCACCTCCATTCTTCTCCTTTTTTCCCCCAAGTGAATGACTGCTGCTAGCCACTGCCATGTTAAATCTTGCACCCAAACTCTCTGGTGATCTTTTGGCTGAAGGGGGAAGCATAAGGAAAGTCATTTTCAGTCTGCCCCGGTACCCTGAGGCAGCTGGGCCAGCCTCTATCCTATCAGTGCTGCTTTATCAGTTTTGCCTGAGCCTAGGGAGATTTGAAGCTGGAGAAAATGAGAGAGGGGTATACAGATCTCTTGCAGGGACAGCAAAGCCTGGATTGCAAACCTCCCTGGGAAGGGGGCAGGCAGCTGCTTAGACCCACTTCACTTTCTCCTTTGAAGTGAAGCATTGGGTGGTGGTGGGGGGGAGCAGAAAGAACATGGGGGAGATTGGCTGCAGGGAATGCTCAGCCTGCATATGATTTATTAGGTGGGGAGGGGATGTTGGAGGAATGTGCGTGTGGGGGGTATATGTATGTGTCTATGTGGATGGTGTGGGGGAGCGTGGGGTGGTGTGTGCACACATGTGGAGGAGGTGTGGGTGTATGTGTCTGTGTGTGTACATACATGTAGGGGAAGTGTGTGTGTGCATCCATGCATGCGTCTGGAGGTGTGTGTGTGTCTGTATGTGGGTGCGGAGGAGGGTATCTGCATGCATGCATGTGTCCAAGTGTGGGTCTGAAGGACTGTGTGCGTATCTCTGTGTGTGCGCTCACGTGCGGGTGCCATACCTGCTTCCTGAGCACCTTGAATATGACACTGATGGTGTGCACATCAGACCAGCTTCCAGGTCTGCTGCAGGGCTCAAGCAGGGTGCTGGGGGCATGAGGATGGGCAACAGCCTGAAAGAGACTGCCTGCCCCACCCCAGGCAAACCCCAGCTGACAGTCTGACAGCTCTGGAGGAAGAGCCGGATCTGCCTGTTCATCCAGCTGGGTGGGGGTAGGATGTATGTGTGCCTAGCTGGGGGCGAGGGTGGCAGCGGTGACCTGAGAGGGACAGAGTAGGAGCAAGTCCCACACCCAGCTGGCAGCATGAGGAACCTGCAGCTGGTGGGGGAGGTGGCATGAGGCAGTTTGTGTGTGAAGCAGCTCTGTGGCATCAGAAGGCTAAAGAGGAAAAACAAGATGCATGCCCCAAGGATCCCAGGAGCTCCAGCGCACACAGGAGGTGGTTGGCGGGGCAGCGGCAGAGAGCAGGCTCCATAGGCCATGTCCTAGGTGATGGGACATCCGTGGGGGGAGGCAGTGTGCTGTAGCTGCTGGGAGATGGACAAGCATGCACCATGCAGGGGGTGTGGCAGCTGCGGGCACACAAGTCCCTTCAGTGGGAGACTGCCAGGCTCCAAGCCTGCCAGCATCTCTGAGCTGGCCTAGACAGCTGCGATCATGAAGGGCTGGCCCCATGTGGACAGTCCAGCTGCCCAGGTACCCGCCCACAGTTGCATCACCTTTGTGCTGCTGCCTGGCTAGCCACGGGCCATGTGCGCCATGGTCCCCAGGATGCTCAGGGCATGCACCCTGCTCTTCCTTTCCAGCCTCACGATACCACAGGGCTGCTTCACACACAGGCTGCCCCATGTTGCCCCCCTTGCAAGCTGCAGGTTCCTCATGCTGCTGGTGGGGTGCAGGGCTCACTTCCACTCTGCCACACTCAGGTCACCACTGCCACCCCCAGCCTGAGCCAGGTATGCACATACACTGACCCCCGCAAGTGGCTGGATGAGCAGGTAGACCTGGTTCTTCCCCCAGAGCCATCAGACTGTCAGCTGGGGTTGGTTGGGGGGGGCAGTTACCCCCCCATCCCACCCAGTTCTCTGCTTGAGAAAGATGGGGTGTGGTCACACCCTGGCCCAGGGCCAGCACACTGAGCTGGGAAAGGAGGTTTAAACTACCTCCCTGGCCCCACACCCCAGCTGGGGTTTGCATAGGGGGACACTGAACTTCTGTTATGTTACAGGTTTAAACCAGTTTCTGACACTTAAATTGGCTTACATGCAACTTGTGTCCCTAGCCAAGAACTATGCTATCACTCAGTTTGGGGTAAAAAGATCTTAATTCTCTTGCCCTGCATTTTTTCCAATCACACTTTTATTCTGCAGATGTGATTAGATGTCTTGACTTTTGGGAGTCAGTAATCAGTTCACGGAAGCAGCTGGAGAAGATACCTTTTTCTCTTAGCTGGAAATGGTGAACAGCAACTTGAGATGTAGGGGAGAGGGTCTGAATATCCCTACAAAAGCCAGGATGATCTGTATTGGTAGGCTTGTGGCTAGATCCATCTGAGTTCCCTAAAAGGACTGGTTCTTATGTGGCCTATACTTTATGAGGGATGCATGAAGCTTACAGCCAGAATACCCTCTTCCTGATTCATCCATACCCTATAGCAAGCCCTTCCATGTACTATGTACGGACTGGGAGGAAGTATTTCACAGATAAATAATGGTAAATACCTATCTTGCATACATGGTGCCAATGAACAAAGAACAAGGAAGCTGGTGCTGGAGTTGGTACTGGGTGTTGGGTATGATTTCACTGCAGGTCTTGATTGGTCTTCTAGTGCCAGAATCTGTCCCAGGGGAACACAAGTGGAGGTCCCGGAGCACTCTCCCATGGTGGGACCCGAAGCAGGGCTGACCTACCCAAAGGAAGAGACGAAAAGCCCTGAAAAAAGGGCACACCTACTATTTCTAGGAGAAGCAGAGCCATGCCGAGAAGAACTGCTGGCACAGTTCATCAGCCACTTTTACTGCCAGCTAGAAATGGCGCCAGCTGATGTCATCAAAAACTGCCTCCCGGATGATTTAAAAGCTAGCAGCGGGGAGATGGAAGCGGGGGCAGCAATGCTGGAGCCTGAAGGCTCCCCGGGCTACACACTGGCAGTGCAGGCAAAGGGCTGGACGGGGACCCACAGGAAGTGTCCTGGCTTGATTAAAAGAAGTACCTATCTGGCTCAGCAGAGCAGCTGGGTCAAGGAGAACGGTGTCAAGAGATCCCGAGGACCACACATTCTGGGTCCGCGAGTGGGGTGGGCTAAGGCCTGTACCCTGACTATTCCTTTTTTTTTTCCTTTTATTTGTTACTTCAGAGGGTGCACAGAACCCAGATTGGGAAGGATATCTACAGGTGACCCCGGGTCAAGATAGAGAGCTGAGGCAGTGTAGCAGACCATGATATCTCAGAAGGGGAGAACACACAAAGACGAGGATGGTCCCATACACCGTGGTCATCTAGGGAAAAGGGGCACCAAGGGACAGGCTAGGAAAGAAGAGAGCAAACAACATCAAGAGTACAGGCTAGCAACCTGTCATCTGGAGGCCCTGAGGGCTGGCGTATGGCTGGGGCGTAGGGGAGGTGGATCCCCAAGAACGCCTGCAAAAGGCAGCACCCGGTCTGCAAGAATCCGTGAGGGGGACCCCACCACTGAAGGAAAGATCAAGTCATGGCAGGCAAGCGTCGGGGCCTCCCTCAAGGGTGAATGTGACCCAACACACAGGTCTCGGGGACATATCCTGTGGCCAGAGCTCGGTGTGCGCTATAAGGTTGCTAGAGAGCACCTATACGAGGCCAGGTGGGTGCAGGATCAATAGAATCCTTGGTTTCATTGTTGATGTCTGCTGCTTGGTAATTTATTCCTTCTTTATCATCTTTGGTGCCAAGTAGAACTTAGAGAACTTTATTCCTTGATCCTTCCCTGTGCCTCTCTGTGCCAGACTACATTGAATTCTTCCTTGAGCCTTTCTGAAAACTCTGATTAGCAAATTTTGTTCTGTTTTGAGGTCTGGCATATTACTTTGATGGTGAAGGACTTGGTTATTCCAGTGTCAAGAAAGAAAGGCCCTGGTGTTAGTGTCTGTGCTGACTTCAGGCTACAAAATAGCATATATCAGCTCTTTTGTTTAATTTTCCTTTTAAAGATCCAAAATTCCATGAGTATTATAAGAGCACATTTTTGTGATTAAGAGATTTCTTTGCTTGCCTACCTCTTTTGTTGCCCCTGAAAAATTTTGAACTGGAAGTCTCCACAAGCTGCATGGCAGCATCCATAAGTGTGGTAAGACAGGAACTAGAAAGTCTCAGACACTTATTCTAAGGCTTACAATAGCCAGAATGTACTAGGTCACGTCCCACTAAGATCAGGCAAGACAGCTGAGCCTGTCGATGTTCCCTTTCAGTTCCAAATTAAAAGCAGGCCACTAAGTGTATTGGATGCACACAGGGTATAGTGACTGGGTACACTTAGATCAAACTGGTGGGTCATGTTGAAAGGCTATTTCACAATCTAAGAGCTATGACAAGCTTAAGAAGCCAGAATCTTGGTTACGGGGTGTGTGTGGGGTGGTGGTGGTTGTATAGTGTGGTTATTTAAATGCTTTAATTTCAGTATTACAGACAAAAAGACAATAATTCACCCAGTGTTCCTACAGAAGGTTAAAAAAAGTTTTATATCACGCTACATATAACATGTAAAAAGCAAATATGACGCTGTATATGCTGTAGCAAGTTAGTAACTTTATTTCCTACAAATAAATTATAACATAACCAATCCAGGAAATATAAAAAAATGCCATGTTAATTAACTGAAATTTGCCAATATATTTTCCATTTAAAAAAATACAGTGAGCATTCACAGATTCAGAGATACTAGGATCGGAGGGTACCTCAACAGATCATTGAGTCTGACTCCCTGCCTAATCAGGAAAGAGTGCTGGGGTCAGATGACCCGAGCCAGATGCCTATTCAGCCTTCTCTTAAAGGCTCCCAAGGCAGGGGAGAGCACCACCTCCCTTGGAAGCCCATTCCAAATTTTGGCCACCCTTACCATGAAGAAGTTTTTCCTGATATCTAGCCTAAATCTCCTCTCTGTCAGTTTGTGACTACTGTTTCTTGTTACCCCAAGAGGTGTCCTGGTGAACAGAGCGTCTCCAATCCCTTGCTGCGTCCTAATGAACTTGTAGGTGGCCACAAGATCACCTCAGCCTTCTCTTGTGGAGGCTGAAGAGGTCCAGGTCCCTCAGTCTCTCCTTATAGGGCTTGTCCTGTAAGCCCCTAACTATACAAGTGGCCCTCCTCTGGACCCTCGAGTCTATCAACATTCTTCTTGAAGTGCGGCACCCAAAACTCAATGCAGTACTCCAACTGTGGTCTGACCAATGCCACATAGAGGGGAAGTATCACCTCCTTGGTTCTATTTGTCATACATCTGCTGATGCGTGATAAAGTGTGGTTAGCTTTGCTGATGATTTCATCACACTGACAACTCATGTTCATCCACTATGATTCTGAGATCCCTTTCTGCTTCTGTGCTGCTAAGAGGGCCACTTCCCAGCCAGTAGTTGTTCTGGATATTTTTGCACCCTAGGTGCAGCACTCTGTGCTTGTCCTTGTTGTACTGCATCCAACTGTGTATTGCCCACTTTTCCATCCTGTCCAGGTCTGCTTGCAATTGTTCCCTACACTCTGGAGTGTGCACTTCACCCTACAATTTAATATCCTTTGCAAACTTTGACAGAGTATACTTCACACCCACGTCCAAGTCACTGATGAAGATATTGAAGAGTACAGGTCCAAGGACCGAACCCTGAAGGACCTTGTTACACACATCCTTCTAGGTCGATACCAACCTATCTAGTACCACTCTCTGGGTGTGACAGCTAAGCCAATTTGCCACCCACCAGACCATGTAAACATCCATGTCATAGCGTCTTAATTTATTTATGAGAATGGGATAAGATACCATACTGAAGGCCTTGCTAAAATCCAAGAAAACGACATTTACCTCTACTCCTGCATCTAAGCATTTTGTGACCCTGTCATAAAATGAAACCGGATTTGTCAGGCATGATCTACCTGCTACGAATCCATGCTAGTTTTCCTCCTGCATTATTTTTCCTGCTGGATTCCCACAAATATGATCCTTCATCTTTTCAAAGACCTTTCCAGGGATGGAGGTTAGACTGACTGGCCTATAATTACTCAGATCCTCCTTCCTCCCCTTCTTGAAAATAGGGACTACACTAGCCCTTTTCCAGTCCTCTGGGACCTGACACAAGCACCACAAGCGCTCAAACAGCCGTGCCAGTGGTTCTGCTATGACACTGGCCAATTCATTCAGTTCTCTCAGATGCAGCTCATTTGGGCCCGCTGACTTGAACACATCTACTTCATCCAAGTGACTCTGCACCAAGTCAGTGTCAACAGTGGTGGGCTGGTGTCCCTCTGATGCCCATCTAAGAACCCATTAGGAGACTTATCTTGAGACCTGTTCAGGAACACTGGGGCGAAAACCTCACTGAATAGCTCAGTCCTGTCCCCCCTGTCTGTCACTAATTGCTCCTTCTTGTTCAGTAGGGATCCTATGCTGCCCTGCACATTCTTTTTACTCCCTACATACCTAAAAAAAAAAGACTTTTTGTTGTCTTTAAATTGTGTTGCCTCAGCTCTGTAGTTGTTCTGGTTTTTCTAACTGCCTCCCTGCAAGTACAGGCCAAGTATGGATACTCTTCCTTGGTAGCTTCCCTCTGCTTCCACTACCTATATGCCTTATTTGACCTTAGGATCCCCTGGATTTCCCTGTTTAGCCAAGGTAGTTTTTTGGCTCCTTTTCCCCCTTTTCCCTTGTACTGGGATAGTCTCCCTCTGTGCCTGAATGATCACTTCCCTTAGAAACGACCACCCTTCCTGGACTCCTCTCTCACCAGTACTCTTATCCTGTAGTGTGTCATTGATTAGACTCCTAAGCACACTGAAGTTAGCCTTCCTAAAGTCAAGCACTTCCACCCTACTACTCATCTTACCCACCCTCACTGTCCTCATTATTTTATAGAAATTATGCATAAATAGCCAAATGCTATTTTACCAACACAGGTTCATTATTGCTAGCAAAATGAATATGAGGAAGAAAGCAAGGGAAATATGAAATCTCTATAAACTTCAAAATGGTGTGGGGTGAAATAAATATGAGACACTGGAAGCCAGGTAAATTTTCACAAGCAATTAAGAATTAGAAGCCCACAATTCACTAAAAGTCAAATGGATCTTACCTTCTAAGTCACTTGGTATTTATGGATGTTTTACCACTGGCTTGTAATGTTCTGTCAAAAATTGTGATTTGGGCAGGACAATAACTGATGTTGATAGTCTGATCCTTGTAGGCTTGGTTAAATACTGCATATGTTTGCTTGAAGATTTTCTAAGTCTCTCTCTAAACCTGAAAAATCCAATCCTTGTATTTTTATATCCCAAAAAACTGGAAACTTGGTTCTCTCAAGTGCCTGACAATGTTGCTCCTGAACTACCACCTGAAGAATCACTTCATAGTGATAAGTAGCATCCCTCTTGCTCAGTGTCAGCTTTTTGTTAATCTACCATGTATTGCAATAGCAACAAAAAAGAAGCTAGATGGTGCTAATGCACTGATTTTATGACTTCACCTTGGCTTGTACTGAGCACAAACATGTCAAGACAAATCACACATAGAACAGGAAGTTTTGTTGATCTTCTGTGCAGAATTGGAAACTAGATTCTATTTGTTTTCTTTTCCCAGTGGTAAACAACCTTGTTTTCATAACAGATTATTAAAAATGTAATTCTAACATACCCCCGATAAAGTCCTGAAACTGCTTCTACTTCATCATATCTTGTTATAATACAATTCAAGTCTAACAATACGATTCGTTACTGAATTTATGAATACAGATCAGGTAGTGCTGACGTAGGGTAGATGGAGGTATAGCTTTTATAGTTGTATCTGACTTTGGATATTAGAGTAGCTGAACCCTGCAATGGATATACATGAATGTGGTCAACTGAATACTTCTAGCCATCTTCCCAGTCTATGTGGCTCTTGTCGGTTGACTCACAAGCTCACTGGTAGCCACAAGAACTAGTGTCTCATGTACTGGTTCTACTCTACAATAGCATATCCAAAGAAATCTGGAGACCACAGTTCTATTCTCAGCTCTGTCACTGAATGTGACTTTGGGCAAGTCTCTTCAGCTCTTTGTATTTCAGTTCACTCATCTGTAGAACAAAGATAATTATACTTGCCTTTCTTTGTTAAGTGCTTTTAAGTCTACAGATGAAAATGTGGCAATAAAAGCAATAATAATCATTTACCGTTTTCATTCCTCATCCGACAGATTCCTCTAAAAGTTTTTTGATGCTTCATAGCCACAGAAGCAGAGAAGGAATATGAACCACGTTCTGTGCTAGAAGACAGATGCCACCCTTGCACTACAAATAATGCTGCCTTCAAAATGTCCCTGTCAGTCACCACTGAGTACAAGACAAAGCTCCCTAAATGACTAACAGATTCATTACAGTTATTATATATGTAAAATATACAGGTGAAAATAATGAAGGCAATTCAAAGGAAAATCTAACTCTGGAAGGATATTATCTGGGTAGGATTCTTACTTTGGGAGACTAAGCTGAAAAGATGTTCCAACAAAGAAATAACAAAAAAAAGATGCAACAAGCAGCAGTAATATAACCAATACTAACTACTAAGCAGTAATATGACCAATACTAATATGACCAATACAAACAGCAAAGAAGTTTAAATTGTGTTAACACATGCAGAATTAAGAAACCTTTTAAAAGAATCAGAATTGAGTATAGCACTCAATTCTGTAGACTGAGACAGTCTTCTAGGCAGCAGATCTTAGACGTGGGTAAAATGTTAAAATGAAACACTGCAAAATAAATCAAAATAAACATTTTTGCAGTAAGAAAAATATGAGCAGCGAAACTCGGAACAAGTTCTGAAGTACTGAAACAGTGGACTATAATATACTTTCCAGAGGTCAATCCAAGCAATAATGCTTTGACAAATAACATGTTTCATTTCTCCGATTTAAAAAAAAAAAAATTTCCTCTTTTAGATTCAACTATTATACTCTTATTACCTGAATTTTATTTATTTACTCTTTAAAAAATTATGGGAAAAAATAAACAACCTATTTTGTTCTAAACTGAAAGTGACAAGGCAATATACCCTTTGTTAGCCACTAAACTATACTAAAAGATTATTCAGCTGTTCCAAAATATTTCCCTAGCAAAAATTATCCAGTTTCAAAGCCATCCATTCAATTATGTAAAGAGGTAAATTAAAAGAAAACTTATTAGAAGGGAGAATAGTATTTAAATTTAGTTAGGTAAGATAAGTAGGGCTAGCATGTCCCCCTTGGGTTCATAACTACACACAATCAAGTGATGATTTAGGATAGGGAAAACTAAATTAGTACATCCTACCTCTTTAACTTAATAATTTAAGCATATAATCCATTTTCTAATTCAGCTATCACATTTTCATGTGGTTAAACAGTTTTTATGATTGGCTTTTTAATATATAAAATGTTTGGTGTCAGAGGTTTGTCTGCCTTTGAGAAATAAATTATAGCAGAAAAAACTTACTAGAAATGTTAATGAAAATAAAATATTAGGGAAACTGAACTCACTACTTTATAAAGTTGACACAACACCATGTAACAAGTTTTACAATCTTTAGCAAGTGGAAGGTCGCCACATGTTCTGAACCACAGAAAGAAGGAATTTAAAAATATCACAAGTTATTATTGTCATTATTTGCAGTTGTCCAGGAAGAGCCTCAAATAATCACACAATTGTACAGTGCCCATCCAAAAACAAAATAAAAATGAGACGTCTAAATGTCCTTCAGTTTCTTTTATACTCACAGTAGTCAAAAAAGAAAAGAAAACCCCCAGAAACAATATCAGAAACATCTTGAGGATAAAAAGGTTAATTCATAAGACTAGGTTTATAATGAAGTATATATAATTGTCATTTATTCAGTGAACATTCATGTATTCATTTTATTCAAGAAGCAACTGGATAGTCCTCTTAAGTTCTTCACGAACTATCTACTTGGAATAAAAATGTAACAAAGTCTTATGACAGTCTAACAAGTGTGTTATTATGAAGAAATACAGTTGACAACAATAACCTATTTCTCCTAAATTAAAACCAGCAGTCATGGATAAACTGCGAACTGAAATTTACAATAATGCTGAATATTTATAAATTTTATTATACTTTATACAAAGAGATTTTTCAATACATATAAACAAAACTGTTCCAAGTTTGTAAAACCAGTAGTTAGTAGCATCTTTATTTGTTATTACAGAACAAGGTTTAAAGATGATGAAGTCCAGGATATAGATTAATTTAATTTTTAATATATTATGATACACAGTCTGGTTACTACTGTGGAATCAAACATTGAACTTAAATGCAAGATATGCACAGTGGACTGGAATAGACTTTGAATTATTTCAATACATCTCCTTTACTATTCCCAAGTCTCCACTGCTTGCCCAGAGAAGAAAGAATTTTAAATTGTAAGTACAGCAATGCTTTGATGCCTCTAATAGTCATGATGCACTTCTGCTAAACTCAAAGAATATTGTATTCTCAAATTTAACAGTGCTTCCATTACTATAATTGGCATCTGCTTATCCAATTGTATAATTAACCCATGTAAAATGTAGTGCATTCAAGCTGGTTGTGTGGCACATACTAAAAAAGTTGGTTGAAAAATATTGAGATGATCAGATGAAATGCATAACATAAAATAATCCAATAGATCATATATAAATTTGACAGTTTTAGTTCCCAGAACAGTACCTAGGAGAATTTAAATGAATTAGCTCATTTACCATTCAAAAAGATAACAAAATGATGCATCTATGAGAATGAAGAGAACAACATTAAAATAATAGTAAGGGT
Organism: Crocodylus porosus; assembly: GCF_001723895.1. NCBI lineage: Eukaryota > Metazoa > Chordata > Crocodylia > Crocodylidae > Crocodylus > Crocodylus porosus. The sequence continues at coordinate 104,188,788 of NW_017728931.1, forward strand.
ACTGTGTCAAGCAATAAAATATTATAATTAGGTATTCCTTTTTAACAGGATCCCTGCTTCATTCAGTGCCCAGGATGGTGAAACTTACCTAATAACAAGCCCTTCAGCACTTGGGTTTCTCTTTACTATTGAATTCAGGGCCTGAGGCTTTACTTTCTGCACTATGTAAACTATATTATAAAAACCGAATTTGATTACTGGCTTTTCTTTGGTACTCCATCCTTCTGAGTGCTTCACAAATATTAGTTTCTTTTTATACCATGCCTATGAAATCAGAAGGCATGATTATGGCCAACTCAGATGGTGGCATGGAAGAATTAAGGTTAAAAGTTTTGGGTGCCCCATTTTAGGCATTTAGGACCTATTTAGCATTAGGTACCCATTATGTGTTTGAAGTGCAGTTCCCAATGACTTCAGTCACAGCTGTGAATGCTCAGCACTTCTCATCAGAGTCCAGATTATCATGCTGAGCACAGACAATCAGGGACACCCAATTAGTGACCAATGTGAAAAATTTAGTTTAAGTGATGACTTCAAAGGAGCACAGAAATTAAATATGTTTCTCTGTGGCAGAGGTTGGGATAACATCCATTTCTTCAGGGCAGCATTTAACTGCCTCAAATCATGAGGCTCTCCTTTTATCTCCTTATTTACTCTTGTACGTTTTCCAAGTTAATAAACAAGACAAGTCCTACAGCCTCCTTTAAAATAAAACCCCAATTCATCCCCAGAGCATGTGCATCCTATGCACTAAATCTGAAAGAGTTCCTAGTGAAGAGTCAGTATATGGTAATTTAATAAGAGATTGTAATGTGTTCACACAGGGTTGCATGGGAAACCTTAATTCTGGCACTTCCCAATTTAAATTTTGCAACTGGAAAAGTTACAACAAATTGTTTGGTAATAAAGTTCTAGGTTAAAATCAAACAATCAAGCAAATAAACAAACCTTTTCCTAAATGTAACAATTACTTACAGTTATTAGTTAACAGAAGGGTCAGAAACCTTTAGTGGCACAGCACAAGCCTCTGTCAATTGAATTAATGGAGTAACTAGTAACAGTAATAGAGTGTTAATCCTCCACATGTATCAGCTCTGGAGGAGATGAAAAGAAACCCCTTTGCTAGCAGGTCTTTACAAGTATTTGCCGACTACAAAAGGGGGAGACAGAGGTAACAAAGGTGCCCTTTCAGGCACTCAAAGGGGGGGCACAAATTCTTCCACCCATTTTGTCCTAAAGTTGACGACCCTTCTCCATCCCCTTTAATCTGTCCCGGTCCATCTCTTCCCCATCCTAGGCACATTAAATCTGTCCCTTCTTGCTTATACAGTGCCAGGTACGTCCTCCTGGACACAAGTGTTCAGGGTGAGGTTAACAGGAACTTCCAGGTCAAAGAGCAGGAACAAGTAGCCATAAAGATCCTTGCAAGGGCACTACTAAAAACTGTTACCTCTTTACAGTAAATGGTTGTATATAATTTTTTGTATGTAATACTAAAAACATAATTTCCACATTACAAGTCTCAAGCTACTATATGGCATCAGAAGTGAAAGACACAGTGTGCTGGAAAAGGTAACACAGAAATGACTGCTATAGAATTTGTGAGTCTGCAAGTAACACTCCCCCAGCACTTGAGAATCTAGGGAATGCTTAAGTGGCTGGAAAAAGTTCAAATAGCAATTTAAGCACATATGAGAACCACAGGGGGAGATAAATTAGAGTAAAGCAAAAAATTGCTTGTAACAATTGCAAGCAATGAAGCTATGGATATGTATAATGCCTACCCTACAGAGGGGAAACAGGAAAAGAAGAAAGCCTTGCAGAAATAATGTAAATGTTTGAATATCATTCTGTTCCTAGGAAAAAAGGCCCCCCAAATTAAGCTGGACAAGCACAGTTATGTGGCAAGTAATAAAGAATGTCAGCAGTGTGGAAACCAGCATGAACAGAGACAGTGCCTAGCATCTGGGCAAAAACACAGAAGTTGTAAAACTGAATCATTATGCCAAAATATGCAAAGAAAGAAGGAACATATATGCAGCAAGTACAGAAACAGACTCAAGTGAAGAGAAAGAGGTATTCCTTAAATATCATTTGAAACGTACCCCAAAAGTTCAAGGGCTGACTAATTAAAATGCAGACAAACAGCACTTACCTTATTTACAAGATAAACATTGGGACAAAAGTAAATGCAATCACAGAAACTGAAATACTGGATGCGTCTACATGAGACGCTACATTGCCGTTCCATAATTATGATGCCACCACTATTGTAGTAGTAGTGCGACCCATGCAGTGCCAGGACTGCACAGCAAATACTAAATGACTGTGTAGGACCAACTGCGCAGTCAGGGGCACATGTAGATGCGCTGGCAGAGATGTAAGGTGTAAAGTCTCTGTGGAAGGTTAAAGGAGGGACCATTCCAGTTCTGGAGAGTGTGCCCTCACACAGATGCAAAAGTAAAATGAGAGAACAAGAGTTTGTTATGGTATGTGGAGAAAAACAACCAGTTTTGAGTTTGTACACATGTGAGATATTTAGTCTTATTAAGAGAATTGGTAACATAGGCTAAAACCATATGGCACAAAACCAAATCTGAAGGCATTAATAGCATTATATGAAGAGCTATTCACAATGACATATAAAATACAATTAAGAGAAGATACATAACCAGTGATACATGCTACATGAAAAGTCCCATATGACCTATGAAAATGACTAAAAACAGAACAACAAAACATGGCCACAGATGAATAGTGATATGAATAATCACGGTGAGGAGGTAATGATCCATATCAGAATTACAGAGATGCCCAGCAAAAAGAGAACCAGTGATAATCTATGAGCAATATTCCCTGGGATGAAGTAGAAATTGACCTGTTCAGTTTGGAAGATATAACCACCTGATTATAATGGCCTACACACAGTCATTTCCCAGAAGTAGTGATGACTGAAAATACCACAGCAACAACAGCTATCAGACACATTCAATCTATATTTGCATGGCATGGTATTCCAAGAAACTGTAACTACTAACAACGGACCCACAGTTCATGACAGGGAATTTTGAGACTCTGTTCAAATTAATGATTTTGTCATGAGATTTCCAGTCCCAAATACCTTCAAGGAACTGGGCTGGCAGAAAGTGGAGTATGCATTGTGAAGAACCTGCTAAAAACGTAAAGAAGGAGAAGATCCTCACCTGGCACTACTCAACCACAGAACTACACCACTACAATGTGGAAAGTCACCTGTGGATCTTCTCTATAACAGGTATACAAATACTTGATTACCTGAAATGGGCTAGAAATGAAGAGTGACAAAGGAGTCTGAAAAGTACTGAGAAGACTGGGAAAGTACAGATGCATCATTTCAACAAAAGAGCAAGGTCACTCCCACAGTTAAAAAAACAAACATTTTGTGTGAATTTGGCAAGATGGACACTGGCCAGTTAAAGCTATTGCAATCAAAAAGGAATCAACTTGCCATACTTGGTGATCAAAGACAGAGGTCCAAATCTTAAGAAGGAATCAAACACTCTCTCAAAATAGCTGAGAACGAGGTTGCTCTGAGTGAAACAGGAACAGAGACACCAGTTGAAAATAATTTACAAGTTGAGCCAGAATGTGACCCAGGACACTGAATGTTCAAATGCAGACAAGAATTTGGGCAAAAAGGGAATGCAACAAGGTACAGCTGGAAGATTGCTGAAACAGCTCAAGAAATCAATCAAGACATGTTTGTTTGAGTTTGTAATAGTTATCTTAATGTTATGGATCTAGTTTTAATTTTATAAAAAGGGGAAGATGTGACACATAGTAAGAGTGGTAGATAAAACCTTTACTTCCTGTAGGAGCCATGATGTGCTTTTGCAATTAGGATGAGAACTTAATGTACAGCTCCAATACTAAATGCTGAAAGAGCAAAGCATTGCTAAATTGTTTCCATAAAACAAACACCTTTGAACAGAAATACCAGACCTGAGAAGAGGAAATTTTGTATTATAAATCACACCATTCACTTATAAAATGTATCTTTTAGTGGAATTATTATTTTAGTGGAAATTTTGTGCCTCCAATAGATCAAGATTTTCTTTTTAATTATGAAGTCTGAAAGCCTAACATTCGAGAACAGTTACTGTAAATGAAACTACACATTTTACTTTAGCATTGTATAATTAGTGGGTGTAAATTGCCTTTACATCTTGCAAATTGTTTGAATGATCTGTTATTCCAGATGATTCTAGACTATTTAAAAGCCAGCACATAGCACATTACATTAGTATAGAAACTGTTGTACAATTTATACTGTTTCTAAACCTCCACATCTTTGCAATACTATCATACATGGAAAATAATGCGGGAACAGTTTTGAAACTAAATAAAATAGAAAGGAGTTCACAAAGTGGCTACTCACCCACAGTGCTTCATATGTGGTGGCTTATCCATTCTCACTGCTAGTTTAATCTTCAAGTCAGTGTCCTGACTGTTTTTGGGGACTATCATTTTATGCAACTCAGGTGACTTTGAGCTATTGGATGTTGGATACAATATCACCTGTAAATCATAAAATAAACGCATGTTATTGCATTGGTACTCAAATCCTCCTAGAGTCTACTAACCAACTGAGAGTTTCATTGCACCTTTTCCAATTTGTAAAGAGATTAGAAAATCCAAGACACAGCTAATAAACCATTGACTCCATCTCATAACAGCAGATGGGCTTTCAAAGTGGACTAATTTATTTCCTGACAAATGAGTGTTTTCATATCATCAGATAACAAGTTTTTCTCCTTTGCTACTTCATTCTGAATTAACAGCTCAACAGGCTCCAGCAGAACTGACAGTTGAGAAATGCTCATGTAAAATTAAGCAAGCATCTAGACTCTTAACTTCACTCAGTACCCCACAGGGAATGTGCCTAGTGAAACAATGTGCAGTGGTACTGTACAATAGATAACCCTCTTCAGTAGTGAAATTAATTAGTTGAATGAGCACAACAGAGCACAGCAGATATATGGTCTCTATTGCCATATTGTATGAAATATGGCATCTATTGTAATGAAATATGGTCTCTTCATTACTCATTCAAAAACAATAATGAAAACCTATGATAGCAATATCATCAAACTTGGAGACTGTGTCTAGTCCATCTTGTTGCAAGTGCAATAGTATGTTAAGTACTCTCCTGTCTGTATACCTTATGTAAAATACCACATTAATGGATCTATAGTAATGACATACAATTAGCAAAAATATTGAATTTTTATCTCAAATCAGTGAAAGAAGTTTTGCTGCAAACTGTCCAAAACAAAAAGAAAACATTTTTAATCACGTACAATTTTCTAATATATTTTTACATAGAAATAAGCAGTTTTGACTATAACACAACCATGTAGTGGCTAAATAAGATCAGAAACCTAGAGATGCTATATGAGTTACTAATCACATTTTGCTTCAGTTCTTCAATCCCATTAATGCTAGAGCCCTTGAACGGAGTATTTTCTAGCATTAATATCTCATTAATGTTAGAGCCCTTATGCTGAATATTGTGGCCTCATGCAGTCAGTTTGTTCAGGCCTATCACCACCAAGGAACACAATTCCAAAATAGGAGCAGGACCCTGTAAAAACCATGTACTCTACCTCTTTGGTACCACTGCTACATAAAAATCTACCATAACATAAACTGGTTTCATTATTTTATAAAAGAGTATCTATAAATATGATACAATGCATAACATACTATAAAAACTTTTCTGTGTAATTCTGAAAAGTTCAAATGAGGATTTAAGAATTCTCTAGGAAAGAGCAAGTGTAAAGGATGCTCTCCAAGACAAGAAAATTATAATAGTACTGTAATTATATCCTAACTCTCTGCAATACTAAGGGCTCTCAGCTGACAGTATCTTTCACCATAGCACTATGCTATGGTACATATCACTGGTAACATCAATTGCTTCAATGAAAAAGAAAAACAACCATGGTAAATCATCACATGAATGTGTTTTAAGTGTGAGAATTTCTTAACACTAGTGGTAAAAGTAACTTGCTTAGTTTTGTTAGGTAGGTGTAATTCTTTTTCAAGAACTAGTAAACTAATTGTATATCTCAGTGTTAGGTACTTAGGAGAACTGCTTCAACTGTTCAAAACCAAATGTTATTTTCAGAGCAAGGGTCCCTAAGGAAGAAAACAGATTTTCATTTAATGTAAAATTCATCCCTTAAATAAATATTCTAAGCCACTATGAATAAGAATACAGTAGCATTTGGGTTCTGCTCACTGGGCATAAGAAATGATTTCTTGGTTTCTTTCCCTTTTAAGCAGAGACTATGTAAACAGTATTGTTATTCCTTCCTTGTATTTAATGATTTTTGCATTTAATGACTTCATATATATTGAGGCATTCATGCAGAACAGTAGGTAATAATATGTGTTCTTCCCACCCCTTCCATAGACTGTACTTACTGCTGTCCTGTAACAACTTAAGTCTGGCAAAATTTCTCTCACCTTGGTTTTTGTTGTCTGTTTTTTTTCTAAGTTTGATGTAAACTCAAACAGACATGCTTGTTGTTAATTCATATTTATTCTGGTAGTTCTTACTGTCTTTTAAGAAGTATTATCATAGAATCATAGACAATTAAGGTTGGAAGGGACCTCAGGAGGTCACCAATCCAGTAGTTCTCAACCTTTTTTGTACCAGGACCCATATGTAAACATCAATGGCCAGGCCTGAACCAGCACCCCTCATTTGTGACCACTGCTCTCTGCCCCAGGCCTCAGCTCCCCAGTGTGTGGAGCAGGAGGTGGCTGCAGAGCATGGGAATCCCCAGCCAGCCCCTTGCAAGCTGTAACTCTGCCAGCCTGCAAGGGACAGGTCATGGTTTTCCACATTTTTCTCCTTTAAAGGAGAATCCATTTTTACAGTTTAGTGATCCTTTATTTAAGTTTGTTGATGACCCTTTCATATATTCTTGTGACCCACTTTTGGGTTGTGACATGCTGATTTAGTCCAAACCCCTGCTGAAACCAGGACCATCCCCAAGTATATCTTCCCAGACAAAGCTTTGTCTAGCTGGGTTTTAAAAATCTCCAAGGATGGAGATTCCACCACCTCTCTGGCTTGCCTGCCCCAGTGCTTTATTACCCTCCTACAATTTTCCTCCCATTGCTGCAATGATAAATAAATCTCTGTCACAACTCTTTCTGTACTGAAAGAAGTGCAGACAAAAACCATTAATGTAACCAGCAGTGCATTTGTGCTGGGAGAAAAGCACTTGCTCTGACACAAAAAGAATACTATATGGATGTTCAAGAGATTTCTTGTGGAAGAGAACTATCTCCCACAAGAAGCTGGACCAGATTCCCTCTTCCTTATGTAACTTGAATGGCCGTACACTTTTCTCAGGTGTGGAGGACATCTGATATCCCACAGTCCTCTGCTCTTTCCCCCTTCCAACAAAAAGGGAGGGGGGGGGAGAGCACTGGCTCCCTGATTGCCCACTCAGGGGTGAGCTATCAGGGGGTCTTGTGGAGACCCTTCTCTGAAAAATTACTCTTCCTCCTGCCCTCCTCAGCTGACTGGCAAGCAGGGGTGGGGGAGGCAGGGGTAGGAATATCCTGCAGGGGAAAACCAGCAGGTTCCTCAGGCAGGAAAATGGCCTGCTCTGCCGCCAGTTCGCTGACTGGTAGCAGGGGGACCTTCTCCTGCAGTGGGAATCCTCCTAGAAGTGGTTACTTGTGGCAGCTGAAGAGTATGTCTGTGTGATAAAGGTGCTTGCTGAAGGCTCTATGAAGATTAGATCGTGTTTTTCTGTATTTGTTTAGATATTAAGCTATATGTTGTTGCTAAAAGCCTAATTAAAGTTTAAGATGTAGTGAGGCCTTGTACAAAGTAAAGCCTAGTAAATTTAGCAAAGCCTAGAAGTAGTAAGGCCTTGTGGTACAGTTAAAATTACCTTATCGAAGGAATGCAAGGCTTGTACTGCTATTGGTCAGTCTTAAGGACAGTTGAAGTAAAAGGAATCTGAGTGGTCGTACATTATCAGTGTCCTTCAAAAGCTATAAATTAGCTGGAATATCTGGAAACCGTTCAGAAGGAAGATGCAACTCTATAAAAAGGATTAGTTAGCTGTTGCCTGGATCATTGGGCTCGTGGACCTCGAGGAGCCCAAGAACTGCATTCCAGGGTCCTTCCTGGTACCCCTCGGACAGTGCTGATCGGGGATGCCTGACTTCGCTGAACTTTGTGGAAGGAGGAACTTGCTGCACATCAGGCATCAGAGGGGACTGCCGATAAGTTGCCAATGCGAATTGCTTTTGTCTGTCATCGTTTGTCTTGTTACTACGCGTAGTTGTGTTTTTGTTACGTCAATAAATCTTTCTTACCTTTCTACCCCCGACCACACTCTCAATCCTAAACCTTATGCAGGCGGCTGGGACAGTTCCTATGGTGGCAGAATGCCCCTGCCTTTCCCCTGTTACTTTGCGTCAGCCAGAGCATTGCTAGGAGAGAGAAGCTGCAATGCTGGGCAGGGCATCAAGGGTCATGGGGCCTGACTGCAGCAGCTGAATGCTTCCCATTGTCCCCTACCCCCACACAGTCTGGTTAGCTGGGAGGAGTCCAAGGAGTAGGCATTATGCTTCCTGTGGCAGGAAGTGGGAGGTTCTCACCACGGGCCCCCTCCTGCCAGTCAATTGATTATCAGGATGGGGGAGGAGGAGCATTTTCTCAGGACCAGAAAACCCTAGCTCTCTGTGGCAGCCACTATTTTATCAACATCTCCCAACTAGCAATTGACAGCTTGCTTCCTTCCCAGGCAGGCTGTCAATGAATAGGCTCCCCTAAGGCCAGAGGCAGCTTAAGGATCAGCCCTCTAGTGTCCTATGGCTGGATGGATCACTTGTGAAATTCTCCAATCAGGTGACTGGAACAGATGTATGATCCAGCTCCTGGGCTATTTTCTACTAGTATGAATTTTGGAGGTCACATGACATTTCTTCATCATGCAGCATACACAGGACAGCAGAAGTGGATGTGGCACCTTTTCATAACTCTAAGCACAGTCTGATGTGATAGAGACCTGATCTCTATTTCAGGGATAGTTGATTTGCACAAGGCCACCCAATTAGTCAGTGGCAGAACTAGGTTAGCACTCAGGACCTTTTAAATTTGTGCTCATTGTCAACTGACACAGTCAACCTTAATTCTGATATTAACTTCTCAGTCCTTGATTTAGCAATTCTAAAACTCCCAAAATTAAGCATTTTCTCTTCAGTTAAAAAATATCCTAGGAAATTTCAACTCCAAGCATCTTCTTGGCAGACATGTAGCTCACTGCCACATTTCAAATCTTTAGATTTACTACACAGAACTCTACAGGTTGTGCCACCTTCTACGTAATCCAGCACCTCAGGCAGATGACATCTACATATTGTTCGTGGGTGCCAGAAAAGGGATCATTAAAGGCACAGGACAAGCTCTGTGCTGTCTCTTTTTGTGTCTGAATGTGCTAGTCTGTCCTGGAACAGTTGGGGAAGTCTGGCCTCTCTGTTGGAGCATGTTCAGTCTTTGAGGATGGCAGATGTACAGTCTCCTAGGAGATGAGAAAGCAATTCTGGATGTTCTTTGCATGCTTTAGTGCTAAACAGAAATATCTGTTGAGTCTGTGTGAGCTACGATTTTTAAGAGTTGATGGCTTGGCCAGAATGGGGCAGCTTTTCCACAGGAAAAGCAAATGCTTGTTTTAAAGGCTGCGCTTGCCACAGTTAAAGTTTTGGTCCAAAGGTCTGGAGATCTATAACCTTTCATAGAAAAAGTCACCTATTAAAAATAGGGACTGATAATGTCAGGCAATGCTAGTAATATCTGCTGCTACCAGATTCACCCATACTACAACACTATAATCACACATCATCATTTAAAAAAAAATTGAAATATTGCACCACAAGCTACCCAAATATATCTATAATACATATTATATGCAATCATAGAATCTGCTCTGAAAATATGCAAATATAATACGTAAAAATATTTAAATATTATTGAAAGATAATAGGAATAGTTGAAGTACCTTATATAAGAACATTGAAGGAATTTAACATTTTAGAATTTAGAATGCATTTTTATGGGTCTTATGCAGCATAGCAGTTAACTAACTTTTTAAAAGTATATTTTAATTAATGTATATCTGTGGTTTTTTAAAGTTTCAATACTTTACTATGATGTAAACATATATATATGCATCTGGAACACGAAGAGTACAGATTGTTCGAGTAAAACCTTTTCACCATTTAAAACTGAATATCAGAAAATAAAATCTAAAGATAACTGAAGCATGAGATGTGTGATAAAATGTACATGTGATTACACCCTATAGATATAACTAGCACTTTGAGTAACTGAGGAAGGCAGGAAAGAGAAAAATAAGTTGAATGGTTTATTAAAAGCAATACTTTTTCAGTGTTTGTGAACAATTTTTTTAAAATTGTTTTGTTACAGGCTTACTTTCAATGTTTAATTCCATAATGTGGATTAAGTTACCTAGTTATAGCCTCCATGACCTGTTTTATAACTGCCAATGCATTCTCTGCATCTTCCCTCTTCAATAATGGGGGCAGAAACCACCTGTAAAGGTTTTTTGTCATGAGACGTATGTCTATGAGGCCCTCTCTACACATTACAATTACGATGCGATTAACCAGTTAATCACCCCTTAAATTGTGACCCAGCTACACGTTCAACCAATTAATAACATGATAAAACAAGGAATAATCTACAAGGTTATTGCACAAAAAATGTGCAATAACCTTGTAGCTTGCTCTAATCATGCCATTAATTGAACAGGTGGCTAGGTGCTCCCCTGTGGCTGGAAGCCCCATTAACTGAGGGGTTCCTACTCACCGCCAGCCTTGCATCTCACAAGGCTCACATCAGTGGCAGCGTACTCCCTGCAGCCACCACTGCAAGTCCTGCAGCCCATACTGGGTACGTGGCTTGGCAGCAGGGGCAGCATAGTGAACACTGCCTCTGCTGAACGCCCTTTCAGCTGCAGGACTCGAAGCAGTGGGAGTTGGTGCTGACAGGATGATCCTGGGCTCTCCCTGCACTGGTGATAAGGCATGATGGGATCTAATGTATAATCCCATAATCACATCTCCTGCCATGCATGTGTTGCTTGGCAGGAGGTGCAATTGTGTTGACTATGTATTAGATCCCATTGTGCCTTCACCTATATGGGTAGAGGGGCCCTAAGTTTTCCTAAAAATTTCCTTCTTTGTTACAGTTATGCAGTTCATTTTATTCTTACTTTATTATTGTAATAGCTGCAGCAGTAAAGACAAACTATAAGCCATCATTCTAGTTTAATGTACAAGGAAATATACTCAGATATGTAATCTTCATTCAGAAAGTCACCTGAATCATTTACATCTAGATCATTATATGCCAGCCATGGGCACTGTGTGTAGCATGGGGCTAAATTATTCTAAGGACAATTTCAAGCAACAGAAGAGGATACTTATTATAAATCCAGACAATTTATCAATCTAGAAAATATGTCAGATTTAGTTCATCTTAATGATAAAGGGTTAATTACCATTTGTCTTCCAAATTTTTAACAAATATAACACCCAGGTCTAGAGAAGGTCCAAAATGTTATAGTGGATTACAAGTTGAATATGCACCAACAGTATTATACTGTTGCAAAAAGTTAAGGATAAACTGTGATGCAGTAACAGGAGCGTCATATGGAAGTCACAGGAAATAATTCTTTCACCCCACTCAGTTTTGGCAAGACCTAAACTCAAGCGTTACACATCTAGGTTGGGGTACCACATTTCAAGAAAAACAGAAAGGTCAGGAAGAGCCAGAGGAGAACAAAATAAATAGTTCATAGGATTATAGCAGCGTTTCCCAACCGGTGTGCTGCAGCACACTGATGTGCTATCAGGCATGAACAGGTGCGCCACAGAATGTTGGAAAATATATAAATAAATGAATAAATGAATGCTCTGCCCATAACACTCTTGGGGGACGTGGTCCCCAGTGGGGTGCAGCTTCAGCCAGTGCTGTGAGCCACCCCTCCCCACCCTGCTCTGGGGAGTGGCAGCAGTGCAGGGTGGTGGTGGTAGCCATATTATCTCTTGGGGCCTGGGGGGGCTTGCTGCAATTTTTTTTTTATTTATGTCAGTGTGCTGTGGGATGGGACAGGCTGGGAAACGCTGGATTATAGGGAAGCAGGGCTGGAAGGAAGATCATCTAATGCAGCCCCCTGCTCAAGGCAGGAACATTCCTCATTAAACTATTTCAATCAAGCGTCTGTCTACGCTGTTCTTGAAAATGTCCAAGGATGGAGATCCCATAGTTTCTCTGGTATCCTGCTCCAATAGTTGACCACCCTCAGAGTCAAAAAGTTCCTCCTAATCTCCAACCTAAAACTGCCTCTGCTGCAGTTTGATGCCATTGCTCCAAGCCTTGTTTCTTACAGCCACCAAGAAAAGCCCATCTCTATTCTTCTATAATTGCCCTTCAGGTATTTTAAACTGGATCAAATTCCTCGTTAATCTTCTCCGCTCAGAGGGCTAGAAAATATATGACATATACTGATGGGTTGGAAGAATCAGAATGAGGTAATTTAGATAAGAGAAGACACAGAAAAGATTTGACAAAGGTCTTCAAAACAAAATGTTTTGTTACAAGAAGGATGGTCATCAATTGTTCCTTGTGTCCACAGGGGAAAGGAGAAGAAATGGGCTGAAACGGCAATAAGGGAGAGTTAGGTTGAGTATTAGAAGACTGATTAAGCACTAAGGCAGATTATTTATAGACAAAGCTGTCATTGGAACTTCTGAAGTGCTAGTGAGACACATATTTGTCTGGAATGACTAGACAGGGATGTTCCTGTCCGGAGTAGGCAGATGAACTAAACTTTTGGAGCTTCCTCCCAGATCCTATGATTCTATATCTGATGAATTATTAATATCCTTGTGTTTTTCTGTGGCGCTTATATATAGTGCAGTATTCTCCCAAACGTTACTCTACTTTCACAAGGCAACTATGTATAGGGGCAGCTGTATTGCTTTTTATTTATCATAAAACCTAAGGTACAAGCCCACTAAATTTAAAGGTGTTCATGTGTTTTGGGTGACCAATGTGAGATGCATAATTCCCCCCAGCTTTTTTTTTTTTTTAAAGAGTCCTTAGCATATTATAGTACAAAGGCAGTTCCCAAGAACTTAAGTTTCAGCTCAGCCCTAGGGGGCTTACAGATGTGAAAGAAAAAAACACAAAAAAGCAGTGCTTTACTTTCAGCTTGGCATTTCCCAATGTCAATTGCAGTGCATACCTAGAAGAGGCATTGAGTCAATCTGACCAGGCTCATCCAATGTCTGTATAGATCGCACACTTCTGTGATTCAACTCTTTGATAAAATTGCCAAAAAGCCTCGCTGAAGCATGCGATATATACGGATGTTGGGCAAGACTCATGTCAAACTGACATGCTTCCTCTTCTGGTAAAGCACTGCTTTTGTGGGGGTTTTCCCACCACGTTTGTCAGTGGCCAAAATGGTTATCCATTAGATGCGAAGTATATAGTTGATGGCCATCTTTAAAGAGTGTGGTTTAAGTGATTTCCCAAGCATCAGGGAGAAAGTCTGTGGCAGAAGGAGGGAAAGAATCCATTTGCTGCGGAGTTGCATCCAACTACCTTAACATTAAGATCATTCATGCACTCCCTGTACCATTCACTAAAGTGAATTTTTAAATTATTGAAGTTAAAGTGAAACCAAACTAACTCTATCATGGAGAATCACACTGACTTCTGATTCTAGTCTCTCGGCTCAGCCTGTCACAGGGCTCTACTTAAATCCCTACTGAGCCCCAGTTCCAGTCTCTCTCAAAGTTCCAGTCCCAGTCTATCTACGATTTCTTATCCGAGTCTATGCCTTTCACTTTATTCTTGTCCCCTGCACAACATCTTCTCCCCTGCATATTGGAGAGCCTGCAGGTGACACCAGCCTGCACATGTCACCAGCTCAGCCCATAATTAAATAATCTGGGTCAAGGTTTCACAGGCAGTCTGTAACAGACCTAGAAAAAGAAAAGTCATTTTCCTTGACTAATTCATGTGCTCCAAGAACAGGACACTTTTCATTTCTTTTTTGTAAACTAAAACATGTGTGTGCTCATACACACAAATAATGGGGCCCTGATACAAGGCCATATATTCCTTTATTTTTATTATTTTGGGAGTTAATCTTGCAAGAAAATTATTATTTTATATTTTTCCACTACAATGTTTGAAAAATGAATACATTCCAAGCAAAGTAGGAAGCATGGGTAAGTTCAATGGTATAAAACTGTCACCCAGTGTTATTCTGCACTTGTGACTGTAACATGGAGTGAATCATTCCTATGTAGGCCTAACCTTTGCCTGGGCAAACGTCACAAGGACATTCCACTCCAAGTATAGTTTCCAGTTAATTAACTTATAAAAATAAGCATAACAGTTCAGAATCACTGAGGCTGGTTCAGGATCATATGTCATTATGGGACTGTACCAGCTTGCCACAAAACCTCTAGGAGTGATAGCTTAGCAGAGTAGTAAACTTTAGCTCCTGCAAAGAGCTACATAATATTTTTTGACAAAACTTTGGTGATATTCTGGCTGGCTCCTTACCAGAGGTATTTTCCTACTTTTGGGAGTACACTAATCCTTTCAAGTCTTTTAGTCTCCCACATAAAGGCACACAGGAGTCTGAGGCTGCTTTGAGTCTATACATACATTCAAAACTGAAATTCAGAATCATGGAACTTGTAGTCAGTATGAAAAGAAATGAAGTTCCCTTAAATAGTTCAGTGTCAGACTGTTGGCCATACTCAAGTGAAGAGTCCTTTGATGGACTTCAAATGCTTCTGAAGCCATGCAGCACCTTAAGTTTGAATGCTAAAGGGAGGTAGCATAGAAATTTTAAGGGATGTTCTGAGATAAAGCAAAGAGTGAATGCTAGCAACTGAGGGAGAGAGAGGAAAGGGCACTACCGAGAGTGACTGTTGGGTAACATGAAGGGCAACAGGAGGCTGGTTACCATGGTAACTAGTGGGCAATGCCACACAGGCTTCATTATCTACCCTGTTGAATGATCTCTTCCTAAAAAGTTAAGATGGTATAAAGACCAGGATAAGCAGAAAATAAGCAGGTTCTAGCACAGGGAAAATGGTAAACAGCAAAAGTACCTTCTGAAAAGCAGCCTCTAAATGAGTATAGGAGGGTAATGGAGGGGGTTGGCAGCATGTGAAACCATGCTCTAACAGCACTTGGAGTCATGATGAATTTACCTACCTACCTACCACTTAGCTAAGAGTGTGTGGCCTTCCTCCAAATGCTTCCTGAAGGTCACTTTTGTCCTGCCACAGACCACACACTGAAACTAAAGGTAGATACTAATGTCTGAAGAAAGGAACCTTTAGGGCAGGGAGGACCAACCTAGGCCAATTCTGCCACAAGTGGCACAGACAAACGTGCAGCTCCCAGGTCTAACTTATGGGGCAGACCAGGGGGAAGGCCTTGTTGGATTTGGTTCTAGCCAGAGGGGTTGACCTGGGGGGAGATCTGAGAATTGAGGGTAATCTGGGAGACAGTGCTCATGCAATCATAGAATTCA
This sequence comes from Crocodylus porosus, assembly GCF_001723895.1. Taxonomy (NCBI): domain Eukaryota; kingdom Metazoa; phylum Chordata; order Crocodylia; family Crocodylidae; genus Crocodylus; species Crocodylus porosus. The sequence continues at coordinate 104,204,453 of NW_017728931.1, forward strand.
CTATCCGTCGTACAGCAGACAGGTCAGCCAGTAGGGCAGAGGTGCCTGACATCAGGAAGGCTGACTTCAATGAGCTTAAGAAAATAATGGGAGAGACCCTATGGGAAGAAAGGCTGGGCGGGGGAAGGGAGTTCAGGAAGAGTGATCGTTCCTCAAAGGAACCATCCTCAGAGTACAGAAAAGGTCCACTCCTGTATGCAGGAAAGGTGGCAAAGGAGCCCTCTTAGCTTACCGGAGGATTCAAGGAGTGCTTAAAAAAGAAAGGGCGGCTTACAGACAGTGGAAACAAGGGATAGTCACCAAGGAACGATATACAAGTATTTACTTCTATTGAACTGCATCCAGTTCTGATCCATCCACCTTTCCAGCTTGTCCAGGCCTGCTTAGATCTGCATTCTGTCCCCTAGCCTGACTGCTTTTCCCCGTAACTTAGTATTGTCCCGCAAACTTGGCTAGTGTGCTTTCCACATCCATATTTGTAGGGAGAGGATAAGGAAGGGATGGGAGGCGACTGAAACCAGGCTGGTGACTGAAGTCAAGGACAATAATAAGTTCTTCTTTAGGTGTATAGGGAGCAACAGGAAGACCAAGGGAAATGTGGGGTCCTTGCAGAATAGGACAGAACAGCTGCAAATAGATGGTCAGGGGAAAGCTGAACTCTTTAATGAATACTTTGCATCTGTGTTCCTGCACACAAATGGTGGTCACCTGCCTGATGGGATACTGGACAGATGCAAGGGAGGAGTGATTGCCAAACAATGCTCAGTGTCAAACTGGTGAGGGAGCACTTAGAGCAGCTGAATGTCTTCAAGTTGGCAAGACTGGATGGACTACATCCGATAGTGATGAGGGAATTGGCTGGAGTCACTGTGGGACCATCGATAGAGATATTTGAAGACTCGTGCTCAGGAGAGGTCCCAGAAGATTGGAAAAGAGCCAGTGTAGTGCCAATCTTTAAGACGGGGAGGAGGGAGGATCCAGGAAACTATGGGCTGGTCAGTTTGATTTCAATACTGGGTAAAATTTTGGAAAAAATTATCAAGTCCATTTATAAGAGACTTCAAAAAAGATGTTGAGAATCTTGAAAAGGTCCAGAGAAGGGCCACAAGAATGAATAAGGGCCTGGAGCACTAACCTTATGAGGAAAGGCTAGGGGATCTGGGATTGTTTAGCTTGTGAAAGAGAAGAGTGAGCAGGGACTTGGTGGCCATTTATCAGTATGTAAGGGGTGAATATCAGAAGCTGGGAGAACAATTGTTCACTAGGGCACCCCAGGGGAGGACAAGGAGCAATGGTCATAAGATGTCAGAGGATGGTTTCAGGTTGGATGTAGGGAAGAACTTATTTATAGTAAGGGTGACTCAAATCTGGAATAGACTTCCCAAGGAGGTGGTACAATCCCCAACCTTGGAAGTCTTCAAGAGGGGACTGGACAGACACCTTGCTGGGATCATTTGATCTCAGCAGTATTCCTGCCCATAGAAAGGAGGTTGGACTCAATCTTTCAAGGTCCCTTCCAGCCCTTAATTTCTATGATGTCTGTGATTTCATGGTGCTTCACAGGAAGTGCCATGAGTTTAACCAATCCTCCTGACTCAACAGACATTAGTTGTTGGGTAAGGAGGGTGGGTGATTGAGCTCCAATTTGAAGTCCATCCAGGGAGTGAGGCTGCATCTCTGCTGCCTTTTTCCCCAGCTCCGTTCCCCACCACCCCCAGCTCCCATTCTGTCTGAGGATGGGAGGGGGAGAGGGCAAGGGAGGGAGACCTGTTCTGGGGTTTCCCCACCTTTGCTGGACTAGAGGGGTGGGTGCTCCAATTCACTTGCCCCACTACCATCCAGCACCCAGCTGGGCAACCCCCAAAATGAGCTCCCTCATTCCCATCCCTCCCCTGCCGTTCTGAAACCAGAGCTGGGAACAGTACTGGGCTACATCAGTCAAGCCCTGCTTCTGATGTGTGCAGACACAAGGTAATAAAGGCACTCTGCTTTGGAGCACCTTAATTTGAACCTTCATGTAATGAGAGTTCAGACTGGGGCAGGACTTGGCCCTTTTAAAACGCTCTGTAGCCACGCACTTGTGTTTGGTCACAGCCATAGAGAGCGTTCAGATCAGGTGAAAATTGTCACTTCTGTCTGTGCTTTGTGTGCAGCACATGGCAGACTGGGGAGAGCAGGGGACAGGCAGCCCAGGGCAGATAAAGCAGGAAGCAGAAAGCAGAGCAGTAGATGGGGCATGGAACAGAGTAGTGAACAGAAAGCAGAGAAGAGGAAGGTAACTGGAATAGTACTCAGGGAGGGCATATGGCTGGTTTTTGGCATGCCTGCCAAAGAAGTTGGCTCTCACTGCTTTATGGAATGCTGCTGCAAAACCTCTGCTTCTGAGCATGTAGACCTTTTCAAGATCAAGACACAAAGCTATCCATAGCTTTTCTGAATTTCATGGCACCTCAGTTAAGAACCACTGGACTAATACAGCAAACATTTGACCAGAATGGGATGCATTTAGGATTTTATCTTGCATCCATTTGTTGTCATGGATAATAAATACAATGTAATATAATGCATACAATAAAAGAAGGGGAAAACTAAAAACTATTGGCAAGACTGATACCACCTGAAAGGAAGCATCCTCAATACCAAACCAAGGAGTAACCCAGCATCCCAGAGGGGTAGCCAGTTATTTCTGTGCCTTGGGCAGGGAAGGGGGAATGGGTGAGGGAGTATATAAAGGGGGGTTTTCTGAACGTAGGAGAACTTTCAGGAGAAGGGAGCTGGGCAGAGTTTTAACTACAGCTGCATAGGTCCAGGGCTGCAGGCCCTCACCCTTGCTTACCCTTTACTGCATTAAACCTCTCATGGCTGCCATCAATCTGTTCATAGATCAAGGGATATAAAATACAATTTGGCTGTGAAAGGGTTAACAAAGTTGCAGCTTCTGCATAGCAGGAGGGACGGGGAGAGAAGCTGTGAGGGGAACCTTGCCTCTGGTCTTTGCTCCCATGCAAGCACTACAAAGGACTGAGGTCACAGCATGTGCTCTTGTGGGCTAAGATCGAGTGTAGGGAGTATCTGAAGTCCCAGACTAAAAAAGTTTGAGTTGGAGGATGCTTGCCTGTAGTATCTGGGGACATCCAAATGCCAAGACGTTCAGGCTTGGGCCTGCATGTAGGATGCCTGCCAATGGATTTAGGAGTATTTGAAGACTCAGGGTGAAATGTCTGGGATGGATGATGCTCACCAGACATGCATGGTGTTTAAAATGATTGAGCTCTGCCCACTCAATCAGTATGGTTTTTGGAATAATTGAGCTTTGCTCAATTGATATGATTTGGAATCGATTTGGCTAATTTGACTTGGAATACTAAATATATTTAGTATATAATTAAAAAATTGTGCTCTTGCCACAGTCCTTCCTAATCTGACCACACATGCTTCTCTTAGAAAGAGGGGCATGGGAGAGTCTCCCCCACCCTGCACACCTCTGTTTCTGGGAGGAACATGTGGAGTTGGGACAGCTGGGCAAGTGTGCGCATTCTGGCTGCAGCTGCTTCCCGATATGCCTCCACAGGAAACGTATAGGGTATTTCAACTTGGCTGTGGCGGCACCCATATTGCAACACCTCTAGTATTGTGTGGTGGCACCCATATTGCAACACCATTCTGGTTGAGAACCACTGATGTAGACAAATGTGTGAAGTTACACCCTCCAATGGGTATTGAAGGGGAGATTACACTGGGCATAAAGGCAGAAGGCAGGGCTGAGAGACTATGATTAGAGAAGCATAAGCTTTCATAGGCAACAGCCTATTTCACCAGATGCTATGAGGATGAAGGTAAGAAAAGAACCTCATACCGGTCTTTAGGACTTAGAAAAGATTGAAAAACATTGGGAAAAATGATTGTAAGATGTAGAAACCTCTACCATTTCAAAACAGAATGGAAAAAACACATTCCTCATGACAGAGGATGACAACTTAGCATATTCACAGCAGGAATCTGTTCTAAAATTTACTTCTCTCTGAGGCTGTTTGAACAAAGCACAGAATATTAATTATGTGCCTGGTGCAATTAGCATTCAAAAATTAAAACATTATGCAAGTGGGGCTACCTACCCTGTAAGCTATTTTAAAACATGTTTAAAGCAATTTTGGAACTGCAGCATCAATGAAAATATAACTATGAAGCTAATTATTACAGACTGCACTGGGATGTGACAAGCAGCTTGAAAGACAATAGTTCTCTTTTAATTGAATAATCAGTGCAACAAGACTAAATTATTCTTATATTTAAAAAATATCTGTAATCAAACACCACCTGCTGTTCCCACGCTGTATGCACATGTGTGCTAAGCAAGCACAATGAATGTCACTTTAAATTATTGGCTTATAACACCTTCATAGACAAAGCAGTGAACAGACAGAAGTAGTACAGTGCCTCTGACAAGAGGGAGGGAAGAAATGAGTTGTCCCATCCCAGAGTCAGATCTTGGGAAGTGTGCACCCCAAATTTCCCAATTTTTTACACCTGCCCATCTGTACCAGCTCCAGCATGTATACTAATTCTAATTTGTGTATATGTATCCATCTGTGAAGTCTGGCAAATTAGAGTCCGGAGCACACAAAGAATGAATATGATTGGGACAAAACAGTAGCATAACTGAGGGTGATATGGGAGCTGCCTTTGTGATGGGGGCACAAAAACAGCTGTGACTGTAGCAGCGGGTGCTAACCTGGATGTCATATGGTTGCCCAACGCACAGAGCTGCCCAGCTATATCTCTGGGAAGAATCCTTATGAACTCCAATTGAATTCTACGTCTTCTCTCATTAAAGCAAACTTACCTTTCAAAATTGTTCTCTGCTTCACACGCTTTTTTAATTACTGTATTTGGTCAAATCCTTGACAACATTTTTTCCTTCCCCTTTAACATGGATTCTGGTCCCAATCTGGGGGAGACTGCATTGGGCAGGGTGGGTGGTAAGCCTGGGGGAGATTGTGCAGTGCAGGGCAGGGGGAATACAGGGGGATGAGCACAGGGGAGATTGTGTGTTATGGGGTGGGGAGACATCATGGAGGGAGCACAGGGTTGCTGTTGTGGTTCCCGCTCCAGCCCAGGGCCAGGGTTGGATCTGCTCTTACTACTGCTGCCTGGCTGGAGCCACCATGTGTTCTGTACTCTGGGCCAAACCTGAAGCTAAAGCCACTAAATTGTGTAAGTTGCGTCAGGAGGGTGGATGGGATGAGTGGTCAAAGTGGGTAAGCACAGCACTGGGGAAGCAAGTAACAGGAAGAAGCAAGTGGTGGTGTTAGGGGGAGCAGGTGGCAGTCACCAGGTGGGAAAGGCAGGGGGCAGGCTGCTCGCCACTCCATGTTGCTTTCCCTGCAGAGTGGTGATGGTGGGGGTAAATTTAAGACAATCTCCCAGTTATTAGATTCTATACAATGGAAATGATAAAGAATTATTTACAAATTCTTTATAATTTTCAATGCAAAGAATCTAATTATTGGGGAAAGTGTCATCTTCAATTCAAAGTCATCTAGCATTCTGATCAATATGATAAACGACTCTGACACTAAGGTCTGTAGAAAGTACAACACAGACCTTGGCTCAGCCAGTTTGTAATTCACAAAATTTAAACCAAACAATATTTCCCTCTGCTCGGAGCACTTGTCTTCATTTTATGTTGCATTAGATGTCTGGGTATGTCTAACAATCCTCCAATCTCCTCTAGAAAAAACAGTGAAATAAGTTTTTTTTAAATGTACAGAGCAAGCTGCAGGAAGCAAACAGAATATCCCCAAGCTGGCAAACTGTATCCTTGCAGTCAATTCTTTATAGGGGGAAAAAAAAAGATGTCGGAAAAGTGCCAGGCTAAGAGAAATTTATAATCACAGGCAGATTTTAAGTCCTCAGAAAAGAGAGACTAAAGAGGGATATTATGCTGTTATTATTTACACAATGTCATGCATATGCATATTAATTAAAAAAATTAGATCAACAGATGATGGATGAATCCACTCAAGTGGATACTTAGATGAACACTATATGTGCCTTAAGTTAGGGGCATCAAACTTCTGGCTCTGTGGGTCAGATGAGTTTTGTGGGACTAGTCCATAGGCCAGATGAATGGTTTGGAGCCAGTCCTACAGGCTGGATTGTGTCCACAGAACCCCCCTCTGCCCCCTGTATGCCAGATGCTGTGCCCACTCTGGCTGGTCCAGGGCTGCATTGCATGTGGTGCTCACTCCGGAACCTGTGCTGCACATGACACACACCCCGGACTGGCCGGAGCAGGTGCTGTGCCACATGCGGCTCATGTCCCAGACCAGCTGATACCACTGACTTAAGGTGAAATGGAGGAGGGTCATGGACTGATCCTGCTTGAGTGTCAGTCAGCCTGGGTCCTGTAGCAGGCATTGCATGTGGTGCGTGTGCAGGGGCCAACATTCAGGGCAGTTTTCTGCATGCCAGTGTGGCACATGGGTCAAGTCAAAACCCAAAACCAGCACCAGGGGCTGGATGATGCATCTCTGTGGGCTGCCTCAGCCTGCAGGCTGCATCTCCAACAACCTTTGCCTTCATATATATATATATGAAGGACAGATTACAAAAAACAAGGCATATATAAATGAAGGATAGAGTACATAATATGAACTCTCTCCCCAAAAGTGAAAAAAAAAGATTATTTTTTAAAAGAGTTGGATCTCTTCACATTTTTATGAAACATGCCAGTAGAAGTTTTGCCTGAACAAGAAGTTAGCAAAAAATGTTGAACAGGGCTCTGATAAGATTATCTGCCTGAGAATATCACATTATACCTGGAATAAAGTGACTGGAACATAAGAATCATCATACTGAATCAGACTATTGTTTATTCCAGTCTGGTACTTGAGGCTCCAGGGGAAGACAAGCCTAAGTGCCAATGCATTAACTCAGGTGTGCAATGCTGTCCAGGGAACTAGGGGAAAGCAAGTGTTGCCTCTTATAACTGAGTGAATTAGGCCGTGACACCTTGGTATACAGGGAGCAAAAGGAAGGCGCAGAGTAGCATAGGACCCCTGCAGGACAAACTAGGGCAATTGGTGAGAGAGAGAGGACAAAGCTGATCTCTTCAATGAGTTCTTTGCATCTGTATTCCTAGACGCAGAACAAGACACATCTCCCAGTTGGATCACAGATAGACACAGGAGGGACACCAGCCTACCAACTGTTAGGGCACACTTAGTGAAGAGGCACTTGGAGGGGCTGGATGTGTTCAAATCAGCAGGCCCAGATGAACTTCACCCAAGGGTGCTGAAGGAATTGGCCACTGTTATAGCAGAGCTGCTGGTATGGCTGTAGGAGCACTGATGGTGTCCCAGTCAGGTCCCAGAGGACTGGAAAAGGGCCAATATGGGGTCCTTATTTTCAAGGAGGGGAGGAGAGAGGAACTGGAAAACCATAGGCCAGTTAGTCTCACCTCTATCCTTGGGAAAACTCTGGAAAAAATCATTAAGGATCACATTTGTGGGAGCCCCGCAGGATAAATAATCCTGACAGGAAATGAGCACAGATTCACTGCAGATAGATCCCGCCTGACTAGCCTTGTTTCTTTTTATGACCAGGTCACAAAATGCTTAGATACAGGAGTCAAGGTAGATGTCATCTACCTAGACTTTAAGAAGGCCTTCGATGTGGTATCACATTCTGTTCTCATAAATAAACTGACAGGCTGTGATGTAGATGATTACACAGTGAGGTGGATGGGAAATTGGCTTAGAGGTCACACCCAGAGCGTGGTGGCGGATGGGTCGATATCAACCTGGAAAGATGTGGGCAGTGGAGTCCTGCAAGGCTCAGTCCCTTGGGCTTGTGACATTCAATGTCTTCATCAGTGACTTGGACAAGGGCTAGAGAGCACCCTGTCCGAGTTCACATATGATACCAAATTATGGGGCAAAGTTAACACACTAGAGGGTAGGGAATGGATCCAGGTGGATCTGGGCAGGTTGGAAAAATGGGCAGAATGAAATAGATTGCAGTGCCCAGGTAAGAAACAGGGGTCCAGACAGTTTCCCAGATTGGGGGGTGGCACACACAGCTAGACAAGTCCTTAAATGCCTATATACCAATGCTTGTACCATGGGGAACAAACAGGAGGAACTTGCCTTCAGAACAGCCAGTTCAGACCCAGACTTAATTGGACTTACAGAAACGTGGTGGGATTCATCCCACGACTGGGCAGTTAGCATTAGGGGCTATAGGCTTTACAGGCGGGATAGAGAAGGAAGGAAAGGTGGCGCTCTACGTCAAGGAGCAATACACCATCTCTACCAGCAGGATGGGGTCAGAGGAGGGGCAGGCTGAAGTGCTCTGGGTCAAGATACAAGGGGGCTGTGGGGAGAGGGATCTAACGGTGGAGGTCTACTACAGACCCCACCACCAAGGGGAGGAGCTGGACTGGGAATTTTTAGGCCAGCTTTCAGAGGCACTTTAGGCAAGGGATGTAGTTGTCACGGGTGATTTAAATTATCTGGACATCTGCTGGGAGGAACAGTCAGCCAGGTCGGCCCATTTCAGGAGTTTCCTGGCCGAGATGCAGGACCTCCACTTAATTCAGGAGGTGCACAGTCCCACCAGAGGAAATGCCCTGTTGGACCTGGTCCTGGCCACAGGCGACATCCTGGTAAGGGGCCTCCAGGCTCTTGACCACCTTATTTTTGTACAATTACATCGACTAGGCTTAACATCATTTTCATGCAGAGATAAGCAGTTTTCACATCATTTCAAGAATGTGCTATAGCTAGGGATATAAACCAAAGGGTGGCTGTGGCAGGACAGAGTCCAAGGGGTAACTGTGACACCCTCATGGAGCTCCTGCCCAGCTCTACCTCCAACACAGCCCTTCCTGATTGTTCGCCTGCCACACCCTGTTTTTACTGCAGGCTGAATAAAGGAACCTGCCCATAGGCTTTAGAGTAAGCCTTAATTCATTTAAATCAGCACTGCGTCTCTACCAGGCCCCAATAGTCTTGATTGATCCCTTAAGCTTGATAAGCCCATAACCCGGAAGTATATCCGTAGCTTTAGGCTAGGCACAGACATTACACATAAACTGATTTAAGTGATCAGAAACTGGTTTAAACCTGTAATGGAATATAAATTCAGTGCACATGAACCAGTTTCAAAATGGCTGAAACTGGTTTAAGATAAACCTGGTTGGATGTAGTATCAAACTTAATGGATTTGGGTCAAACTGGTTTATGCAATGTCTGTCCCAGACCCGTTCCTGGTTTAAGTTAAACTGGAGTCCCCCAGTTAGGCTCCGGAGCAGCGAGAGACGCGTGGGTGAAAACCCGCTGTGCCCCCCCCTCCCCTGAGCCTCCCAAAAGGCCCCCGAGACCCCCCAGCAGCCGCAGAGCCCCCCGCTGACCCCTAGCACAGCTGGAGGCAAGCAGTGCCCGTGGTGGGAGGGGGTTAACCCCTCACTGAGTGGGAGGAGGCGGCTGAGCGGAGCCGGGCTGGGTCAAGCCCCACCCAGGCCCCTACTTCACCCAGCCCCCCCCAGGGAACCACGCGACCGGAGCTGCGCAAACAAGCGCACTTGCCTGCCGGCACATGAGTTAGAGCGGAGTTTGCGCGGAAGGGCCTGAGACCCTGCCTGCGAACCCCCCGGGGTAGACAATCCAAGCCATAGCCAGCCTACCAGAGGCATGACACAGATGGGCACGCGTGGCACCCCGAGTGTCCCCTCGGGTTCTGAGGCCCCCCCCCCCGGCACCTCAGAGACCACCACCCAGACGGAGCCCATGGTTCTGGGCTCCAAAAAGAGGGAACCCCCGCCTCCTGGCTGCGCGGGCTGCCTGTGCCTTTTTCAGGCTCTGGCGGCCGGGAGCATAGCCATAACCCCGTGTGGAGTCTCCTCCCTTTTGGGGTCTCTGGCGTATCAGCTGGAGGAGCTCCAGGCCACAGTCCAGAAACTGCGTGCCATAAGGGACTGTGAGCAGGAGATTGACTCCTACTGCCAGGCCCTTCTCTCTCGGGAGCCGGAGGGTAGACCATGGTTTCCCTCCAGGACAAAGGAGAATTCCGGGACCTCCCACTCTGTCCCGTCAGCAGCATGGACCAAGGTGGTAAAGGGCCCCAAGGCCCGCTGCACCAAGGCCCCTACCCCACCGGAGCTTAGCAACAGGTACACACCTCTTGCTGCTCCAGCAGAGCCTGCTGAGTTGCCAGCTCCCACAGGTAACAAAGCCTCAACTGCAGCTACTGCCCCCGCTCTCCCCAAGACAAAACGTAAGGTGTTTGTTGTGAGAGACTCCAACCTGAGAGGGACTGAGGGGGCAATCTGCCACTCCAACCCCTTAGCCCGGGAAGTCTGCTGCTTCCCGGACCCGCCTCCAGGACATTGCAGAGAAGATCCCTAAGCTCCTCCAGCCTATAGACCACTATCTTATGCTCCTTATTCATGTGAGCACCAATGACACAGCTCAGAGTACTCCAAGCCAGGTCACGAGGGGATTTGGGAGCAGGGTTAAAGGGGCTGGAGGCACAAGTGGATCTTCGATCCTCCCAGTCTCAGGCTATGGGCTGAGGAGGGAAAGGAGGATCCAGGTAGTCAACCAAAGACTATGGCACTGGTGTCATCGGGAAGGCTTTGGCTTCCATGACCACAGCCCGCTCTTTGGAGAGAGGCAGCGAGCTGCTGGGAAGAGATGGCCTCCACCTCTCTCCCCTGGGGAGGAGGCTCTTCTCAGCCAGACTGGCTGACCTACTCCACCGGGCTTTAAACTAAGCCCGTTGGGGGACAGGGGGGACTACTGCCACTGCTGGCCCGCTGAGCAACCCTTGCAAAGCCAACAGGCCAAGGCACTTAAGGGAGCCCACCCCTGCCCCAGCCCTGGTACAATCTGCGGGCAAGGCAACAGCCCCCAAAGGGACACTTGCCTGCCTGTACACAAATGCCAGGAGCTTGGGGACTAAGCAGGAGGAGCTCGTCCTCCTGCTCAATGCAAGTAATTATGACATCATAGCGATAACAAAGACCTGGTGGGACTCCACCCATGACTGGACTATGGGTATAGATGGCTATACACTGTACAGGAGGGATTGTGTAGATAAAAGGGGCAGGGGTGTAGCTCTCTATGTTAAGGAAAGCTACATGTCCATGCAAGCTGATACTGGCAAGCAGGGTGGACGACTGGAGACCCTCTGGGTTAAAATCAGCGGGGAACACAACACAGGAGACACAACGGTGGGAGTCTACTACAGACCTCCCACCCAAAGTCAAGAGCTTGACCAGAAGTTTGCCCAGGAACTGGCTGAGGACACATGCTCCAAGACCTTGGTTGTCATGGGTGACTTCAATTACCCAGACATCTCGGGGGAGGATCACACACCAAAATCCTAGCGGTTGTAAAGTTTCCTCTTGTTCATGGATGACCTCTACCTGACTCAAGAAGTCTATGGGCCAACCAGAAGCAAAGCGCTGCTCGACCTGGTACTGGCTACTGGGGATGACCTAATTGACGACCTAGTGATCGATGGGAAGCTTGGTGACAGTGACCACGAGCTGATCACCTTCACCATCCACCGTAAAGCTGGGAGTCAGCAACACAGAAGTCCTTCACTTCAGGAAAGCTGACTTTGACAAGCTCAGGAGGCTTGTCAGTCAGGTCCTAAGGGACCATGACCCCAGGGAGAGGGGAGTTCAAGAAGAATGGTTGCTCCTCAAGGGAGCGATCGTCAAGGCACAAGCTAATTCTATTCCATCTCTTAGGAAAGGCAGCAAGAGGGCACAGCAGCCCCCCTGGTTCTCCAGGGACCTAGCAGACCTCCTGAGGCTAAAAAGAAAGGCCTACAAGGGTGGACGATGGGATTCACCTCCAAGAAGGATTATTCTGCACTGGTCCGGTCCTGCAGGGAGCAAACCAGGAAAGCAAAGGCTCCAACTGAACTCCAATTAGCTTTGAGCATCAAGGACAATAAAAAATCCTTTTTCAGATATGTGGGGAGCCGGAGGAAAAACAAGGGCAACGTTGGATCACTGCTGAACCAGATGAGGCAACTGACAGCTGATGCCCAGGAAAAAGCCAACCTATGAAATGGGTACTTTGCGTCGGTCTTTCATCAGTCCCATGGGACGCCCATGCCCGCTTTGGGACAGGGAGGTCCAGGTGAGGGAGATCCCCTGCCTTAATGCTGACCCTGTGAAGGAACACCTTGAGAAGCTGGATACCTTCAAGTCAGCCGGCCCTAACACTCTACACTCCACGGTACTCAAGGAGCTGGCAAGCATCACAGCCCAGCCTCTGGCATGCACCTTTAAAAATTCCTCGTGCTCTGGTGTACTGCCCGAAGACTGGAAGAAGGCCAATGTGGTGCCTATCTTCAAAAAAGGGAGGAAAATGAATCCGGCTAACTATAGGCCCATCAGCCTTCTATCCTGGGGAAGATCTTAGAAAACTTTATTAAAGAGGCCATCCTTAATGGACTGGCTGAAGCCAACATCCTAAGGGATTTCATAGATTTCATAGACATTAGGGCTGGAAGGGATCGAGTCCAGCCCCCTGCCCAAAGGGCAAGAAGTCAGCTGGGGTCCTAGGATCCCAGCAAGATAAGCATCCAATTTACTCTTGAAGGTGTTCAATGTAGGTGCTTGAA
>NW_017728931.1:104217197-104228116 GCF_001723895.1 Crocodylus porosus
TGCTATGCTGGCTAGCACTATGGAAGAAAGAGACTTGGGGGTCATCATTGACCACAAGATGAACATGAGCCTGCAATGTGATGCTGCAGCTAGTAAAGCAACCAAAACACTGGCATAGATGCTTCTCGAGCAAATCCCGGGACGTCATTCTCCCCTTGTACTCGGCCTTGGTGAGGCCGCAGCTGGACTACTGCATCCAGTTTTGGGCTCCATAATTCAAAACGGATGTGGAGAAGCTTGAGAGAGTGCAGAGAAGAGCCACACGAATGATCAGAGGTCAGGAAAGAAGATCTTAAGATGACAGGATGAGAGTCATGGGGCTCCTAAGCCTGGAAAAGTGCAGGCTCAGGAGTGATCTGATGGCCACCTACAAGTTTTACCGGGGTGACCACCAGTATCTGGGAGAACGTTTTTTCACCAGAGCGCTCCAAGGGATGACGAGGTTGAATGGTCATAAACTACTACAGGACTGTTTCAGGCTGAACATAAGGAAGAATTTCTTTACTGTCTGAGCCCCCAAGGTCTGGCACAGCCTGCCATCGGAGGTGGTTCAAGCATCTACACTGAACACCTTCAAGAGCAAACTGGATGCTTATCTTGCTGGGATCCTATGACCCCAGCTGACTTCCTGCCCTTTGGACGGGGGCCTGGACTTGATGATTTGTCGAGGTCCTTTCCAGCCCTAATGCCTATGAAATCTATGAAGCATCCCAGATGCTTTGCAGCCCTGGGCTGGGCTATGCTGTCTGCTCCAGGGAACAGGGCTGGCCCTTCCCTTCTGCTCCCTAGGCAGAGCTCTGGCAGAGACTGCAGGCACAGCAGGGTCTGCCTGGTTTTCCCCTGCCCCATGCCCCCCCTTGCTATTTGCTGCTCAAGTGGGTATCCCTCCCTCCCACAGCATGGACCCCATCCCCACAGACCCCAAGCATGTGGAGTGCTAGTGAATGCTGAGAGAGGGGTGTATGTGTGTGTCTGTGTGCGCACATGCCCCTCCAGTTTCACTGGGACAGGACAAAGGCAGACAGAATAGTGTCCACTTAAGGGTTTTTGGAGCTAATCATCAGCTCGTAATGTCCCTCTGTTCCTTCCTTGGAAAAAGCTGTTTAAGCAGAAGTTGAACTAATGAGAGAAGCTTTTATTTTGTTGATGGGCTGCTAAATGCTGTATTATCAGCCCCATGCTGGCTCCTTCACCTGTAAGGTTTGCTGCAGACAGTATGAAGAAGCCGGGAGAGGGAGATTGAAAAGCTCAGTATCAGGAACAGATGCATGCATTGCACACCCCACTTTGCCTCAGAGTGCTAGCCCAGAGCTAAGGTTTGGCAACATGCCCACCCTTTAAGCAGCGAGCAGGAAAAAGCCTGGGCCAGTTCAGGCAGGGTTGGGGTTTACACCTCTTCCTAACGAGAGGTCCTGCTGGGGCCCAGCCACTGCTCCACCCCCCAGCTCAGCATTATAGAAGGGAAGGGAGGGCTGGTCTAGCAGCCCTCAGCTTCTAGCCTGAGCCATTGCAGGCATGTGCCTGCATTTCTTCAGTCCAGAGGGAATGTCTCTACAGTTGCAAATTGATTCAATCTAGGCAAGTTAAACTAACCTGCAAAGATTGAATCAATTCAGGCTCAGGCTTTTTGAGTCCATCTCTAGTCTTAAAGGCTAATTTAATATTTGTGTCTCTCCAGGGCATCTGTAGCCTTAAAGGCTCATTGAGTGGCTCCCCATCCTCCCCTATACCATGCCCCATGCCTCACTGGTGTTACTATACCATCACATACTACTGTAGGGGTCTTGGCCTTATTGGCCTCCTCCCCTCTTGCTCTCGCTGGGCCTTTTAGTACAGGTCCATGGTACTGGACCTGGCTTCTAGGCTCCAGCCTCTACGATTGTGGATCCCAACAGTGGCTTCCTGGGCTAGCTGAGATCACCAGGCTCTCTGGCTCTGGCAGTCCATGGCTATGGTCCCTCTTAGATCATGAGCCCCTCCTGAACCTTCCTAGAGAGAAGGTTCAGGCTGGACATCAGGAGACATTACTTTACAGTTAGGGCTGCCAGGCTCTGGAATGGGCTCCCAAGTGACATGGTATTCTCTCCTACTTTGGGGGTCTTCAAGGGGAGGCTGGACAGATATCTGGCTGGGGTGATATGACCCAGTATCCAATGACACTATAGGTCCTTCATTGCTCTGATCTTGAGATGGATTCAGTTGACTATAGCACTGACATGGGAACATCATCTAAGATCTAAACATCACCTGGAATGTAAAACCACTGTCACTTCCTCCCCGTCTCCTTTCCCTTCTTCACCCCCTTTTGTTTTTCATTTCCTTTTCTATCTCCTTTTTCCTTTTTGTAAGGAGTCTGGCTTAGCCTGTCAGAACATTTTCTATTTGTGTCCATAAATAAAGGCAGCTAAAATCAAGTGTCTTAAGTAACTTAATGCTAGTACAAGTTTGCCTAGTTTCACAGCTGCTGACAACACTATGTGCTGTGCTCATCTTTCTCTAGCAGACAGGCTGATATAGAAGTATTGAAAACCAAAGCTGAATTTTTTTCTTTGTGGTTCCTTTTTCTCCCCTTTTGTTTTGTCTTCAGTGACACAGGATCAGACTTTAACAATGAAGACAATAAAAACAGCTCCAGCTCATCTCAATTTTTTCTCTGTTTTCCCTACAGATCCAGCAGATACTGAACTACAAATGATGGTCCCTATTGTCCTATTCCCTCCATCACCTCTTTGTGTCAAGAGTAGAGGATGAAATTTCTGTCTTTACTATTCATCTCTCTCCCTCCTTGTGTACATCTTGCTTTGTCCACAAACCCTTTCTCCAAAAAAGAATAGTTAATACCATCTTCACATCATCTGAAAGCCTGTCAAATGGAGGGCTTTTCTTACAAAAATCCCTCTAAAGCTAAAGGATATTGTTAAAAATGAAATCCTCACTTAATACCCTACTTTCAAATGTTTTACTGTTCTTCCTTCTTTTGTATACCATTAAGAAAAGGTTAAAATTATTATCAGTGATTACCTGAAATGGGACTAAGCAGGATACAATCCCTGTACCTGAGACTCCACACTTTAACTATGTAACATTACACAATAACATGGGTGTTTTTATATTTTTGACTGTCTAGATCCATTTATTCAATTAACACAACAGTCCCAGTCTCACTGTCTCTGGAACAGCTGGCAGGAGGTAAGGCAGGGTGGCACCTTGTAGACTAATTTGTTCAGAAATGAATTAGCTTTTGTATGCAACAGCATATGTCATCATCATAGCATGAAGTAGGCTGTTACTTGAGAATGCTTATGCATTTCTGAATGAGTTAGTCTATAAGGTGCCACCCTGCCTTGCTCTCTGCCTCACTTCCAGCTAACATGACTAACTACCTCTCTTTGCAATGGCTGCCTTCCTTGGCAACTAATAATCTGGCAACAGAAAAAAAGGGTTGCATGTTAGACTATTCACTGTCCCTGCATCATCTTTTAACCCCTATATGCCTGTCTTTCTAGCAGAGTTTGGTTCTCTTTTCATAGCTGTCTTCTCAATAGAGAGGCAGATTTAAGCACTGACTCACAGGGTTGAGGAGCTGGAGACAGGATGCAAGAACAGTTAAGGACTAGCATGAGATCCACGGAGGTAGAAATGAATCCTCCAGAAAAATCCATGAACTTCACAACTTTGACCCTTCCTTGTATTCACTCTTTCTGATGCACACTCTTTAAACATTCTCCCACATCACCATGCTCTGCTCCAAACCCCAACACTCCCTCAAACTATTCAAATACCTCAACTACTCCAAGTCTGTCAATATTCCCTTTATCAAGCTCACTGCACTGAGCCCACCGCCACCTTCTCAGTAATACATGCCCTGAAAAAAGATCACTTTAAATCTTGCCACCAGCAACACAAAACACACCAGCTCTACCCCTTCTTCATTTCATTTCTTGCCCCTACAAAGTTTGAAGGTGCCACTAGAATGTGGTAAGGTTGTGAAAAAGTACTTGTACCAACTGGAGGCATGAAAAGGGAAGAAAGTGGTAGCATAGGTAGCATAAACATTTGGAGCTAGCATATGAAGAACAGGCTTTAACTGACCATCTAGATAACTGGAGGCATAGAAACACTTACTGAGAACTATTTATCACACTGAGATGTTCTCAATTGTTCTTATCCTACTGTAGTCTCGTTATTTTGAGGAAATTAGTAATCCTTGTTCAGTGAGGCACAACATAGAAGAAATGCATCTGAGGCAGTTCTTTCTCACCCTCCCCCCCACCCCACAGCTTCAGGGTTGCAGAACACAGGAACATCAGCAGCTGGGCAGTGTCATGGAGTTCAAGGCATTCTGGGACTTGAATCTGTAGTAGTGGCAATATAATTCATCACTGCTGCTGGGGGGAAACTTTCACCCCCACCTTTTTTTTTTGCTGCTGAAGCCCATGTTGAAAGGGCCAAAAAAAATGTTGATTTTAGATGCAAAATTGCAATCAATTCTCCCCACCATACCAGTGAACTCCACTGCTGCTCTACAGAACTACAGCTCCCAGAACACCTCACATTCAAGGACATACACTGCCTGCACCAGCTGCTTCCTGCAGTCAAAAAGTGCAGGCAGAGTATGGGACAGCAGGATGAATGCTACCCCCCTCTGTCCTTCTGGCACCTTTCCTCTTAAACAGCACCCAAGACATATTGCCCCGCTTGCTCATCCCACCTTGTGCTACTGCTGGTTTACACAACTGATGGGAGTATAATCCCACAGATACTGCTGTCCCATTCTTCCCTTTGCATAAAAGGCACAGAGACAGGCAGTAATTTCCATTTTTGCTGTTCTTTTCTTTCCCCTTTTACTCATGTTTTGTTTTTGTTTCTTTTTGGTGGGGGTGGGGGAATTCAATGCCAACAAGGACAATAACAGCAGCTCTGGTCTATCTCAATTTTCTTTATCTATTAGAGCCACAGCTGCATCCTCCCCCATCTCCAAACCAACAAGAACAAAGGTAAAGAGAGCAAGGGCTCAAACTGAAGGGGAAAAAGTGAAGGCAGTAAAACCCCCATTCTCATTTACACCTATGAATGTAAAAATGATAGAGGAATTAGAAGATTCTGTAAAATGTTCTTTTTAGGAAGTTCAGGAAACCCTTATTGAAACTACTCAAAATTTGGATCAATAAATTTATTCTGTCCCCTGTGAGGCCCAGAAAATTTCACTGCAGTCAAACTTGGTATGTGAATTTTTGAGTGCCAAACAGAGAGCTGGCACTCTGCTAAACTTAGTTTATAAATACTTGAATTTTGTAAATGTGATAACACTCACCCTTCCTAGTTCTTTATCTTCAAGTGCTAGGACCCCTGTGCTTTCTGTAAAAAGCTTTACTTTGACCACAGGCCGAGGATGGGTAGTCGTGAAATCCCCTTGAGTTCCCCATCTGCAAAATATAAAGTAATATAAATTAACTGATAGAAGCTTTACAGTAATAGGCCTGTAATTGCTTATAGAATATTCCTGGGCCTAATTTTCAAATACTGTATTTTTATACAAAAAGAAAAACAACATTTATCTAAACC
Organism: Crocodylus porosus; assembly: GCF_001723895.1. Taxonomy (NCBI): domain Eukaryota; kingdom Metazoa; phylum Chordata; order Crocodylia; family Crocodylidae; genus Crocodylus; species Crocodylus porosus. The sequence continues at coordinate 104,222,763 of NW_017728931.1, forward strand.
TTTATCTGGCCATCCAAAGGGGACTTCCCCATCTAAAATTGGGCCTCTTCTGTGATGGAAGATAGGTTGATTGATTTTTAATAGCAAGATTGTATATGACAGATAATTTGACAGATGGCATAATCAAAGCATTGAAACAGTACCGTCTTAGGAGAAAACAACATATCTGGATAGGCTTTTGTAAAATCTTTTATATAAAAATATACCAACATTAATACATTTATCTTGTGTGCAAAAATTGATTAATTCAACTGCAAGGTTGGGCCTCAAGCCTGCAACAACTTATGTATACACTTAATTCTGAACTGAGTTAGAATGTGTGTGAATGTTTGTAGGAAAAAAGCCTTAAATTACAATTTGGGAAGAGGAGACAGAGATAACAAATGTTTCACAAAGGATTACAAATTAACATAGGAGTAAAGAAATATATTTCAAAGAAAATATTGCTACTTACCAGACAGACTGTAGTTCTACAAAATAATAATTACCATATGTATTCACACCCTTGGAGAAGCAAAACTAGGCAAACTTACACTCCAAACTTCAAGTGAGCAATCTCCAATCGCTGAAAGGAACACTTGGCTCTCAGCCTTCTCCCTCACTCTGGGCTCCGGTGGCACAACAGAGGACATGACTTATCAATATGATTGCAGTTTCCTCTTACATACTCATGTAATGCCCAGCATAACGTAGCCCTTATTCTGATGGGTCTACTGGATATTGCCAACACAAACAACAAATTATGGCCCCAGACACACTTCAGCTCTTTCCACTAATTCATAGCTGGTTAGCCTAAATTAGGGGTGGGAAAAATGGCCAATCCAGCAGGCATCCAGACTCAATTTCTCAGCAGCCCCACCCGCATGGCTTGAGCCAGTCTCCATGGAGACCCCAGCCACGGTGTGGGAAAGCTCAGGCTGGGGTTGCCATGGAAACCAGCCACAGCTGTGCTGGCAGCTCGCCTGGCAGAGCAGTGCAGGGGGCTGCTTTGGAGCCACTGGGATTTCGCAGTGGGTAGCAGCCTCCCATGGAGCCAGGGCACAGCCATAATCTGTAGCCTGCACGCTCCAGGAAGCGGTGCTCAGGCAGGGGATCATGGCTCTGTCCCAGCTCCAGGCCAACCAGGCTGTCACCGCTACAAGGAACCAGGGCAGAGATGTGATCCCCTTCCTGGATTGTGCAGGCTACAGATCGTGGCTGTGCCCAGGCTCCATTGCAAGGTCTCAGTGGTTCCGGAGCACCCCCTATGCTGCTCTGCCATGCATGCTGCCGCTGGTCTCCATGGCAACCCCAGCCTGAGCTTTCCTGCTCAGGTGCGGCTGGGGTCTCCATGGAGATCAGTCCAAGCCATGTGGGCAGAGCCACCTGGGAAATGGAATCCAAGGCCGACCATATCTGGCCTGTGGACTGGACTTTGCTCGACCCTGGCCTAAATCATGACAAAGGTAATTGAAAAATGTGTTCATAATGGCACTTACTTCAGAGGGCCACATTTATTATGCAAGTAATATTTCTGACATCAAAAAGAGCCCACATGGATCCCCACTTTTAGGAGACCGACAACCTGTAGTGATCCTACAGGAATATTAGTTGAAAATTAATTGAAGAATTTTTCATGTGAACTGGGCTTCAGACTTAGACACTAAGTACAGAAAGTAATTATGCGATGGAGAGAATAAAAGAACAGTGTGAAAATGAGCTGCCCCCTGGAGACTAGTACTACATGTCATGAGCAAATGCCAGATTGTTGATACAGTCATGCATAATACAATGATCCTTGCTGGGCAGCTTGTTGAGATTTATTTAACCCTGGCCTTAATCTCATCTACATTCTTAGTCTTAGTCTATGCTAAGGAAATCAACTCAACTGGGTTGAACCTTCTCCCATGAAATACTGAAGGAACTAAAGGCTGTTGCCAAGTGTGATGAGGGTACATAATGTTGGCCAATCACCATACCAGCCTGCCACTTCATCTAGGGCAGTCTGCCCAGTCTCACCTGCCATGAGTTGTTGGGAATCAATCTGTTGGAATAAGCGGGAGGCTGCCCATTGAATACCATGATGCCAAGGGGGTCACACGTGACTCTAACCTCCCCTTATCATGTCCCATGACTTGCAGATGGCATCCTAGAGTTGCTTTATGCTCTGGCTTAAGGCTGAGCCAAACTCAGCCTCCTGCCAGGCCACATCCATTCACTCTTTTGCTCCACCCCCAATGAGCCTCATTCATACCACCCACTCTCATTTGCTGCTCCACATGGGGCCACACTCAGCCTGCCCTGCTCCCTTGAGTGGCTCCTATAGGCCATCAGGCTTGCTTACCTGGCCTTGGGACAGCCTTTTGGGCCTTCCCCATGATCTTTATCTGTGCAGTGACCAGCCAATTCACCTGGCCCTAGACAGAGCTCTGACCCAAGACCCTCCCCAGGTGACTCATTACTCTTACCCCTCACACTAGGTCCTCAGGGTCTTACAACCCCTTGGGCTCAGGTGCCATTCTCTGGGCATGCTTGGCCCCACCATCTCCAGGGTCTTACACCCCCGTAAGCTCACGTGCCTCTCAATAGGCGTGCCTGCCCCCACCATTTGCTCTAGACCCACTGGGTAGTAGTGGGGGGGGTGGTTTAAGGTGCCTCTACTCACCTTTCACCAAGGAGGTAACTGGTCTGGCATTTCTGGGGGATTGTCACACCATGGACAGTCCTACCAGACCACCCTTCCTTGGCAGGGTGCAGTTTCAAGTCATACCCAGGACCAGGAGCTTCCTGCCATCTCCACAGCTCCTGCCTTTACCTCCAAGGATGATTTGATCAGACACGTGTTGCTCTGTTGGCTGCCAATGGAAGACTTCTGGCATGGCCCTGAGGGCCTGGGTCTAAAATGGAGCCTGCTCGGCCCCCTCCTCAAATCACAAGGCCCTCCTGCAGTCATGTGTCTGGCCAATTATTCCAGCTCACACCTGCCGGCTGCTCTGATGGAAAACAGAGGTAGAGGGAAAGAAGTGGCAAACACTCCTCGCTTGAAGCAGTTTGTACACCATGCTTTGCTTCTTCCAAGAGCAGAAACCTACATCAGGGATCCAATTATCAAACAAGGAACTACATTTATTAGCATATGGGACCTCTCAAATAATATTAGTATTGTCCATGTAAATAAAATTAATTTTATTAAAAAAATTAATCCATCACTGGAAAGGAAGCCAGCATGATTTTATGGTTAGTTTTAAACAGTTGTGGATTTAAAAGGTCCCAGAGTTTTATGGAAACAGCTAAGAACTTCTGCCAAAAGCAGTTTGTCAGTGAAGAATGGAGCACAGTAAATATGTTAGATTCAGTCTCTAAATAGTTTGTATTCTGCATCTTCAGCACCAATTAACAATGCCAGCTTCAACCAAGGCTAAATGCTATGCTGTAGTTGTTATGGTCCAAGTACCATAAACATAGCTAAATGTACCAAACATCTACACTTTATTGAGAACAGTCCAAAGGAATAAGATGAATACAGTGAGCCACATACCCATTGTCAACGAGCATATTTTATTTTTACCACTTTGATTCAGTAGTGAAAAAAGCTAAAAATTGTGCTCAAGCACAAAGTTTTCTATTACTACACAGAGGGAGTGTCTACACGAGACGCTGTGTCACTGTACCAATGAGCTACTACTCCGTAGCTTGTTGCTATGATGACATAGTGTTGCCAGGCATGAACCATGACAGGGATACTACTGTGCAGTAGCTCACTGCTACTGTGCAGTAGCAGCTAAAAGTAACCGTGTGATGATGGGACTGTGCAATAATGCCAGTTACTGAACAGTCTGGGGCACATGTAGATGGGAGCAGACAGTGCATCTACATGTGCACTTTACTGCAGAGTTGATTAATTAGTTTCAAAGTAAAGCATCATTGTCCACAGGTGCGTTAGTATTAGGGTTCAGTAAATTAATGAACTCCTCCATAAAACAGAGTGTGGGAAGTGGTTATCACAGTTAATTACTACAATCGGGGTCATAATCCCCGTAAAACAGTACCATCTTCCATACGACAGTATTGTCTTCTAGCAAAGTAATTAACTATGATCAAATGCTTATGTGATTGGTGACCACTGGGTGCAAATTGTGCCTGGTCAGCCCAGTCACCTGGGGGCCAGACCCCAGTTCCTGTCAGCCCCTTCACCACCCTCCACCACCACCTGGAGCTGACCCCCCATTCCACCTGCCAGCTCATAGCTGTTCTACCCCACCTCAGTCCTGAATGCATGTGTAGATGTGCCCAGGAGCAGTTAACTCTGGCACGAACTGCTGGAGTTTATCACATCACCTTAATAATACATGTAGATGCACCCAGAAAGATATATTTGGTATACCTAAAAATTAAAATTAAAAACTTCTGTTTTAAGAAAGTTCAGAATATGACCATTTTAATCTTCTAAAACTGAGTAAAAATATTAGTGAGGTTATACAGGAGTTGCATTATCATCCTAGTTGTATAATTTCCAGGGTTTATGGCTTATAAAGTATTACATCTAAAATGAGGTAGTTATTTTGATTTTGGTTGGTTTAATCTCAAATGCTAGAAATTAAAACAGATAACAACTCAATTTAAACATTAACGTTATAAATTATGAATTACCTGGTTATGCTAGAATAACACTGATGCCCATTTCATAAATCCCCCAAATACTAAAGCAGAAAAATTAAGTTATTAAATAAATATCATTGTTACTGAAACAACCAACCAACATGGAAAGTCTTGTAGATATTGTTAGTTCACACAGACCTAAACACTGTCACCAAAGGTGGTTAACACAAGATACAGAAGAAAAGAGAGGGTAAGAGTGAAAGGTTTCACACACCATATGTATGATACTTCTAAAGTTTCTTCCCCACCTCAGTCAAACTGGAGTTGGGCTATGCTCTAAACTAGGAAGGTTGATTTTTAATTTTTTTTTAAGATTAACTACAATAACTAGTGGTGATGGTTCATTTTCCAGTACTGTACTTAATTCCTATTAAGTTATTTACATAGTGGTATGTAACAGTTCATTCCATAAATTAAATATAAACTGCATAAACACATAATTATGTGAAATTAGTTGCATTTACTTGGGTGTTGTCATGTTTCTGTATTAAGAAAAAGAATAATCTGTAAAGCCAGAATGACTTTCTGTACAAATTATATTTTAAATTACGTACTTCCAGGAGTGTCTCCTTGCTAAAAAGGAGGCTTACACCCAATGGAAGGAAGGGGTCATCACCAGGGAGGGCTATTCTGTAGTTGCTCGGGGATGTAGCGGGGTAGTTAGGAAGGCCAAGGCAGAGATGGAACTGGGGCTAGCTTCCCAGATTAAGGACAAT
>NW_017728931.1:104228216-104235273 GCF_001723895.1 Crocodylus porosus
CTCCTACCCTGGGGGTGTTTAAGAGGAGGTTAGATGAACATCTTGCTGGGGCCATTTGACCCCAGTATTCTTTCCTGCCATGGCAAGGGGTCAGACTAGATGATCTGCTCAGGTCCCTTCCGACCCTAGAAACTATGAAACTACTTGCAAACGGTAACATTAAGGTAGCTATTGCCCCATCATCTTCTGTGATTAACTTCTTTTCAAATAAATTGGTTAGCATTTATATAACATCCTTATCTATTTCAATATTACCTATTGCTACCTGGTAATCAACTGAACCTGTTGCTGGTTTCCTATTTCTGTTATACAGTTTTATTTTTTTCTTGCTTTTGGCTATGTGCTCTTTAAATCACTACCCAACTGTAAAGCCTACTCAATTTAATGGTGAAAAATAGATTGGAAGACACCAAATAATTCATGAAATCGATATCTGAGCAATATTTATTATAATTACTGCAAGTTCTATTTATAGATTACTTCACATTGTGTAATTTATATGCACCAGGTGTCTCAAAACCTCTTTCCAAAGCTTGTTTATCTCTTGTTAAATACACCTATTAATAATCATTATAATGTTAATTTTCTCTTATTTTCTTCTTGCTGGTGTTGCTGCAGTGAAACATTTTTCAGATGTACTTTTTTTTCCCTTTAAAACTGAGCTGGTAAGAGCAAGGTAAGCAAGGCAGTAGGTGTTGACTAGCGCACAACTTTTGACTAATACCTAGTAAGGGATTAGGTTTGAGCGGGAGGGGCTGGGAAGGGAAAGGGAAATTTCCCATCTGAGGTTTAAAAAGGGCAAATACACTTTTTCCTTTAGAAGTGTCTTAATGGTCCTTGAAATATATAGGATGAAAAGCAACTCTAATTTGGAAAGCTTATAACATACATAAAAAACGGCATCAAAAAGGGAATAAGGAAAACAACCTAGGTTTTATAGACTAACTTCAATACCCAGAAAGATTCTGCAGCAGAGAATCTATTTCTAAGCACCTACGATATAATAAGGCTGTATATACCTTATGTTTGTCAAAAGTATATCATATTCCTGATCTGAATGTGTCAGGAACAAATTATATTTAATTAAACAGATTTCCTGTTATGACAATGTGATGTACTTTGTGGATGTGGTATACTTTGACTTTAGCAAGGCCTTTGACACTGTCTCTCACAATACACTCTTAAGAAGGTTAAGAAGCAAACTACTAGAAGGTAGGTACTTAAGTGGTTGGAAGTTTGTGTTTAAAGACCAATTCAACAGCAGCTCCATAGAGTAGAGAGTCAATTATCAGTATACTCAGTTAATTAGAAGGGCTTGTGTTCTTTTTTTTTCCACAAACCCATCAGCCTGCAACTAGGATTTGTTTGTTGGTGGAAGAACTGTACGTTGTTTACTAATGCTGAGAGATTTTAAAACTTACACAGTAACAAATTCGTAGATTGTTAGGCGCTGGAAGGGACCTCGCAGATCATCGGGTCCAGCCCCCCTGCTCTAGGCAGGAAGACAACTGCCTGTGTCTGTGAGGTGACTGTCCAGTCTCCTCTTGGAAACCTCCAGGGTAGGTGAGTGCACAACCTCTGGAGGGAGTTTATTCTACAGTCTGGACACCCTGACTGTGAAGGAGTTTTTCCTGGTATTAAGTCTCAAGAAGCCTTGCAGGAGTTTATATCCATTGGTCCTGATCTTCCCCACAGGGTGCCCTAGTGAACAGTTGTTCACCGAGCTCCTAATGCACTTTGATATAGCAGTAAGCTGCTATCAAGCCTTGTCTCAACCGTCTCTTCTTTAGGTGAAAGAGGCCCAGGTCCCTCAGCCTTTCCTCATACGGCTTGCCTTGAAAGTCCCTGATCATACGGGTGGCTCTTTTCTGGACCCTTTCAAGTTTTTCCATGTCCTCATTGAAGTGCGGCACCCAGAACTGGATACAGAACTCCACCTGCGGTCTTACCAGTGCTGAGTACAGTGGGAGCATCACTTTCTTAGTTTTACACGAGATACATCAGTTGATGCAAGCCAGGGTGTTGTTTGCTCTGCTGACCACCGCATCACACTGACAGCTCATGTTCATGCAATGGTGAATCATTACCCCTAGGTCTCCTTTGGCCATGGTGCAAGTCAGGCTGTCACATGTGAGCCTGTATGAATGTTGAGGGTCATCTGCCCCCAGATGGAGCACCTTATACTTGGAAGTGTTAAACTTCATCTGCTTCCAGTCTGCCCAAATCTCCAGCCTGTCCAGGTCTGCCTGCATCAGCAACCTACCTTTTGGCATGGCCACACTGCCCCATAACTTGATGTTTATTTCTTGTTGTTTTAAATATTTGCTGTACAATACAGTAATTATAGTTTTCAGCGCGTCACACTGTGGTATTTGCTTATCTAGAAAAAAACTGATCATCCAAAATGATGGTGAAATTAAATATTCTGGGGGTGAAGAAAAAAAAAAAATCAACATTTACTGCATCTATCTGGAAGGAGGTAGTCAAGTGGGATCTTCCCATTTGTTTACGCTGGATCAAATACTGTCGATGCCATCATTTATAACTTGGAAAAATGAATTGAGTGTACATTTGTAAATCTGCCAATGTTACCAAGGTGGCTGGGGCTGTAGACACTCATGAAGATAAGACTAGGATTCAAAGTGATCTAGGTAAGTTGAAAAAATGGTCCGAAATAAATAGGATGAAATTTATTAAGGATAAGTTCGAAGACCTACACTTCTGAAGAAAGACAAAAATGAATGGGCAGCTGCTATCTTGACTGCTCCTCTTCATGCTGCTTCACCAACTAGTGATTTCACCCCCTTCCTCCCCTGACTACGGGCTGGGAGGCCAGGCAGCATCAGCCATGAGGACTGCTGGCTCCTACTGGGGAGAGCCAGCATTTTATTTTTAGTAAGTTTTTAATTTTGGGGGGAGATTCTGCAGAGAATTGATGCAAAAATCATTTTTTTTGTAGCAATTATGGAAACTGCTGTTTTTCCATGAAAATTGTGAACACGTAATTTGAGTTGGTCCCTATTCATTGTAGTCTGTAAACACTGTTGGATAGCAGCTATGGCTAGGGCTTACTGTAATCAGCCATTTCAGGGTTTGTTTTCCTTCATTTGTACAAAGATGCCCGATTATTCACTTTTTGAGACACTTACCTCAGTGTGCTCTCAACACAGCACAGAAAGGGGCATACACACAAGCACAAACCTTAACCTGAGTTTCCTTCCTTTGTTTCTAGGCTTTTTCCTGCAAGACCTTTTCTGACCCATCTACTGTCTTGGGCTAAAAATATAAACATCAAGTGAAGCGGATCAGCTTCCCTTCCTTAGACACACCCCAGAGATTCCCAGGGCATATCTTTAATGAGAGAACACCGGGCAGGTGTTCCTCAGGCTTGAGGAGCCCCATCCTGCACAGGAATTGAGGGTCACAAGGGATTGGGACCCTCAAACAATGGAAGTGCCTGTCCAGGGTGGCTGGAAAGCATGGGCATCTCCAGGCCATCCATGTTCTCACATCATGAAGTCAACAGATGTCTGCTGCAGTAAAACAGCAAAAACTGTTACTACCTTTTATTACGGCCACAAATTTGGGCATTTGTGGTGTGACAAATAGTACACATATCCCTTTGTGCTGCCAAAGAAATTATTATGACAGAAGAAAGGCAAGGTCTATTCATACCCTTACAGATGCCTATACATACTCACATACTTTTGGATCAGTCTGACCTCTGGCAGATTAGCTCTTCATTTCTTTGTAGGTATCAGATTCACACACTGGACAGCTGCTAAAGCACATTGTTTAATTAGAATTACCAAAAGTAGGAGGAAAACAAGGCCTGAACTCCACCAAAAGAGAAGTCTGAAGAAAGTGAAGGTGCGTTTGGGCCTCACTTTCCCAGTACGTTCCAGTGTATCTGTATCTAGCACATCAGTATCTAGCTTTCTAAAACTAGGAGCAGACTATGACATTTTCCCTGGTACAACTTTTAGTTTCTAATCTCTCCACTTTTTTTTAACATGTACAGAAATAATTTTCCGTTTATTAATCAGCTGAGCACACAGCAGCTTAAATAATTTTGCATTAAAATTGTTTCTAATGAGCTAATGAATCAAGGTGTTTACGAAGAAGTACAACTAAATGTTTAACGAACAAAAGGTCACGGGTTAAATAACAATGAAATGCAACAGAAAGGGACTGGGAAGGCAAGAAGGAAACAAGATAAAAGAAGGCAAGAAGGAAATGAGATAAACTTTTCAAAAAGGAAGATCTGAACAAGAAAATGCCTCCTTCTGAATATTTTGTACGAAACCCTAGGCACAAATTATCAATTTCAGCATTTATCTTCAGTACCTGAAATTCTTGAAAAACCCATTTACCATAATCTTTTCATGTGATTATGCTGCAAATTACCTGTTTCTTATATGTTGCCTGAAAATCTTTTAAAGCAAGAAAACTATAAAATATTCCCTTCTTAAAAATCAGTAAAATCTTTACTATTTGCAAGACTGGATTATTTCTAATGCTTAATATAGTATAAATATTTTTACTCTCTATTTGTATTAACATTACTTTTAAATAAACAGAATTATTTAAAACTGATCTCACACACATCTGATCTGAATTTCTCTTTTTTGCCAGGACACAATCTTTGAGATATCAAAATGAATTGATTTTACTGCAAGAACCAGAAGCCTTGGAGACAAAATGCTGCAATCTATTACACTGGAATGAAGCAATTACTTCATGTCAATTACTGCAAATGTAATGCTTATGCAGCTCCGAGATGCAAAGAAAAAACACCCTATTGGATTGTCTGCTCATACCCTGAAAAAATTAACCTCCTTTGAAACAAATGCATGTAAGAAGTAAAAACAGAATATAAAAATGGGATTTAAGGCCAAGCATATATCTGTTAAACCAGGAGGTGGATAGCTGACTGGAAAACCTGAACTAAACAAAACAAAAATAAAAAACACGCATACCCCACACTCACTGCAGCCACGGAGTTGATAAACTTTGGTTCAGAGAAGAAAGAAAAACCTTGATTCTTTCAAGGGTTACAACTCTTATTCTTCCCATTTTTCTTCTCTTTATGGGCACTCAGCTTTCCCATGGGAGGTGGGCAGCAGGCAGAAGTGCAGCTCCCTGCTGCAACTGAGAATGCTTTGCATGAAGCGTTCTAAGTTGCAACAATCCCCTGGACCAAACAGAAGTTCACTGTTGGTTCCAGAGGGGAGGGGAATCTAGCTGCTGGATGCGAGCCTGAAGCTGGTTTCCCCAAACAGCGGCCCCTGCTCCCTGCCAGGCTGCAAAGTTTTTACAATGGGAGAGGGGAAAGGGAGTAGAGGGAGCTTGTTCTAAGGGTTCCCCAGCTGATGCTGGAAGGTGGAGGGGTGAAGGGGTGAACTGAAGTCCCCCATCTCAGGGGGGCTTCAGTACAGCCACCCCACTCTCCAGTGGGGGCTGAAAAAAATGCTAGACTGAACTACCTCTGCTCCCTTCCCCCCATTATCCCATTCTGAAAACAGCAACACTGTGGCAGGGAGGCAGAGAGAAGTTACAGAAGATGCTCTGTTTTGAAGCGTCTTCATCTGACCCCTCATGCAATGAAGGTTCAGATTTTCACCAGATCAGCCATTTTTAAGTGGTCTCCAGCTGTGCATTTGTGTTTGGTCACAGCTCTAGGCTGCTTTCTGTGGTCAGATGGCATCAAAATTGTCAATTTTGTCTATGGACAGGAAGTAGCTTCTTGTCTGATAAACTGTACCTACCTGTCTAACTAAAACAGCCCCATGACCAATGGGACCAATGAGAGGTCTTATGAAATCTCTCTCTGGTCTGGAGTACCATTCTGTGCAAAAATGTTCTCACTGGCTACCGATTCTATTGGCATCCTAACTTTCCATTTCATGACATGTTAATAACACTTTCCCACAGAGACTGTTCAGGTGCTAAGTTTACTTTAAAACAAGATTTGCAGATCCTAATACCAGTGACTGTTTTCATGATTGTTGTGCTCAAATTCATTGTTTAAATCCTAATAAAAGCTATTCTCAATTTTCTAACTGCAACTACACCTCAGACAAGGCAGCAGTCTTGACTTTAAAGCTAACATTCATTAACTAGTCCAATGTTATTGTCCAAGGGGGGAATGAACTCCAAACCTAAGCAAACTGCAGGGGGGAAAATATTTTAAAACAATCTTAATAATTTCCCAGGTTAATGGTAACAAAAATTAAATTTTTATTTAAAATGTACTTTTACTTAGGGCTGTGGGGGGAAAAAAAAGATTTTTGGGGCCAAATCTAAATGACCCAAAATAATTTTTTTTCCAGGTTAAATTACAGAAAGCGAGTTTTTTCCAACTTGAAAAACATCAAGATGAAACATTACATTCTTTTTTAAAGAAGTTTCAGTCCCCAGGGGGTAAAAAAAGTAGTTAAAGCAGTTCAAAACACAAGGTGCGTGAAAGGACATTATGCTTTGCTATTAATTTAAACATCTTAAAAAACTTACAGTATACAAATGAAACTTAGGCAAAAAGTTGTCTTAACTTTATACCAAGTTTCACAGTACACAGAAGTCAGTAGAATTTAATTTATGCTCATGAAGTACATATAGTTCTTATCCTTCTAGAAATAGTGAGTTTTTATCTATTTTGAAAACACAAATACATTTTAAGCATAATTTTGAAGGAGGAACAGAGTTCCCAAAGAACATTCATATGCTGTAGAACTGGAGCTGTACCTCAGAGATAAAATAGGAAGAATGCTGTCCTCTGGTGCTGCTTAGTTTGTGTTAATGAATATCCAATATCTTTATCCTAACAATAAAAATAATTTAAGGTTGCAAATGTTATATTTGTCATAATTTTTCCTGTAATCTATAATTTGAATTCTTTGATCTTTTAATATTTTTTAAACTGCATTTAGTCTCCAATTTGCTCCACAGGATTATATTTTTATGAAAAATTTCTAAGAACATAGATTCATAGATGCTAGGGTCGGAAGGGACCTCAATAGATCATCGAGTCTGACCCCCTGCATAAGCAGGAAAGAGT
>NW_017728931.1:104235894-104262641 GCF_001723895.1 Crocodylus porosus
CCCCATAGCTTAGTGTCATCTGCAAACTTGGACAGAGTACATTTCACTCCCTCGTCCAAGTCGCTGATGAAGACATTAAAGAGTATCAGTCCAAGGACCGAGCCCTGCTAGATTATTCCATACTAGCAACTCTAAGCTGTAACTTTCTCCATTTACTTAGAAGGCAGCTGCCATCTACACAATGATCAATAAACCTTAAACCTGACCTAGAGGGCCCACCTTGTGATGAGAAGAGATAATTGAGATCAACACCTTTGCAATTCTGGACCTCCCTACTAAGAGTGTCAACTTGAGTGTCAAATAGTTCTAATTGTTTATTGTTAGCATTTGTCTAGTAAAAAAAATCAGAATAAAATCTTAATCATTTCTCTGTCTCAGATGCAAAAGTCACCCACCCATCTGGTGGTAATTAAACAGTGACATTCTGTTTTACAGTAACTGATCTGCTTGTTGACATCTCCAAAACACCACCCAATTGTTCATTTATTTTTAACTTACAATCTCTCTTTGAAAACAATGCTACATGTTGACTCCTCACCTTTACTGGAACTTTGTTTATGGAAAAATAAAATAAATGCAAGTGTCCCTCATGAGAAGGCTTGTGTATTTCACATCAGAGGAGCCGGCTCACTATGATAGCCAGAGGCACTTACAAAATTAACAATGGCCTCTGGGGGCCATTCTGCTTAAAAAGCTGCCCTGCTGGCTCTGGGACTTCCACTTACCTAGGGCTATTTTCTCAAAGGTTTCCCTCCTTTGCCTCCAGGCAACAAAGTTCCTCTTGGAGCTATTTGTGCAAAGCACCTGCTCCCTGCCACACTGCTCCTGGCTGAAGGGAGCAGAAAGGAGGCTAGGCGTGTGGCTGTGCCCACCAAGGTAGTGCTATGCTTTGGCAGGCCAGGTAAAAGTTCTTTGCTGGATGAATCTGGCCCATGGACTGAGAATGCTGATTCCTGATATACATCAAAAAATGACTGGAGCCCTATAAGATTGTACACACTTTGCACTTAGAAAACTGTAACTAAGGCTTTGGTGTATAGCCTGCCTGTAACTAACCTGAATTGTCTGTCTGTATACTCTGATACCTTGTCTCCAACCCACATTCTTCACTCTTTATATACTTCCATTGTGTACTCTGGAATCACAGCTGAAGTCTCCTGTTCCACAAGTTCACAATCCCATTTCTAAACAGTTAACTACTTATAGGGCAATGGCAATAGATATGAGAATGCATGTAGCCTTGATCATTTCCATGAATATTTTTCATAGTTACCAGCTAGTATAATCATAATTAAACAACGTATACAGTGTTTTCAGCCCCTAAGGATTCCAGAACACTTTATACCATATGTACTGTAGATACACAAAACATTACTTCTGGGAAGAAGGGGGAGTCACAACACAAACTGGCATATAATGTGAATTACATTAGTGGGAAAGTGTAAACTGACCATGGGCCAGGAAACTCTCCCTTCATGCAAGCACTTTATTCATCTACAGCATAAAGGACCTTTGTTGATTTTTTACATCTTTTCTTGCAAGAGGCAAGGATTTTTGTCAGTGATATTTATATATAGATGGCCCAGTAAAAAATATCCCCCACAAAAAACTCAGCTCATTCCTGCACCATCAGAGCTACACGTAACCCAATGCTACCACTACATTTTTTCTTGTATTTCCAGGCACAACCTAGGTTATACTGCAAATTGCATTATTAAACTGATGTGTAGCAGACAGTCTCTAGCAATCCAACATCACTTCCTGCTAAGAGATTCACATTTTAAAAACTACTTCCAGACTAAAGAAAAAAAAAGAGCTCAAATGGCAACAATTTTAAATCCATGTATTTAGAGATGTTGTAGTTATGTTAAAAATGTACAATATATTCAACCTAAGCTGCACTGAGCTAATTTCTGAACTACAAATCATAAGTGGTTTGTTGTACAGATATCTAAGTACCCACAGACTATCCAGAAAAGATTTTTGGAATGTCTGGCTTAAAAGTCTTAGCCCCAAACATTCTGAGGTTCCAGTGACCACATAGGACAGGTACAGACATTACACTTCTACTGGTATAAGCGAGCAGCAACCAGTCTAGATCCATAACAGAACATATATTTGGCACATACAAACAGGTTTAAAAATGGCAGAACCCAGTCTAAAATTTGTGCCTCCACCAAAGTTGAATGTGCTCTGTTTGCTAGTGATCTAAACTACACCACTTCCAGAAAACCATGCAACTTAGATCAATTCTGCCTCAGGCTTTTTCAATGTCTGTACCTAGCCTTAATGTTCAAAATATACGGATCTGGAAAAGTCAGGCTATATTTGCCATTGACTTGACAACAAACTGAAAGGATTAGTTTGGAATTCAGATCCTTATCTTTAGGACCTTTAAGTTGATTAAAATACAAAATATGCTTGAGTCCATATATGGAAGGTATAAGAGCTGCGATGTACAGGAGTGCTGGGCCCGATCTTAGTTAAATTAAAGTATGCCGTTGAGTACTCAGCTTTGTCATGGCTTTGTTGACGGCAGGTCTTGCCTTACTAACCTCATCTCCTTCTATGACCAGGTAACAAGCCACTGGACATGAGAAAGCAGGTTGACATTGTATACCTTGACTTCCAAAAGGTGTATGATCTAGTATCCCATGATGTTCTTATATGAAAATTGGAGGATTGTGGGCTTAATTCCAAGACAGTCAGGTGGGTGAAAAATTGGCTGCAGGATGGAACCCAGAGAGCTCTGTGTCATCCTGGTGAGAAGTGGGCAGCGATATCCTGCAGAGGTTGGTGCTCGGTCCAGTACTTTTCAACATCTTTATTAACAGTTTGGATGTGGGGGTGAAGAGCTCACTGACCAAGTTCGCAGAAGACACCAAGTTATGGGGGACTGTGGTCATGCTTGAAAATAGTCCACAGTTACAGACCTAGATAGCTGGCAAGTTGGGCCGATTAGAATCTGAAGTTCAACGTCAAGAAATGTAAAGCGCACCACCTTGGGACAAGCAACCCCCCAACTCACCTACAGGCTTGGTGGCACCAAACTGGCTAGGACCACAAATGAAAGGGACCTGGGGGTAACAATAGATCACAGTAGGAATATGAGCTGGCAGTGCGACGCTGTATCCAGTAGGAGAAATAATACTCTGGCATGCATCAATTGATGCATCTCCAGCAAAACCAGGGAAGTGATTCTTCTGATCTACTCAGCACTGGTGAGACCGTAGCTGGAGTACTGTGTCCAGTTCTGGGCACCGCACTTTAACAAGGGTGTGGACGAACTTGAGAGAGTCCAAAGAAGAGCCACCCATATGATCAGAGTCTTAAAAGGCAAGCCATATGAGGAAAGGCTGAGGGAATTGGGACTCTTCAACGTGAGGAAAAGAAGGCTGAGAGGGAACCTGGTAGCAGCTTACTATTACACCAGAGGAGTACATCAACGGCACGGTGAGCAACTGGGGAAAACCAGGAATAATGGCCACAAACTCCTGGAAGATCAATTCAGGTTCAACATCAGGAAAAACTTCTTCACAAGTCAGGGTCCCCAGGCTGTGGAATAAGCTCCCTCCAGAGGTGGCGCAATCACCCTAGAAATCTTCAAGAGCAGACTAGACAGTCCCCTTGCTGAGGTTACCTGACCCCCAGTTCTTTCCTGCTTGGTGCAGGGGACTGGACTCAATGATCTTCCAAGGTCCCTTCTGGCCTGACAATCTATGAATCTATGACAATTTGTAGGGCCAGCCCAGCCCAGACTGGTCCTATACCGCACAGCTCCCCATACTTGTTGTGCCCAAGTCCCCTGCCTCACGTGGTGGCAGTGTGTGGAGCCAGCCCCCCCCAGGTCCCATAGCATGCAGCTCCCTATGCTCCTGTCTAAGTCCCCAGCTGCATGTAGCAGCAGCATGAAGGGCCAATGCCACCCAGTCCCATAGTGCACAGCTCCCTTGCACTCCTGCCCGAGTCCCCGGTTGTACATGGCAACAACATGCAGGGCCAGCCCTGCCCGGCTGCACAGCATGTGGCTCTTCATGCTCCCAGCCCCCTTTCCTTCAACAGCAGTCCATGGTCCACTGGGGCCCTTATTTGAATTTCTGCTCTCACAGGGAGGGAGGGCTAGGAAACAGCCACAGGGTTGCAAGGCAAAAGTTTCTAGTCTCCAATATCCCCTATTCTGGGGATGGGGGCAAGTCAGGCCAGGCTGGGCTGGTGGCTGGTTGCTTAGCAACCAGAGCCGGAGTTGCTGCTCCTGCAGCAGATGCCGGCACCTCCTACACGGAGGTGCCAGGTTTCAGAGAAGCAGCTGAGGGTCAGGGCTGGTGATAACCGTCTTTCAGTTTTTAGAGGGTCCCCGCAGTCGAGATGGAATTGCCTAGTGGGCTAGATCCAGCCCATGAGCCATATTTTGCCTGCCCCTGGACTAGGACTAGAAGGATTGACAAGTAAGGAACCTGAGCCCCTGCCCCCTTCACTCTTGCACCCAGATGGTTTTGTGAGGATACTCTAGCATGATTTTTCCTCATTTTCCTGCTTTGATCAGGTTAAGATCATATTCAATAAATTATCTGCTAGTAAGTAATTATTTAAATTAGTTGCAAAGAACAATGCATAAGTCATGATTAATAATGCTTATTAATCACTAGGGAAAAATTCAAGTAGTACACTAATAGCCCTGGTTCCTCAACTGTTGTACCTTGCTATTATTTTATATTATCTTATGAACAGAAGAGAAATAACTGTGCAATGAAAAAAAGCTGTTGTCTGTAGGATTTTTTTTTACTTTACAAAAACAAATTGAAGGTGTGTTGTGACTGAAGAATGTGATATTAGAAATATGAAGGATGGATTCATGTGAAAGGCTGTTAAATCCTCCATAGAGAACTGAATTCTATACCTAACTCTCCCTCAAAGTTTCTGTGCAAGACTGGCCCACTCATTTATATCAGGCTTTAATTTCTGGGTGTGTGAGATCCTAGGGTCTGATTTGTAGAAGGCTGGAGTCTCACAACTACAACTGAGGTTAACAAGGAACCAGGTACTACACATATAACATGATCTATAATGATAATTACTCAGAAAAATCCAGTCCTACATGTTTCACTTGGTTTTCACAAATTAGTGGGTACTTTAGACCTAGATATCTATGTACCTATATTCCACACCCCTTCATCTTATAAGATTTTTCTGTAAATAACTGTGCATTTGGAAATCATTCAAGTACTGTACAATGAATGCCATACAATAGCACATGAGGAAAGTAATTTTGTCTTCAGAGCAGGTTCTGAATCACATGTAATAAATAAGGTTGGAGGTCACACATTAAGTAATGAAGAGAAAACAAACTACCAAAAAGATGCTCATTAGAGAGTACTAGCCATCCTATTCACTGAGACAGCAATCTGTCAGAGTGGGCTTAATAGCCAATTTGTCTGCCCAGCACCAACCACAACAGATTTAACTGGAGCCTGAGAACTCTATCAGTAGCACTCTACTGGGACTTTATTATGCCAGACAAAGGATTGGCCAGGCTCAGAGAGGAGCAACTGGAAAGAGATCAGTGAAGTTAGAAAGAGCCTAGAAGAGAGGTAAATTTCCACTTCTGGGGGACAACACACACATCACGGAGAAGGAAAACTGTAGGAAGCTACAGGAGTAGAGTGGACTCACGCACGGGGACAATGAAGGAGAGACAATACTCTATGGAAGCGGAGCAAGTAGGAAAGTGGGACAAAGAAGGAGAATGTAATATGAGCTAAAAAGCTCTGTATGGGTTGAGAAAGTATTGATTAGTTTGTATTCTCATCTGTTTTTTTTAAATTTTGTTGATGGGTACCATGGGGAAGACTTACGAGTGTGTGCAGGAAGAAGGGTGGGACTGATGAAAACTTCAAGAGGAGAAAGACATTGTATCAGTCCATTATTTTGCCAGACATCATCTATTACCTTGCCAAACATTGATACTCTAAAAGTATCTGACCATTGTGTCAGATCATAACAGTACCAGACCACTGAAACATCATTTTATGCCATGAGAGGGCACTCTGAAATGGTGAGGGTGCAAGAGTCCTTTCGGGACAAAAAGCATGTCCCCATTAGGGAATATAATTAATGTATAAGCACAAGGGATCCAATTTAGATTGCACAGAAAAGGCAACCTTATTTATGATTCTTCCTCACTTTAGAGTGCTTCGCTTTCCAACTTTTAAAACTGTTATTTTAACTTACTATGTATGTGTATGTGTGTGAAATCTTTTACACATGATGCAATCATTACATCAAATATAATTTGGCTAAGTAGTCCACTGTGGCACAAACATCAGCTGCAACGTTTACTATCTGGAGTAATTTTATTTTAGCAGGTTAAATAACTAGTGTGTCACAAAATAACTTACATTTTCCAGAGAAAACCTGTAAATTCTGACTAGAAAGAGAAGATAATGAATAAGGATTTGTATTCTTATTAGCACTGAGAGATTTTCATTGCACTGGCCAGCTTGTGTACATTTTCAAGTGAGTAGACGGGATAGATCTTTGTAATTTGTATTCAACTGATGGACAAAGCACAGAAAAACCCACATAAGCACACCCAAATCATTTCGTTGTAAAGAAGCTTAGAAGAGCAGTGGCTGTCTAATCTGGACCTGGCTGAGTGCAGATGCTATCTCAGATCTGCTGTTTTGCAATGCAGACAATATTTGAATACAATAGTAATTTTGTAACTGAATCAAAGCTCCCAAATGCTCAGAGCTCAGTCATTATGATTTCCACCTAGAAACAGAACAAGAATTCGTTCAAAATAAGCTTTCTATCGTATGGTTGGAATAATGCATTTCAAGAACACCTACAGAGCCTTATTTCTCAGAAGGACAAATCCCAAATGGAAATAAGTTTTAACAACTTCTAGAACTGCATACCAGGCTGGAAGTAACTGCAAGTGCTGTGCTTGATATTGGCTTTAGATGGATTTTCAGTGTAACTAGTCTCAACCAGGACATATTCTGAATATAATTTCTAACAGAAAATAGCTTTTATTTGTATCACTGTCAAAAAATAGTTTCTCTATTAGTCTTTCTGTGCTGAGGAAAGGGGGAAGTCGAACCTGCATCAACGGTATTCCTTAGAAACCTGAACCGGTCTCAGAACCATCAGTCACAGGATCACTAAATATGAGTAATGAAAAGCTTCATTTCAGGAGTTGAAATTCCTGATATTAATGAGCCTTTAGTGAACAATGAAGACCTTGGAGTCCACAGCTAAAATCCTTATCCATCTGGCCCATCAGTTTATTTTCCTCCTTTATGGGATGGCCACCTAATTCAGTGTCAGATTCAGAGACTATAGTTGTGACAAAAGCGCAAAACCAACACCGCATATCAGTGTGAGACTAACTTGTACAGTCCAAGCAGCAATCCAAGAAGTAGACTTTCCCCAGACACAACAGAAATACATGTTCATGTTAGAGAATATTAAAAGGTGTAAGGCACACCATTAAAATCTGCTCATTTATCTGGCTATTTGAAGATTTGATCAACCATGACACAAGAGTCCAAGGAACAAAGGTCAAAGGACCCACCCAAATACACCACTCAGAGGTTAGATGAATAGCAGAATTACTGCAAAAATAGGGAAGTGGGGGGAGTGGGAGGTGGAGACGAATGGATACAGGTAAAATTGAGTTAAGAAAAAGCCAGACAACTTTCTAATGATCTGAAGGACTATTGGGTCATTGGTCAGGGACCAATGATGTCAGCCTCAGGTGCTGTAGGACCTTTCAGTTACTGACAATAATATTTGCAAACTATTGGATGGCTAATGAAATCCTGGAAGGCTGGAGAAGAAATAATGTCATGCTTACCTTTAAAAAGGGACAAAAGCAGAAAACAAAGAAATACAGACCAGTTGTGAGAGTAAATAATAAAATAGTTAATTTGGATGTATTTAAAGGATGATCGAATGATCACTAACAGCCATCATAAGTTTAAGAACAAAACATACCAAACTAAGTTGATTTCTTTTGTTGATGGGTAGCAGGTTTGGTGGATAACAGAATGTGTTAAACACAGTATACTTGAACTTTAGTAAGGTTACTGACACATTTTCATAGACAAGCCAGAGAAATGTGATTTATGTGGATACATATAGTAGGCCTTGTTGGTTTAATGTAGCCACTGTTTAGTGCATACACAGATCACACAGAAAGCCCTGCTAATTGCACTGACCAAAGTAGGCTTCACTAAGAACAGAACTAGGCGTACTAGGTGTGCATGGATAGAGATTCTTTGGGCCAATACCAATAGCCAATTTTTAACGAGGCATATTGGCCGATACTGATCCAGTTGCCGGTATGCAGCCCATTAGCTTGAAGAGCAATGTCCGATGGGTAAGTCTGTTGTGGTGGAAAGGGTGGAGGAGGGAAGGGGTGTGTTGGGGGTGCAGATCGTGGCCCCCATGGTGAGGGAAGGAGTGGGGCTGGAGCAGGCACGGGATCGAGCTGCGAGCAGCTCATTTGAGGAGTGTGGGGGCTGCATGGAACCCGGGAGGTCACGGGTGGGGGTGTGCCCCCAGATCTGCATCTGGGGCGAGGGCAGGTTGCTGCTGTGGGCTGGGGTCAGGGCAATGGGCTCTTTCCAGTGGGGGGCTGGGCTGCAGCTGCACTCGGGGCAGGCAGTGGTAGCAGTGGGACGGGGACCTTGGGGAGGGCTGCAGCCACCCCAAAATTCACCATAGCTCCCCCAATTCAATTCCCCATCCCAGCACTGTTGCTGCCTGCCCTGAGCACAGCCCAGCTGAGCCCCAACCAGGAAGAGCCCAACACAGCCTCAGCCCCATCCCACAATGGCGCCTGTGGGCAGTCCCTGCTCACCCCCCCTGCCCACACACACACTGCCGACATGGGTGGTGGCAGATGTGGGCAGTCCCCACTTGCTGCCACCAACACTGCCAGTGGTGGCTGTGGGCAGTCCCCACTTGCCACCATGGTGCTCCCCCAGTCATGGGAGGCACCAGTCGTTCATGATTACGGGCCTCTGGAGACAGGAGCAGCACTACCACAACAGACAGCTTCCCAGCATGGTGTGCACACAAACCACTTACACTGAGGGAGCCTGACATGACCTGTAACACCTAACCCCCTTACAATACCAAGAAAGTGCCCTGACAATGCCAGTGACTCTCTCAACAATACACAGTTGTATATATTTTGAAGAACTGAGCTACAGACAACAAAACACTATCCAACAAAGACAAATGTCAGGTGCTACACACAAAATGCACAGATACAAAATGGTGAATATCTGGCTCCTGAGAAAAATTTGCAGGCTTGTAGTGAATCATAAACTCAACAGTGTAATTCTTTTGTGAGGAAAATGCAACCAAAAATCATATGTGTTTTAACAGCTGTCTATACAAGGCAATACGTGATAGCAGCACTTTACCCAGAGTTAATTAAGCTATAGTTTGGAGTTAAGCATTTAGAATAATTGAGAGAAATCTAAATAGTAAGCCATATGAGAAAAGCTGGAAGGAACTAGCTATCCTTATTTTGGAGAAAAGTAGTTTTGTGGGAGGGAGGACAAGTACGGAGGGAGCCATAGGACACCAAACCAAGAGACACCCACAAGATCAGCTCGGGTATGTAGCAAAGATCCTATCAGACAGCAGTTTAAGGCGGGGCCAGGGATAGCCACCAGGGGAATTAGGTGTATATACACAAATGCCAGAAGCATGGGAAACAAGCAGGAGGACCTAGAGCTCTTGCTACTGAGTAATAACTTTGACCTAGTGGCACTAACTGAAACCTGGTGGAAATCTTCTCATGACTGGGTGGTGAAAATAAAGGGCTATAGGCTGTATAGGAGAGAGAGCAGGGAAAAAGGTGGGGGAGTTGCTCTTTATGTCAAAGAACAGTACACATCTTCCCTAATCAAATTAGGGTCAGAGGGCAGTCAAGCAGAGACTCTGTGGGTTAGGATCCAAGGGGCTCGGGGTGAAAGGGATCTGGTGGTGGGGGTCTGCTACAGGATGCTGCACCAGGACGACAAGCTAGACCAGGAATTTTCCAAGCAGTTCATAGAGGCTGTGAAGTCTAGAGATATAGTAGTCATGGGGGACCTTAACTACCCAGACATATCCTGGGAGGAGCAGTCAGCTAGATCTAACCGTTTTCACAGGTTCTTAACCTGTATTCAGGACCTCCACCTAACACCAGGGGCAATACCTTGCTCGACTTGGTGTTGGCCACAGGGGATGACCTGGTGAGGGACCTGTGAATTCATGGCAACTTAGGGGACAGCAATCACCAAATGCTAAAATTCACTATCCAGCGAAGGGCAGGCATTATACCCAGCAGGGCACGGGTGCTAAGCTTTAAAAGAAAGCTGACTTTAATAGACTCAGGGGATTGGTTAGCAGGGTGCCAGGAGCTAAGAACTTAGATGCATTGAGGGTCCAGGACAGGTGGACATTCCTCAAGGAAACCATTCTTGGGGCTCAGAGTGAGCCAATCACATGGCACAGGAAAGGGGAAAAGGGGGCCAGGAAGCCCCTTTGGCTAACTGGGGCATCCAATATACCTTAAGGGCAAAAAAAGAGGTGTACAGGAAGTGCAAGCAGGGGGTAGCTAGCAATGAGGAGTATATTTCATTGGCCCATACCTGCAGGGAGTCCGTCAGGAATGCCGAGGCAACTCTAGAACTCAGGCTAGCGGCAGGGATTAAGGACAATAAAAAGTCCTTCTTTAGGTATGTTGGGAGCAAAAAGAGGGTGTGGGGTAGCATAGGACCACAGGATGGGCAGGGGGCTTAGTGACAGATAGCAGGAACAAGGCAGAGCTCTTCAATGTGTTTTTTGCCTCTGTCTTCTTAAATGGGAATCGAGACAAACCCTCAACATACATCATGGACACCAACAAAGGGAACATCAGCCGACCAATGGTCAGTGCCAACACGGTGCAAAGACACTTGGAGGGACTGGACATATTGAAATCACCAGGACTGGAGGGACTCCACCCATGGGTAATAAAGGAATTAGCAGGGGTCATAGCCGATCCACTGGCAAGGATATACGAGTGCTCATGGTGCTCGGGTCAGGTTCTGGAGGATTGGAAGAGGGCTAAGATTGTCCCAATCTTTAAGAAGGGGAAGAAGGAGGACCCAGGGAGCTATAGACCACTCAACCTTACCTCTATCCCTGGGAAAATCCTAGAAAAATTATCAAGGAGCACATCTGTGGGAGCCTGCTGGGTAATATGATGTGGAGGGGTAAACAACATGGGTTTTTAGCAGGCAGATCCTGCCTGACTAACCTAGTTTCCTTTTACGACAAGGCCACCAACTGTTTAGATGCAGGAGTCGAGATGGATGTTATCTATCTGGACTTCAAGAAGCCCTTTGACAAAGTATCCCATACCATCCTTATAAACTGAGGGGATCTGCCTTGGATGATTATATGGCAGACTGGGTAGCAAATTGGTTCAAGGATTGCCCTCAGAGGGTGGTAGTGGATGAGTTGGTGTCAGCCTGGAAAGATGTGGGCAGTGGAGTCCCTCAGGTCTCAGTTCTGGGGCCGGTGCTGTTCAACATCTTCATCAGTGATGTGGGTAAGGGGGTGGGAATTACCCTTTCCAAATTCAGGGACTACACAAAATTATGGGATGCAGCTAACACCCTGGAGAGAAGCAACCAGATCCAGGCTGACCTGGACAGGTTGGGAAGTGGACAGAGAGCAACAGGATGCAATTCAATAAGGACAAGTGCAAGGTGTTGCACATAGGGAGGAAGAACTGCCATCATACCTACAGGCTGGGGGGCGACCTTCTCAGCTCCACTGAGGTAGAAAAAGATCTTGTAGTCACTGTTGACTCCAGGATAAACATGAGTCGCCAATGTGATGAAGCAGTTGGCAGAGCCAATCGCACCTTGTCATGCATCTGTAGGTGCTTCACGAAGAGGTCCAGGGAAGTGATGCTCCCCCTCTTCGTGGCACTGGTCAGACCACAGCTGGAGTACTGTGTCCAGTTCTGGATGCTGCAGTTCAAGAAGGATATGAAAAACCTGGGGAGGGTCCAAAGAAGAGCCACTCGCCTGATTAGAGGCCTGCAGGGAAGGCCCTATGGGGAAAGGCTAAGGGACCTTAACCTCCTCAGCCTCTCCAAGAGAAGGCTGAGAGGGGACCTTGTGGCAGCGTACAAATTCATAAGGGGAGAGCAACATGAAGTAAGCGACGATCTGTTCACCAGGGCACCCCCTGGAATGACAAGGAACAATGGCCCATAACCTACTAGAGAGAAGGTTTAGGCTGGACATTAGGAAAAAGTTCTTCACTGTCAGGGTTGCCAGAATCTGGAATGGGCTCCCAAGGCTGATGATGCTCGCCCCATCCTTGGCGGTCTGCAAGAAGAGACTGGATAAGCACCTGACTGAGAGCACATGACCCCAGGGTTGGTGATTCTTTTCTTGCCTGCCAGGGGTAGGGGATCAGACTGGATGGCCCGCTGAGGTCCCTTCCAACTCTATGAATCTATGAATGAGAGGGAGAATGTATAGAGGCCTTAAATGCCTCTATACAAATGCTTGTAGTATGGGGAATAAGCAGGAGGAACTTGCCCTCCAAATAGCCTGTTCAAAACCAAACAGAGTAGGGCTCACTGAAACTGGTGGGATTCATCCCATGACTGGGCGGTTAATATTAGGGGCTATAGGCTTTACAGGTGAGATAGAACAGGAAGGAAAGGCAGAGGTGTGGTGCTCTACGTCAAAGAGCAATATACCACCTCTACCAGCAGGATGGGGTCAGAGGAGGGGCAGGCTGAAGTGCTCTGGGTCAGGATACAGGGGGGTCATAGGGAAAGAGACTTAATGGTGGGGGTCTACTACAGACCTCCCAACCAAGGATAAGAGCTGGACTGCGAATTCTCAGGTTAGCTTGTGGAGGCACTTAGGGCAAAGGATGTAGTTGTGATGGGTGATCTAAATTACCTGGACATCTGCTGGGAAGAGCAGTCAGCCAGGTAAGACCGCTCACGGAGGTTCCTGGCCGAGATACAGGACCTCCACTTAACCCAGGAGGAGTACAGTCCTACCGGGGGGAATGCTATCACCAAAGAGGAGTATGCCTCCACTGCTTGGGTCTGTAGGGGGCTGTTAGAAAAGCTAAGGCAGATACCGAGCTAGGGCTAGCATCAAGGATCAAAGATAATAAAAAGTCCTTTTTTAAATATAAGGGAAGAATGAAGAAGGCACTGGGTAAAGTGGGGCCCCTGCAGGATATGCTTGGCAATCTGGTGGTTGCACCAGAGGAGAAAGCAGACTTCTTTAACAAATTCTTCGCCTCCATTTTCTTGTGTAGGGACCAGGACTCCCTGATCAAGATTCCACACTGACTTGGGAGAAGCACCGTCAGGCCTAGGGTCGGGGAGGACCAGGTTACAGAGCTTTTGGAGGAGCTGGACGTGTTCAAATCAGCAGGTCCAGATGCTCTCCGCCCTAGAGTGTTGAGGGAATTGGCAGGGGTTATTGCAGGGCCCCTGGCACAGCTTTATGAGCACTCATGGTGCTCTGGCCAGGTGCCAGATGACTGGAAGAAAGCCAATGTGGTCCCCGTCTTTAAAAAAGGGAAGAGGGAGGACCCAGGCAACTACAGACTCATTGATCTTACTTCAATCGTGGGGAAACTCTTTGAGAAGATTATCAAGGAGCACATCCGTGATGGGCCAGCAGCAAGGATGATGCTCAAGGGCAACCAGCATGGTTTCATTAGGGGCAGGTCCTGTCAGACCAACCCGACTGCCTTCTACGATCAGGTCACAAAAGCATTGGATGCAGGTGTTGTGGTGGATGTAGTCTTTCTGGACTTCAGCAAGGCCTTTGACAGTCTCCCACCCTATTCTCATTAAAAAACTAGGCGACTGTGGGATTGATACCTACACAGTCAGATGGATTGCAAATTGGCTGAAGGGTTGTACTCAGAGGGTAGTGATGGATGCATCTTTTTCAACCTGGGGGAAGTGGGCAGCAGAGTCCCCCAGGGCTCGGTCCTTGGGCCCGCACTGTTCAATTTCTTTATCAGCAATTTGGACGACAGGGTGAAAAGCAGCCTGTTTAAATTTGCTGATGATACCAAGATTTGGGGTGAGGTGGGAACACTAGTAAGGAAAGACAGATTACAGGAGTGGGCTAACAAAAACAGGATGGGTTTCAATACTGACAAGTGCAGGGTGCTGCACTTGGGCAGTAGGAAACAGCAGTACACTTATAAGATGGGAAACTCCCTTCTCGAGAGCATGGTGGCAGAAAGAGATCTTGGAGTCATTATTGACTCCAAGATGAATATGGGCCAACAATGTGAGGTCACTGTCAGTAGGACTAACTATACCTTGTCGTGCATCCACAGGTGCATCATGAGCAGGTCCAAGGAGGTGATCCTCCCCCTCTGTGACACTGGTTAGGCCGCAGCTGGAGTGCTGCGCCCAGTTCTGGGCGCCCCACTTCAGGAGGGATGTGGACAGCATTGAGAGGGTTCAGAGGAGGGCCACCCACATGATCTGGGGACAGCAGGGCAGACCTCATGTAGAGAGGCTACAGGACCTGAACCTGTTCAGCCTTCACAAGAGAAGGCTGAGGAGGGACCTGGTGGCTGTCTATAAACTCACTAGGGGGGACCAGCAGGGTTTGGGAGAGACCTTGCTCCCCCTAGCACCCCCTGAGGTAACAAGGAATAACAGCTATAAGTTCTTAGAGAGCAGGTTTAGACTAGACATCTGAAGGTACTACTTCGCAGTCAGGGCGGCTAGGATCTGGAACCAACTTCCAAGGGAAGTGGTGATGGCTCCTACCCTGGGGGTCTTTAAGAGGAGGCTTGCTGTCTACCTGGCTGGGGTCATTTAAGCCCGGTTTTTCTCTCCTGCCCCTGGCAGGGGGTCAGACCTGATGATCTACAGGGTCCCTTCCAACCCTACTTCTATGAATCTATAGAAGTTTTCAAAAATTTGAAAGGCTTCCACAAAAAAGAAAAAATGTTCTGTCCTGCCACAACATGAAGGACAAGCAGCGCAGGGTTTAAACTCCAGCAAAGCAGATTTAGATTAAACCTAGGCGAAACTCCTAACTCTAAGAATAGCTGGACACTGGAACAAGCCTACTAGGGGAGCTCTCTTATCTCTTTTGTTGGAGATTTTAAGAAGCTGGTCAGGCATCTGCCTGAGGTGATTTAGTAGCAGCAAATCATGCATGTGTTTGTTGTGGGGGACAGGAGGCTGGAGGGGTTGAACTACCATATTCACTCAAATATAAGATGACCCTGATAATAAGACAAGTCCCCAACAAATAGATTCTATATGTGGAAAATTTATAAATTTGTTATACTTTTCCAGGTATAGAATCTAATTATTGCAAGTTTGCCTTGAACTTGTCCCCAACCCATTGGTACAGCAGAGAAAATAAACATGGGGGGCAGTTAGGTGACCCTGCCTTGCCCTCTGCCTCAGAAACCCTTTTTCCCTGAAGCCCCTTCCCCCCTCCAAACTTCCTGTCAGACCCTGCTTTCCCTGAGCACATGGAAAAGAGGAACAAATCTGAAAACACTGACTTTTAAGTGAACATGCCTGTCTATGGTCAACCATAGACTTTGTTTATCCAGAATTGATGCATTCTACCTTTTTTGAAACTGCTGTTTTGCAGGTACTTAGCAAAGGTACTCCATAAACACACTTTCAAGCAGCACTTTTGGACCAACTTACATATAGTACAAACTATACACAATATTAGTCCAAAGCCAAAAGGCTCATGATTTATCATGTAGTTCACTGGTCTGGGCCCCAGCAGTCAATAGCATTTCAAGCCACGGTAATCACACAGCTCAGCACTACTCAGTACATGCGTGTGTTTCAGATACACCTCACACAGGATTAATATGCTAATTAGCCTCCCATTCAGGGCTGGAACAGGGTGCTCTTATCATCAGTCCTGGGATCCTCCAAAAATGTATATGCAGATGAGATGCAGTGTAACCTGGTCCAGTTCCACCTTATGAAGGGCAGGGCCACACTAATCATATGCAACAGGCGGGGGGGTGAGGGGGAGGAAGGGCAACAGAGGGATTCTGTGTGAACTGTTTGTGGCCCTATTTGGTTATGTTTGCCAGACATTTAGGGCATGTATACATATACATTTGTCTGCTCTGACAGAGATTCAGCGTGATTAATCGAGTCTGCTCTGTATGTGAGCTGATGCACCTGGCTCTGTGTCACATGCATTTATATAAATGGCAAAGTGTGCATCAGTGCTGAGAAAATGGCAGCAGTGCGCTTTTGAACTAGAACACCTTGGATGCTGCCATTTTCTCAGTGCTGACATGCATTTTGCTGTTTATACAAACGCATGTGCTACAGCGCCAGTCACCTTTAAAAAGCACACAGAGCTGCAGTGCAAGCATGTGTACAAATCAGATTAAGGATGGTGAAGAACCAGGAACCATTAAAAATAGGAAAGAAAGGTACAGTTCAGTTGTGGGAGTGAAGAGGAAGTCAAAATGTATTTAATGTAGTGCCTCACTATGACTTGAAAAAGAGTCAATATTGTGGAGAACTGAGAGCAATGGACACTACTATACATCTTATTCAGATGGGCTGGACTAATCTATTGTTGTGGTAGGTTTCCATTCATGTTTGCCTGTATGTTTTATAGCTATGCTCAGGATTGGCTGCATTTAATCAACTTCATAGTTGGTCTCCATTACTGAGCACATGCTGCTTATGGCAGCAGTTTAATGATACCTAATGTATTTAATGAGGTTTCTTTGTATGTAAATGTAAAACAAGGAGCTTTTTTTCCCCATCCTGATTGGGGGGACAGAGGCAGGGTGGGGGTGGACCTAGTTTAACATTCAAGTACATAGGCTAGATGATCTTTGAGATTACTTCCAACCCTAAAATCTTCTGCTGAGACATACTGTTCATAATAGAATTTTTATTTTATTAGTGGTCCCAAGCATCACTGGCAGTACGATTTGTGGGGGGGAAAAGGTAGCACACAAAAATAAATATGCAGAGCCCACCTCAAAGAATGCAAAGTTACTGAGACAGAAACTGTACTAGTTAGAGCCATAATTTCCAACTTTAGCTGTGCTACACAGACACACCTTTCTGAAACTTTAATCCTTAAAATAATCTTAATGGAAGCATTAACTCTGTAAGTCTTTCAGACACCGTGCCAATTCAGTACAATTACTGAAGCAGAGGTATGTTTTATGCATTATGTTTAAGAACTGGATTAAAGAATCTGAACCTTAGTAGACTGAAAGACACCACTTTGACATAATTCAAAGCAGTAGGTGACTGTGTAGATTTTACCGCACTTAAATCATTATGTGACTTTCAAAGCTAACAATCATATCAAGAGTTGAAAATATATCACAGCTAGGAGAAACTTTTCAGAATACAAAATTCTCAAGAATCTTTGTCCTCTGAAGGCACAGAAGCAAATGTGCAAGAACAAAAATCAAGGGAAAGATTACCATAATTTGAGATGTATCTTGTATAACTTACACCATAAAAAAACCCCTTCAAATCCCTCCTTAACATTTTCTTTTGACATGAGCCTACAAAAACCTTGATACTGGCAAGGAATGGATGAGTTAGGGCAGGGGTGGGCAATTATTTTAGCTGGAGGACCATTTAATGACTTTTGATGAGCTGTAGAGGGCCACGAGGATTACCTTGCCACTTGACAGGCCCCCTCTCCTAGCCACCATCTTGGGCCAGGAACTCCCCACCCCCAACTGCTGACCTTTGGTACTGAAAGTCCTTCCCCTTGCACCCAGAAGTACTCCTTTTGGGAGGGCAGTTTGCCACCTTGCAACTGAAACCCCCCAAAATCATATACTAAAAATTAAACATTTACTATAACATTTTAATTTTATTTCAAAAAATATTTTGTCCTGATTTATGTGTTTGCATAGTGTATATAGAGCTGAATGTATAATAGCTTGAACTAAAGTCTTATTCCTCTTGTACATAGTGTAGTTCGTGGGTGTGGGGGAGTGTGGTTGGGGAAGCTGGTGTGAGGTTCCGAGTTAGGAGTGTGAAGGGAGTGTGGGGTTTGTGGGAGAATGTAGGGGTGTGGATGTTGGTATGGTGGGGTGTTCATAAATGGGCTCCTGACCACATGCCCCACCCCCATAGCACAGTCCCTGCAGCCGGTGGCAGCAGCTGCTGGCTGCAGGCCCTTGGTGTACTTACAGACTATGGCAGGCAGAGCCCCCTGGTGGTGCATGGGTCTGGCTGAGTTCCAGGAGCTGAATGTACCTGGCCTGACCCAATGGCATACAGCTTGCAGCTGGAGTGATGGGAGCCGCATATGGTGGCATGGAGCCAGCTCAGCCTAGCCCAGCTGGATGAAATACATCTCCTGCGGCTCCCAGCTGGAGTGCTGGGAGCCCCCCATGGCAGCATGGAGCTGGCTCAGCCCAATGGCATGAAGATCTCTTCTGGAATGCCAGGAGCTGCATGCCATTGGGCCAGGCTGGCTCTGTGACTCCATGTGGGGCTCCCAGCACTTCAGCAGGGAGTTGCATGTGGAGGCACAGAGCTGGCCTGGCCCTGCCCGGTGGCTCCCACTGGCAATGCCAGAAGCCCCAGATGCTGGCATGGAGCCAGCCTGGCCCAGCCCCAAGCGTGTTCAGCTCCCACAGCTGTTGGCTTCAGTGCTGGGAGCCCCAGGTACTGGCATGAAGCCAGCCTGGCCTGGCCCGGCCCAATGGCAAATGGCTTGCAGATGGAGTGCTGGAAGCTACACATGGTAGCAAGGAGCTGGCCTGCCTTTATTGCACATGGCACCCTATGGCTCCCAGCTGACATGCTGGAAGTCACAGGAAGGTGCATGTCATTGGGCCAGGCTGGCTCTGTGCCTACATATGGGACGCCCAGCTGGAGTGCCAGGAGCCCTATGGAAGTGGAGGCACAGAACCAGCCCAGCCCAGCCCAGCTTGATGGGCATGGGCTCTGAAAGCCCATGCCTCCTGCCACCTTTCAGAGGCAGCCATGGCCTGGTAACAACCGCCTTTTGGACAACAGAATAGACAGAATGGCTTGGCAGTCTGGATCATGCCCATGGGCTGTATTTTGTCTGCCCCTGAGTTAGGTCCACTATTTATCATGCTGATCAATACCATCCCATTGTTTTTCTGTACTTTCCCATCTGTCTGTATCTAGCTCTTGTTTCTTTTCTTCTAAGTTTGTGAACTCTTTGGAAGTAGAGACAATTTTCAAAAAGAATTGTGTTTGCACCAGGTCGTCTGGCAGCAAACGTTTGGTCAAGTAGATTTCTAGGCACTACTGAAATAGAATCAATATAAAATAATAATTCAGTTACTAAAACATTATTGAAATATTACTAGTTAAGTAGAAGTTTTGCAGCTAAATAAATTATAAAGAAATGTAACTGGTACTTTACAATGCAGATTTAGCTTGCACATTTCCCAGGGAAGCACAGATGCCATAAGTTAGTTGAGTCTGGTGCAGTGGTGCTAAACTTTTGGCCCCACAGGCTGGATCCCACGCACAGGGTTGGTTTGCAGGTGCAACTCAGCTTGGGCTCAGCATGTAGACATGCTGGCCCAACACCACACAGTGGATGCAGTCACAAGGTGACCCAGCATGCTGGCTCTACAGCCTCCTGGTGTGATTTAGCAGGGCCATGTCATCCAGCCCACAGGGCTCCCCACGATTATGGAAATTTGGCAGCAGGGGAGCTGCTGTTAGCTTCCCCATCATCAAATTACGAGACCCATGGGCTGGGTGACATGTTCTTACAGGCCAAATCTGGCCCAGGGCCTACAAAAACATAGGGCGTAGGAAACCTTGGGAAGCATGATTAGAACTCAAAAGTTGGATAATGTGTGTGATGTATACACAAGATATGTCACTCAAAGGATCATATTCAATTGTTACTTTTTCATGATTAAGCACTTCAAGTCAAGAAATACCAAGGTTAAGTCATTTGAATTGATAAAGATGGTAGAGTAATGCATACAAAACATCTTGGCCCTTTCAAATTTTTTCTCTATTTTTATTTATTTATTTATTTTAGCTCTTTTGACAGAACAATGTAACTTAATACACACAATTAATAATATTATTTGGGTTACCCAGCTTGTCATCCATACCAGCCACATGATAATATTCTTGTTCAACTTCATAAAGGAACACCTAACACAGGAATTCTCAAACTTTTCAGGGTCAGGGAACCCAAACATCACTTTTCTGAACACGGTGACATTCCTGGCTGAGAACCACTATTGGTACCACCTCAGCTTACCTCAGGGGCTCTCAGCCTGATTATGCTGCCTCCAGGTGAAACCGCCTGTGCCTGCTGCATAGCCAGTCCAGGAAAAGCTGTGCCATGAGTACATATTCCTCCTGTATTAAGACTTTAATCAGCCTAAAGCAGGTAGGAGCTACCTCATGCTGCACAGCCATCTGGTCCCCCCTATGCTACAGTGCTCCAAGAAATAAAAGTGGATAGGACAGTTCCACCAGTGCCTGCTTCCAGGAAGAGCATGGGGTCCCTCAACCAGGAAGGTCTACACAGCACAAGGAAGCTTTGCCGCCTGCTTTAGGCCAATTGGAGAGTTGTAATGTAGGGGAATGCACTGACCTAACACAATGCTATTGAATGTAAAGAAGGTAAGCAAACATATTTTGTAAAATATATGCTTAATAGTTAAAACATCCCTAAAGGCTGAACATCTACTTCTATATTAAACAACTGTATTTCTTTCCTTTCTACGTTATTAGCAATTGAAAATTAACAAAATTAAGGATTAAAAGAATGTGGTCTATTCTGTAGAGGATTCCATCAAAACTGAGAAGCAACACCAGTAACAGTTGAAGAAACTGAAATTAGCATCAGATATCCTTTATTTTGAGAGGAGGCCCCCTAGGGTGTCAACGCAACAAAGCTTTGCTTAGCTTGATATTGCTGAAGGAGTTCTTCTAAAGGTTCTGCTTACAGATCTCTGGCAGAAAAGGTCATTGGCCATGCTGGTGAGCTTTTTTGAAGGACTAAAAGGCAGGAAACAGTTGGAAGAAATATTTCACAGGCAGTAATAAAACTTTAATAGGGCTGGCATGAGATGAAGCAGTACAACCATAATCAATTTATACAACTGAATGAAAAGTAGGCCTTAGTAAGCCACAGAATCATATGCTTATAACTGGCTGGAACTGAGAATCTGTGCTAAATACCTTCCCCAATTAATGCATTACTGCATTAGTCTACATATACTGTGGAACTTTACCTATGTTTTTTAAAAGAGAAAACCCTGTCTATATAAAACATTCAACAGCATGTAAAATTCACAAAAAAAAAAAAATCAGTTGGAGGCAATGAGAAACTACATCAACTTTTAACCCATAAAATATAGGCTAACCTAAAAAATTAACCCTAAAATTAATTATTTTCTTATTTGTTAGACTATAATTTATTTTTCTCTTTAAAAGAGGGACATCCTTCCTAATTTCTTTACTGATCTCATGATAGTCTTTAATAATTCTTTAGAAAACTGAAATGCATGTTTAAAAGAAAATTATTTTTCATCTTTTCACAAGCAACATTTTCCAAATTTTCGCCTAATGGACATATCCTGAAGTGCTTGTTCAGCTTTTAGTATTGCACACATCTTGAATGGGGAATTTCTGAAAAGCACTGCCTTCCATCACACAGACATACCTTCCATTTTTAAAATTTTCCCTAATTTTAATGTGAAGCACATAAAATGATTTGATACTCTCTTTTAACTTCGACAGGTCAGTGCTTCAGTTAAATAAGCATCTAATAGTGAGGAAAAGTGTCTGGCCTAGCTGCGATTCTAAGCTATCCGTTCGTTTTTCAATGTATTTTCTGTTTCCTCCATGCTGTTTTGCTGGATTTCTCTTTTGTCAACAGTAACAGCATGCCAGTGCAGAAAAATACATTCTTCAGAGGCAAGGCTTTAGCTCTAAGGAAGGCTGTAGTTTGCTTACGTCTGGTATAAAAGTACAGGTTGATCAACTCTACTAGAGAGCTGGTTTTTAAGGTTTCTTGAGATATTTCTTAATGCCATTTTTCATCCAGGCTCAACATGTATATGTTAGCATTGTAAAATCACAAAAATGACATCAGCTTTTAGTGGTACTTCTACTTATCAAACACCTGCTGGTCCTAAGTTTTACAGAAGCCTAGAGATTTGGCCACATATACACCTCTGTAATCTCATCTTTTCTTATGATCTCTCAACTCCTCTCCCTTGCACAGTTCTTGGCATGTGTTTTGTTCATATGCCCTCTTATTTAGAACAGCCTGGCTATCTTAAGGGTCCCTGAAATGAAGGAATCCACTATTTCAGACGATCTTCTGGGAAGGGGGTTTGGAAAAATTCCTGTTCCCCAGAAAAGGAAGCAAGAAGTCACATCTTTAAAAACACACAAATCCCATTTTGTCTAAATTTGCATACCTTCCCTGTTATCACTGTTTTCAGAAATTGTTTAGCAAGTCTATGTGCTTTAATTATGACTGTCCTTGATGGGATAAATGATAAATTGAAATGCTAACTAGAATATACCTGAAAGAAATGATAACCTTAAGATACGGAGGTGTCTTAGTAAGGGACAGGTTAACACTTGAGCTGGGCCACGGGGTACCACTTCCAGAAGGGGTACTAGACAGAGTATCCATACCCAGGGAGTGTGCCAGAAAAATGATTTGAAAGAGATGATGATTGAAGTCTGCTCAGACAAAGTGAGATCTGAAAATACATGGACCCGGTGTGTGGCCTAAATAAAACAGCATGGTATGTTTTCCAGTTAAGGGAACATAACCAAGGCTGAGCTGAGCATGTTTTAGATCTTGCCACATCCATATACAGAACTGTAAATTTGCTATGATGCAGTATTGTGTAGGAGTAGTGGTTTGGCCTTCCAATTTCACTATGTCATCTTGTACTGGCCACTGACAGAGGAAAAGTGTTGGATTACACAAGCCAAAGTTCTCAGACTCTGTGGCAAAATCTGAAAAATAATAGAAGAAAGTATACTGGCTTATGGCATTTTTACAGAAAAAGTGACCCACCTGCTTATAATTTTGCCTAATGGAATGTTACACTTGTGCTTAAAACTGATCTGAAACCAACTTCACAGTTCTAAGATGTTTTTAAAATTGTAGTTACCTTGATTTCTAAATTTTTTCAAGAGGCACACTGAGGTGCCAGTAAAACCTTAACAATTTATCTGGAGAGAGAGCTACACAAAGATTCCAAATGACATTTTAACAAAGGAAAACACCTCTGAAGACAATGTGGAGCTACAGGTCAAAGGAATCAACCAAAAGCACACTTAATTTTCTTTCTCTGTGCTAGTCTGACTAGTTCAACTACAGATGGCATGATACTTTCTCCTCAGTCAGCTTACTGACTACATCCTTCAAAAATTAATTGGAAAAAGAGAATCCTATAATTTAAAATAGAACAGGCTCAGCAGGTGAGTAAGTTTCATCAGGACTGATTACTGAGAATTGATTTTCCACTGGTTGTGCAAGCTGAACTCCAGTAGGCCACCTTCATATTAACCCAGAGTACATACAAGCGCCACAGGCTAATTGGTAACAAAAGGTTTCCACTTTTAAAGGACAAAGAAAAGTGTGTGATACTACAATCTCCAAATGTCTTGCTTGCATGCAATTTAAAAGTACCTTGGCTGACATTGCCTGATTGTAACTATTCCTTTTCTACAATTTCTAGATGTCTTGTTTTCTTATATTATTATCATTAGGTATTGTTAAATATGTTACATTTCCATCTGGGTCAGCAAAAAAGTTCAAGTGGTTTTTTTCAACTTTAAAACATTATTGTAATCCAATATCAAATTAGACAGATGCTATAATATCATTTTTTTTTACATGCTCTACTCAAATTTTCAGGTAGAGATTCCACACAATAAAAAATATATTTTAAAAACAAAAAGGTGTGAGAAGAGCTTACTGTGGCCTTGAAGCTTCTGCCTGATCAGTCTGAAGTTTCTCTCCCCCTTCCACTTCCATTGTGCAGTAAACAATCCGATTGGGAGCTACTGACTTTAAACCCTGAACTTCCATTATTACAATCTAAATAAAAGGAAAAGAACACATTTTAGATGTCCAATTTCAGCACAGACAGCATTAAACAGTACAGAGATGGTAGAATTAAATTGCCACAAAAAGTCCAAATGCTGTACTTATTCAAATTGAAGATGACCCCCCAATAATTTGATTCTACATATGGAAAACTTAGAAATTTTGTTATAATTTTTCAGGTATTGAATCTAATTATCAGAGGTTTGCCTTGAATTTGTCCCCCTCCCTCTGCTACAGTAGGGAAAACAGTGGCTAACTGGGGGGTTCAGGTGGTCCCCTTGCCATTTGTCCAACCATCACCTTCACCCATCAGCCCCTTCTCCCCCCCTTTACTGTCAGACCCTGTTTGGGCTCTCTTCCCTCTCTGAGCATATGGACTAAGGTTGTTTAATTTCATCCACATAATTTGCATCACAACATTTACTACCCTGGATAAGTTATGTCAGATTTTCTGACAGGATCCATGTGCATGGATTGTGATGGTTTTGCAGCCCTGAAGTAGCCACATGGGCTTTCACACATTACTATCAAGACTAGAAGCAGCACAGTTGCTGTAATTCATGTGACACCATAAATGAATTAATCAGCAGTGCCAATTATCTCACTCTCAGCATCACACAGACAGGGCAACACTGGTTGTGATTCAAGATTCTAGTAGATATACTCCATGCTTGAATGCACAACTATTGGGCAGAGTTGTTTGGCCACACAAGAAGTCTAAAATACTTTGCTAATCAACATGTCTATGCTTTTGCTGTTTCATTTCTATTCACATATACACATCTTTATAAGTAAAGTCTTGGAAGAAAAATGCAAGGAATTTTACAGCTATTGTCACACACTTCTAAGACTTTAGTAAAATAGGATGAATTGCAAAATGGCTAAGGTCTGATGATATTGCATTGGGATGACAGAACAGAGCTACTCAGGATGCTTTTTTCCCCTGTAAAGTACCACTGCAGCCCATAGAGTTTTATAAATAATAACAGTAATTCATAAAGCAATGATGCAATTATCTTTGCCATATTTTATCATTTGTGTTCTCACACATGTAATTATGAAATAATCGGTAGTTGACGCATAGAAACAGTGTGGTACAGATCCTCCTATATAATAATAGCTAGACTCCCTTTCCACATGCAAAATGTGTATCCTCCTTGAGTGCAGTCAACATGATGATTAATTTCTATGATGATTATTTCTGTTTTCTGCTTTAGCTTCCATTTTAATTAGAAGGTACATTTCTTTCTGTTGCTCTCATTCTGGATCCTAGGGACGGAGAAAATGGACGATCACAACAATCCCAGATGGAAGCAAATCACCGCATTCTCATTAAATAATAAAACAGCTTTCAAAATATTTGCGTGTATTGTTCTGCATGCATTTCCCAAGCTGTTTAATAGCTGAATCACATAAGACATTATAAAGATATCTGTTGCTATTATTTCTATAACTTTTGTAATATGTTTTTGTAAAGAGATCCTTCGGTAAAATATCTGACTTGTGAAACAATCACTGTTGCCTGTAATAATGATGCCATCTGTACAGAAAAAAAAAGTCTATGAACTGAAAAACTGCCCTCTTTCAAATACTAAAATGCTGGATTGAAGCATTATTATAATCCAAGTCAGAAATGAATGCTTGACTGAACAGTGATTTTAATACAGTCCACCCAGCCAGCTCCTGGCATTTATTTGCACTAATTTTGAATAGATCCGTATAGATGTTCTGAAGAAAATAGGTTTCTTGAACTAAACAATACAGTTCCATAGAGGATTAAATGTAAGCCATTTTTTAAAGAAGCATCTATTTTTGAGGGGATTACAGTAGGTTGGAAATGCCAAGCATCTCTCAGGAAAGAGAGAAAAGTGCTACCACAGGAAGTGATTCAGTATCTCAGAAATGGAACCCTTACTTTAAAAGGGATGCTGCTTTAAAAAAAAAAAGTATAATTCAGAACTGGGATATTTACCTGCTACTGTTTTACAGGATAACTAAGGTTACTGTAAAGAAAAAAAAAACAGGAAAAATACTCTGTCTATCCACTTGCTTTCTTTGAGAATTTGAAAGTGTTCTGTATATTTTGAATTAACTGTCTTAAGCCATACTTTGTATGTCTATGTCATCTATTTTATTCATATTTTATGGGGGGGAAAAATCACATTATAACAGAAATACTTTTAGATCTTAACTGTCCATAAGTGTGTAACGCAATAATCCATCCATAAACATTTATGACATCACCATTTCTCAACTATCCATGCAGGCATCCATACAGACATCCTCGCCTTGCTCCCTGTTGAAATCAAGGCCATAGTGCCTTAGCTGCTTCCTAGATTATTTTTATAATCCAAGTCCTATTAATACTTCTCCCAGTTTTTATGACTTTATAACCTTCCAACAGCCATTCAAAATCTGTGACAATTCTTTCATTTAAGTGTTTCTGGTAGATGTGGGGGCGGAAATTTTGGATTCCTGCTTTTGCCAGCATTTAAATGTTCTAAATTATGCACATCACTGGTATAAACCCATGTTTTCAAGGTTACTACTACATTTCCTCAGGAGCGCTTCAGTTTTTGTCATCTGGTACATATTTCAGATTGTGTA
>NW_017728931.1:104262881-104334933 GCF_001723895.1 Crocodylus porosus
CCCCTCCCCACTCCTCCAGCCCCACTGCCCCCTAATTACCAGCTCAGAGTTTGGGTCCAGCATCCCGTTGCAGCAGGCAGGGACTGCCCAAATCACTGAAGCTCTCTGAATCAATTTGGAGAGCTTTGAATCAATTCAGATCTTTTAATTGGTCCCCTGATTCAATTAAAAGATTCTGCCACTTAACCAGGCCAAATCTCCTCTGAATCGAATCAGCACCCAAAGCTCCACATGGTCCCCGATTCAGTTAGAAGATTCGGCCACTTAACCAGGCCAGATCTCCTCTGAATCGAATCAGCACCCGAAGCTTCACATAGCCCTACTCATACATCAGAATTTCCCAAAGGACTGAAACTTTCCCTCAGCTATGCTAAAGAACAATTCTTTAGAAATGCCTATTGCTTCCAAGTCCAAAACTGAGACTACCTAAAAGCACAAGACAGAGTTTTCAAATATTAACTTTAAACGATGGCTAGAACTCCCTTCTAATCAGCACAGAGGCAGAAAAGGATCTTGGTGTCATTACTGATTCCAAAATGAACATGGGCCACCAATATGGGGACATGGTCAGAAAGGCTAACCGCACCTTGTCATGCATCCACAGATGCATCACGAGCAGGTCCAAGGAAGTGATCCTCCCCCTCTATGTGACACTTGTCAGGCCGCAGTTGGAGTACTGCGTCCAGTTCTGGGCGCCCCACTTCAGGAGAGATGTGGACAGCATGGAGAAGGTCCAGAGGAGGGCCACTCACATGATTAGGGGGCAGCAAGGCAGGCCCTATGAGCAGAGGCTACAGGACCTGAACCTATTCAGCCTCCACAAGAGAAGGCTGAGGGAGGATCTGGTGGCTGTCTACAAACTGGCCAAGGAGGACCAGCAGGCACTGGGGGAGTCCTTGTTCCCACGAGCACTACTAGGAGTAACAAGGAATAACAGCCATAGGTTGACTGAGGGTAGATTCAGGCTAGATATCAGGAGGTGCTACCTCACAGTCAGGGTGGCTAGGATCTGGAACCAACTTCCAAGGGAAGTGGTGCTCGCTCCTACTCTGGGGGTCTTCAAAATGAGGCTAGATAATCACCTGGCTGGGGTTGTTTACGGCAGGCCGCAAAACCTGGAAACTGGATCCCGGAAAGGGATCCGGAGCCTGACAGGCTGCAAAACCCAGAAACCGGATTCCTTCACGTGGCAGGGGGTCGGAGTTGATGATCTGCTCAGGTCCCTTCTGACATCACCAACTATGAAACTATTTGCCAAGATATTGAGTAGCGAGAAAGACAATTTCAGTCTGCATTTCTGAAAATTAGACAGTTTTCTTCAGAGCTCATCTCCCACTAAGTGGGGTTTCTTCCCCAAGTCCTCATTTTCAACGAACTGCTGTATCTTCTCAAATGTATGTCCTTGACTCAGGGCCTGAACTTTATTCTTGTAGAGTCTTTACGCCTTCTGTCAAAATGCACAAAGAATCCCAATCTGCTCACATGCAGTTTTTCCTGTATTGGTATCACCTTTTCCCATTGCCTATCTCTCTCATTTCTTAAATGATCATTCTTGCTACTCCACAAATGCAACTTAGCATCTTTATCTGTCACCCCTATCATGGAAAACTGAGGTTTCTTTATTGCACAACACTCTGATCCATACAACAGCACTAGCCTTATCACTCTTCTGTAGATTTTTGCATTCAAATGAATTGACATGTCTCCTAAAGCATTCCACTCATTTCCCTCCATTTTGATGATGCTTTACTTGTTTTGTTCCTAATTCTGACCTCTCGCCTTTTTCTTGTATAGTGGACCTCAGATGCTACATTTTGCACAGGTAGTACAAGCTATTCATCCAGTCTTCTCAGTCTAAATATCTTTCTTCCTTCAGAAATCCCTCTCAGTTGAGGACGAGTGTCTTGCCTGCATGTCCAAAGATGGTTTATGAGGCCTATCCAGGATCGACAGACTCTGCTGCAGCTTGGTCATATGTTTCCCT
Source organism: Crocodylus porosus (assembly GCF_001723895.1). Taxonomy (NCBI): domain Eukaryota; kingdom Metazoa; phylum Chordata; order Crocodylia; family Crocodylidae; genus Crocodylus; species Crocodylus porosus. The sequence continues at coordinate 104,264,866 of NW_017728931.1, forward strand.
GTGGGGTAGCGGGCGCTGGAATGTGCAATTGGCCTGTAGCGCACTGTTTCTGCTGCTTTAGCTTTTCCATCTCCTGCTGTTGTCATGAGGTTTCAAAGTTCTGAGATCCGTGCAGCAGACTCTTCCTCCATTTGGGGTGGTCCTCAGCAACAATGGCCTATGAGCTGACATTTCTTTAAGCTGGACTTGAGGACATCCGTGAAGTGCTTCCTCTGCCCTCATCTCGAGCATACACCTTAGCTGAGCTCAGAGAATAAAACTTCCTTTGGAAGTCTGGAGTCAGACATTTGGATAACATGGCCAGCCCAACCAAGTTAATGTTGGATGATCTTCATCTCCATACTCGTGTTTGCTTGCAGGAGGATGCTAATGGTAGTGCATCTGTCTTCCCACTGGATTCAAAGGATCTTTCACAGGCAGTGCTGATGGTATTTCTGCAACAACTCCTTATGTTTCCTGTAAGCTGTCTGTGCCTCAGCTCCATACAGCAAGGTAAGGATCATGACTGCTTGATAAACCATGAGCTTGGTTTCATAGCTGATGTTGTGATCTTTGAACACCTATTTATTCAGGTGTCCAAAGGCTGCACTTGTACATTTGATGTGATGTTGGATTTCATCATTCATGTCAGCCTTTTGTGAGATGGCTCCAAGGTATGTGAAATACTCACCCTTCTCCAGAGTTTCACCATGGGTTGCGCTGGGGACTGTTCATTAGGAGCTTGTTGGTGAAGGACCGTAGTCTTCTGAATGTTAAGCGACCGTCCCATTTCCTTGTACACCTCGGGAAAGACGTTGATAATTGCCTGAAGGTCTGCTTCTGAGTGAGCGCACACTACAGGATCATCAGCACATTGGAGCTCAATGATTGAGCTTGGGTGGTCTTGGTTTTGGCTTGGAGTCAGCTGATGTTAAAACAGCTTACCATACATTCCGTAGTTTAGCTCCACCCTGACTAGAAGCTTGTTGGTGGTCAGATGTAGCACCATGTCAAGAAATATTGAGAAGAGTGTTGCAATGATGAGGCAGCCTTACTTACCTCCTGTTTTAACCTAAAAGGGATCTGTGATAGATCCATTACTGAGAACCAATGCACACATGCCATCGTGGAGCAGGCAGAGAATCACGACAAATTCTGGTGGTCATCCATACTTCAGAAGGATCCTCCACAACATTTCTCAGCTAAGAGAGTTAAAAGCTTTTGTGAGGTCAAAGGCAGCCATGTAGAGAGGCTTAAGTTGTTCCTGGCATTTCTCCTGGAGCTGGAGAGTTCTGAAGTTCATGTCAGTTGTGCCTCTTGATGCCCTAAACTCACAATGAGATTCTGGGAGGAGCTCTTCAGCAAATGGAAGGAGACCATTCAGAAGGGTTCTTGCAATGCTTTTTCTTGTGGTGGACAGCAAGCAGATCCCTCCCTAGTTCCCACAGTTGGGCTCGTCTCCTTTCTTAAATATTTTCACAATCATGGCATCCCTGAGTTCATCAGGGATTTCCTCATCATTTCAGATCCTTAAGCTCTCTGATGTGAGCTCCTCTCCTCCCTTTTTGAAGATTTCAGGGGGTATTCCATCCACTCCAGATGCCTTGCTGTTCTTCATCTGCTCAATGGCTTTCTTCACCTCATCAAGGGTTGAAGGGATTCTGAGATCATCTCTGACTGAGTATTGCAGGATGGAGTTGATCACATTCTCATCAACAGCAGAGTCTTGATTGAAAAGGTCTTCAAAATGTTCTTTCCAATGGGCATTGATAGCTATCCTTTCTTTGATCAAGTCTCCTCCATCCTTAGGTTTCAAGGGGGTTGGTCCTTGAATGTTTGGACTATAGATGTCTTTGGTGGCACTGAAGAAACTCTGCATATTGTGGATGTCAGCAAGATGTTTAATCTTCTTAGCCTTGTCTTCCCATCATCTGTTCTTCATATTGTGGGTCCTCCTTTGGACCTCTGCTTTGGTTTGTGGGAGATACAAGGCCTTTTGTGCTTGGCAAAATGACACCAACTCCTACGCAAAAGAAATTGTACTTGCAATCGGTCAACTCTTGGATCTCCTAGTCATTCTCATCCAATAAGTCTTGATGTTTTCTAAGAGAGAATCCAAGGGTCTCTTCATAGATGTGAATGATGGTGGCCTTGAGGGCTATGAAACCCCACATGCTGCTAACATTCTCCCATTGCTGTTGATTGGAATTCACCAGTTTTTTATTGAGGTGCTAGTGGGAGAGGTCTTCTTTGCTTGGATCCTTGAGTCTTTCAACCTTGATCTTCTGTTGGCATTGATTCTGCTGCAGCCATGGTTTGGGAGCCAGTTTGAGTGATGTAACTGAGCAGATAAGTTGGTGATCAGTCCAGCAATCATCAGCCCCTAGTATAGCCCAGATGATATGGACATCTTTGTGATACTGGGCACGGATGATGACATCATCAGGTCAATCAAGTGTTAATGCTTAGATTGTGAGTGTTGCCATGTCGTCTTGTGCCTGTTTTTCTGGTGGAACAGGATGTTGGTGATGGTGAGTCCATGTTCTGTGCATTTGGTCAAGAGGAGGATGCCACTGGAGTTGAACTTCCTACTCCCTCCTTGCCAATGGTTCCATTCCAGAGGTTCGAGTCCCTTCTGACCCTAGCACTGAAATCACTGGGAAGAATAAGTCCATCTCCCTCCAGAACATCAGAAAGAACTTGGTCAAGGTTGGCATGGAATTCCTTCTTGGTTTCATCGGCAGCATCAGGAATCAGGGCATATGCACTGATGACTGGCATATTGGCTCTCCACCAGTTTACGATGGACAACTACAGAATCATAGAAAATTAGGGTTGGAAGGGACCTCAGGAAGTCATCCAAGTCCAGCCCCCTGCTCAAAGCAGGACCATCCTCAATTAGATCATTCTAGCCAGGGCTTTGTCAAGCTGGGTCTTAAAACCTCTGAAGATGGAAATTCTACCACCTCACTAGGTAACTTATTTCAGTGTTTCACCACCCTCCTAGTGAGAAAGTTTTTTTCCTAATATCCAACCTAAACCTCCCTTGCTGCAATTGGAGACCATTGCTCCTTTTTCCGTCATCTGTCATCACTGAGAAGACTAGCTCCACCCTCTTGGAAACAACCATTCAGGTAGTTAAAGGCTGCTATCAAATCCCTTCTCAGTCTTCTCTTCTCCAAACTAAATACACCCAGTTCTCTCATCCTCTCCTCAGAAGTCATGAGTCCCAGCCCCCAAACCATTTTTGGTGATCTCTGCTGAACTTTCTCCAAGTTGTCCACATCCTTTCTATAGTGGGGGGCCCAAAACTTGTTACAGTACTACAGATATAGTCTCAGCAGTTGAAAATACAGCAGAATAATTATTTCCCTCAAGCTGCTAGCAACACCCCTACTAATCCAGCCCAGTATGCTGTTAGCCTTCTTGGCAACAAGGGAACACTGCTGACTCATGTCCAGCTTCCCCCAGATCCTTTTCTGAAGAGCTGCTGCTTAGCCAGCCAATCCTCAGGCTGTAACAGTGCATGGGCTTGTTCCATTCTAAGTGCAGGACTTTGCCCTTGTCCTTGTTGAACCTCATGAGATTTCTTTTGGCCCAATCTTCCAATTTGTCTAGGTCACTCTGAATCCTAGTCCTATCTTCCAGTGTATCTACTATACCCCCCAGCTTGATGTCATCCTCAAACATGCTGAGGGTGCAATCCATTCCATCTTCCAGGTTGTTAATGAATACACTGAACAAAACCAGCCCCAGTTCTGACCCCTGGGGCACTCCACTTGATACAAGCTGCCAGCTAGATATTGAACCAGATTACTACCCATTAAGCCCAACAATCCAGCCAGCTTTCTATCCACCTTACAAAATCTATTCACCCAATTCATACTTCCTCAGCTTACTTGGGAGATGGTACAAGAATGCTGTGCGGAAAAACGATGTGGGAGTCATTGGGTGCTCATTAATTCCAATGGGGAGTTGTCTTATTAGTTCTTTCTTAATGGAAAAACCAACTCCATGAAGTTGGTATTCTCCTTCTTGTTTACCCTTCCAGAAGAAGGTATCACTGCCTCCATGTTCTTTGAGCTGCCCATTTTCCACTCTCCCATTCTCTTGCTCAAGTGTAGCTAAACCAAAGTTGCGTCACTTGAGTTTCTGGGCCATGACTGCAGTGTGGCACTCTGGGCATTCCCTATTAGGGTTCTCCATGAGGGTCCTGATGTTCCAGGTACCAAACATGATGGTATGTCTTTGCTAGTATTTTTGACTGCAGTGAAGGTGATCCCACTGAATGCAGTTATCCATTCAAGAAGAAATACAGAATACTGTGTTAGACAGGGTATGTACAGGGTACTTTTTCTAGCCCCCTCCCCATATGCAGTGAGCACAGCGGATCCTGAGGAGGGCTGGTCACAGTTACAGCTGCCAAATCACACTCCTGTCTTGTCACAATCCTGCTCCCATCACCATTAGCTGGTCACAAAAGGACTTGAGGATTTTGCTGAAAAAGCTGTTTTCATGGAAGATGCCTGTGTGTGGCTTCTTTTATTGCAGAGAAGCTGCTGCACATCAGCTTCCACATGGCTCTTGACAGAATGGGACCTTGATCCAATGCCAACGAGACCAAGAAAACTGGGGATCTCATTCCACTGCAACTTTCATTCACCTTCGTAGCTGTTGAGATTCTATCATCTTCTTCCACCTGCTTTACCACTGAGGACTTGTAGACCAAGGGTGAACAAAACATGGCCCACGGGTCAGATTTGGCCCATGAGGCCATTCTATCAGGCCCGCTGGGCTCCTAAAAAAAAATGTAGAAAATTAATATTTCTGTGACCTTGGTTCCTGTCAAAAATGACAGGAACCATGGGCAGTAGGACCCAGGGGAAGCCCGGTGGGCTCCAACAACAGTGGGGCCCGCCCAGCCCCACCAGAAGCCCCAGCTTCTGGGTGGGAACATGCGACTGCCCCAGCACAGGAAGCTCAAGTAAGTGCGGGAGGACCCTGGGCAGGGAAGGACACGCAGGGGAGGAAGTGGACCCTCTCCACCCACACCCAGTGCCCTGCACTGCAGCTGCTCACAGCCTGCGTGGGGCTGCCTCTGCCCGCCCTGGACAGCCCCATGAGGGCTGCAAGCGCTGGCAATGTGGGGCACTGGGTATGGGGGGGGGCGCTTCCCCCCCCCATGCTCAGCTTTTCCCTAGGCTCCTTCCCTGCATGGAGAAAAGTAGCCCCTCACCTGCCCCATGGCTGGCGCCCCACGCTACAGGTGCTCACATCCCACGTGGGGCTGTCCGAAGCAGGCACAGACGGCCCCAGAAAGGCTGCGAGCAGCTGCAGCATGGGGCACCATCCATGGGGCAGGGGATGGGCTGCCTTCTCCCCCCCCCCCCCCCCGCGCTCAGCATCAGCTTGTAACCCAGCCCCAATGCAAGGTTGGCAGTGAGGTGGGTTACAAGCTGGTGCTGAGCGTAGGGAAAAGTGGCCCCTCACCCACCCCATGGCTGGCGCCCCACACTGCAGCCACCTGCAATCTGCATGAGGCTGCCTGTGCCTGCACCAGACAACCCTGCGTGGGCTTGCAGCAGCTGCAGCGCAGAGCACTGGCCATGGGACAGGCAAGGGGCCGCTTTTCCCCATGCTCAACACCAGCTGCTTCCCTGCCGGCAAACAGGGGGTTGGGGCTGTGTGCTGCCCCCCACTTGTACCACAGGGCTGGGGGACACTGGGTGTGAGCCAGCAGGGAGTCAGCGGAAGCACAGGGCCCACACTGGTGTCCCGGGGCCAGTGCTGGTGGGGCCCAGAGCAGGGTGGCAGAAGCGCGGGGTCCCAGCTGGCAGGGGCTCTATAGAGCCACGCCAGCTCCCCCCTTCCTGCTGGTGCAGCCCAGCCCAGCTCCACAGACCCCTGCTGGCCTGTGCCCCAGTCTGGGTCCCACTGGTGCTGCCCCTGGGACATTGGTCCCAAAACATTGGGATGTTGGTCCCAAGATGGTGACCGGGTGTGGGGCACCTGTCAAGGGGCAGGACTACCCACGTGGCCCTCGACAGCCCGCCAAAACTGGGTAAGCAGCCCTCCGCCCAAAATAATTGTCAGCTCCTGCTGTAGACCCATGGATGGGAGCTGGGCAGGCTTATTATAGTGGTGACCTGTACTTGCCATGTAACTGCACCGTCAAAGAATACATGTGGTTTTTTGGGAGGCACACACACACTCATATACATATACATACATACATACGTGTGTAGATGTCTGTCTGTCTGTCTGTATGAGACAGAGCGGGAGTGAGAGCAAGCGAAAGAGAAAAAGAGTGGCATTTTGTTTGAATCATGGAGAAACAGTGGTTAAAACATAGCTATCTAGCTATAGATATAGCTAGCTATATCTATCTGTAGATCTAGAAAAGAGATGCATGGTTAGAGGACAAAAGGACAGGCCTTATGAGGAGAGGCTGAGAGCCATGGGCTCTTCAGCCTGGAGAAGCGAAGGCTCAAGGGGGACTTGGTGGCAGCCTATAAGTAGATATAGGATGTACAACAGGAACTGGGAGAATGTCTGTTCACCAGGGCACCCCAAGGGAAGATTAGGTCTAATGGTCACAAACTGCTGGAAGACGGTTTTTAGACTGGATATAAGAAAAAAACTTCTTTACCACCTGAGTCCCCAGAGTCTGGAATAGACCCGCCCCCCGGATGTGGTGCAAGCATCCACTTTGGATACTTTTAAGGAACTTGTGGATACCTAACTTGCTGGGATCATTTGACCCCAGCTGACTTTCTGCCCCTTGGGCAGGGGGCTAGACCTGATGATCTTGCAAGGTTCTGTCCGGCCCTTATGTCTATGGAATCTATCTAGAGACAGGGGTGTTTCATTTTAATTACAGAAAAATGTGGATTTGGGGAGTTTAAGTTAGAAAATTTTGGATTTTTTTTTAATCAGTGAAAACCGGGATCATGGAAGCAGTTACACTTGTGCTTTCTTACTGAAGTTAGTTTGGCTTGTTATGGAGGCAGTGATCCTCTGGATCAGGCTGCACAACTTGGAGCTTATATTTTTCCTGAGTGGTTTGGGGGAGCTAAGAGAAGGGCGATGGCCTTATGAAAAATGCTTTTTTCAGGAAAGTTTCAAAATATTTGTTTCCTGCTGCTGTAATTAAAAAATATGGAGACTTTGAACTGTAGTTTTCTTCTTTTAAATGTGTATTTTACAAGCTAATGCACAAAATGCATACTTTGTTTATAAATTTCTATGCTGTGAATCCATAACAAATAACAGAACCATATTCCAACATATGTAGAGGCAGATTTAAAGGAATTAAAATTATGAAGTGGGGGAGTAGATTTCTGAATGGACTCTCTCTCTAGTTGTACTCTCAAAATAAATCATACAAAAATAAACATGATGATACTGTCCCAGAGTATGAGACAGATTAGGAAGTAAGGATACTTAAAATTCTTTCTTTTAATCTCAAAGAAGCTCTGGAGGTGGGCTGAAACAAAGAACATGATGGGAAGTAAAAGCCAAAATGGACTGAGAAATTAAAAAAAACATGAAGGAATTGATCAGACAACCTTCATCTTAATTTTGGCCAAAATATACACAAATGTAATAAATCAGTATGAGATTTGCAAAAGGCTGATAATTACAAGCAAGGCTCACTTTAACAATATTGTTGTGATTCTGAACCCCACAGTTTAAGAGAAAATGTATGTACATTTACAGATAAAATCCTAATTATCTAGGAAGCAAAATGTAACCCCCAAACATAATGGGGACTAAGGAAGCAGCAGCAACCAAAAATTAGAACTATCCTAGAATCATTCAAACTGGTAGCAATTGTTATATAAAAAGACTGCTTACCTCTAATGTGAATGAGAGAACCACATCAGATTTTGACAGCTGAATCTCATTTTCATCACCTATGTCCAAGAAAGCTGAATTCTGTGATCGCTTCAACTTCTGCAATTTAAATTCTGGGCCACCTTTAGACACTGGAAGACTTTCCAAATTTGCCATTAACAAATTCACTGAAGACCGCAACTCTTCTATATACATGCTCTCCATTTCTTTCGCTACAAACTTTGGAAATTTTCTTTCCTTGAAAATATTGTTGAAAATTTCGAATATCATTAATTATGTCACAGTATACAAATTTATTAATTAAATCAGACAAATGCTTTCAGTCAAAATAATAAAACAAAATATAAATTTGAAAGCTAAGGCTTATCTAGTATTAGGTTTTTAAAATACGTGACTTTTGAAAGTCTCTAACTATACTTCTGCCATTAGCTGAAAAGAAGCAATTCAAATCAAGATTTCCATCAAAATCTTTAAATACACAAACCAACTGGCACCCTCTAGTCTAGAAAACTTACAGAGATAAAGAAATTAAGGAGCATCTATCAAAACAGCCAAAATAATTCCTTCCTCCTGCATTCTAGATACAAGTACATGTATGCATATTAGGCATATTAGGCAAGCACGGTTCTTGGAGTAGATGTGATGTCTTTTATTAGACCAATGACTAGTTGGAAAAGAGTTCTTTGCAAGCTTTGGGGTGCAGTCACCCTTCTTCAGGCATACAGAGTCGCTACTGGTCTCAGACTCTGAGGAATGAGAGAAGCTAAAAGTGGGACAGGATGCCCATGAGAATGTAAATAAGTAGCAATTAGAAAGACAAAAAGGTAAAGCAGGGAAGGGAGCAGAAAGAAAAGGTCAAAGTGAAATAATACATGGTAGAAAAGAGGCTGTCTGTGAAAAAGGAAATAGCTGGAGATCAGGAAAACAGGAATAAGAGAAGTTAAAAGTGTGACAGGATGTCAGTGAAAATATAAATAGGTAGAAATGAGAAAAATACAAAGGTAAAGCAGAGAAGGGAGGGGGTACAAAGCAGGGACAAAAAAGGCCAAAGGGAAATGCTACAGTGGTAATAATACAAGGTAAAAGGAGGCTATCAATGAAAAAGGAAATAGTTGGAAATCAAGAAGACAAAGGGCAGAAAAGTAGGGAAAGGAAGGGGAGAAAAGGCTTGGTAGGTGGGAAGAAGAATGTAAGAGGTCAGGTCAGGCACGTACCATGCGAATCAGATGTTGAGTCCATCATTTTTTTACCTTGTATTGTTCCCACTGTAGTGTTTCCTGTTGGCCTTTCCTCTCCCCTGATTTCTTCACCCTCCCTTTCCTGTTTTATCTTTTATTTTTCTAATTTCTACCTATTTACACTCTCACTGACATCCTCCCACACTTTTAGTTTCTCTTATTCCTTGGAGTCTCAGACCAGCAGAGACTCCCAATGTCTGAAGAAGGGTGAGTGCACCCAAAAGTTTCCCCAGAACTTTTTTCCAACTACTCAGTTGATCTAACAAAAAGATCACATCTACCCAAGGAACCTTGCCTGCCTATGTCCTTAGACCAACACGGCTACAACCAACAACCCAGCTGCATGCATATTACACATTTTCTCTGCCTTGTTTGCATGCTTATTAATTGTCAATATTAAATAAAAATCTAACCAAGTCTCTCACATCTTTGCAATATGAAGCTTCAATAAAAGTCCAATATCAAATATTTTTTCTATTATTTTTATAAAGGTAAAAAAACCCTGTTTCTTTAGAAGACAACACTGATCTTATAGGAAGAGATTTATTTTAAAACCAAAGTTATAAAGTAGCTCATTTTTACTCACTAACAGAGTTCATTTTTATTCGCTAGTCTTCAGAAAGATCACTGATAGCCTTCTTCTTCTAAAATATTTACCTTATTTTTTTGGTTATTATTGTGTTTCCCTACAGTCAACTGGGAATGTAAAACCACTATATAAGCTATGTGATCTATGGACAAGGAAATACAACTACTAATTCATCACAGGCTATGAGAAGTAGACATGCTGAATTTCATTAAAATCTTTATGGTTGCTCTTTATAAAATATAAGAAATATTAAATGTACCACCAACACTTACCTATCAGATAGTAAGGGATAGAGCTTAAGTGATATTCTCAGTGAAATATGAGACACCTTGATACCTGGTACAATGATCATGCTTATGCTGAGGGAATACATAAGGTAAAATTTTGAAGATTTAATGATGATCCATGGTTTCAGGACAAGCAACCAAAAACTTTTAAACAAATCTAAAAGTCAAATTTGACATAGGCTTTGAAACCAGTGCATTCAATTTTGTTTTAATTTTTCTTTGTGAGGTGAAACTCATGGTGATTTTTATCCCAAAAGCTTTACAATGTTACACTATTCTGTGAGAGTTGTCGAATGCATATTTTGACTGTGCGTGAAAAGTTTCAGTTTCCAGTCAGTACTTGTATTAAAAGCTCTTTCCTCTTACTTATTGTCCTTTTGTGTTTCTTGTCCTTTACTTCAGTTAGTTTCCATCAGTTTGATATTTAAGGATCTGACACAGCCCTGATTCTGGGCAGCAGCAGAAGCACTGGTGGTAAAAAGAGTGACTTCATTTAAAATTTCTATATATTTGTAAAAGTGAATTGTGCAATTTGCCACTACTATGGATTTGAAAACTTTCTGCACTCAAAAAAGGAGCTACTTGTCCTATTTGATATATGCCTGTGGCTCATGAAAGTATAATCTAGCACAAAGATTGATTTTTTTTTTTTTTAAACAGAATTTTTAGGAAATTCAAGTTGTGAGAAATTATGATAGCACGCTGCCTTTAAAATGTTTCAGAAGTGAGAAGGATAGATATAAGTTTACTTTCCTGGCTCTATTTAAAATTTGAGAGGGAAGGTGTGATGCGACTAACAATGTGGAATCAAGAGATCATGAGTCAACTCAGCTTAGTTTAACACTGCAGAAGGCTTATAACAAGGTAATTAGACCTAGGATAAGATGCCACAGTAATTAAGAAGGCTGGCTGGCTTTGACAGCTAAGGTACTTCCATGTAAAATAAGTATGCAAATATTTTATAGCAAGATGCCAATATTGTCAAAAATTTGTATTGCAGACAGGAAGAAAAATTGGGAGGGAAGGCCTACAGACGTGCATGGATAAATAAGCAACTCAGACAGGCCCTTTAGAATCAGCAAAGGATTTACAAGCAACAGAGAAAAGGACTCATCAGTGAGGAGAGATATTTTTTTCTGTGATCGAAGAATGGAGGAATAAAGTGAGAATGGCCAAGGTTTAGATAAGTTAGATATTGAGAAGAATATTGGAATGCATAGCAAAACTTCATTGATCATACAAATATAAAGAGAAACAGAAGGGAAGAACTGATGATGTTGGGTTTTTTCAACTTATAAATGCTATTGTCCTTTGGAGGCCAAGAGGAGGAGGGCTTGCCTCCCTCTGAAGCACTGGAGACTGCCCACAGCTAATGGTGGGATTTTGATTTAAGTGCCCTGGTGCTCTCACCAGTACTTAGAACTGAGAGGTTTTTGGCTAAAAGGCCTTCTTGCTTTTTTGTTCGGGGTCATACTGGTGACCAGACTTGGGGCCAAAAACGAATTTTTACTCTAGAACAGACTGGCAAGACTAAAAGTTTTTGCTTTGCTTTACAGCAGAGTGTGCCACAAACCCATCTGTGGGGTACCCCTGTAGTCCCAAGTCTGTTCCCCACTATCCTGCTGCTTGCCCCAAGGAATAGTCCAAGGTTTGCCCTAGGATAACGCCAAGCCTCAGTTCTGCTGTCCTCACACTGCACCCCACAGCTGTAGCAAAGGAATCTCTCCGGTAGCCCCGGTAGTTTCCCTTTGGGTTTTGACAGAAATGCAGGCCCCCCTTTCCACAGAATGTGCTAGCCTGGAGTGTCACTTGCCTTCACATCATGCTTTACCACAGGCAAGGAGTGAAGTAACAAACAACAAAAGGATTTATTATATAGTAGAAATGAGCTGTACAAGAATAACTGACCATGTCGTTTGAAGAGAAAACAAAATGACAAGTAAAGTTTCTCCTCCTCATCTGGCTACAACCTAATCCTTCAGAGTTCTGCCAGTATTTTCAGCGATCATCCCTCCTGCTGATCTGCCAGCCCTGACCACTGGGGACTTGAGACTCCCACAAAGCCTGGGATAATTCAAAGACCATGACTCTCTCATAGATTACCTCTAAATACCTCCAAGCCAGCCCTATCCCAATTGTGGACGAGTCTCAGAATCCTCTAGACATTTCTTTTCTTCCTGGAGCATCTGGATTTCCTCTACCTATTTCTCTGGGACTCTTTCACTCTTGTGGGGTTGATTTTCCCATTACAGGCAGGCAATCCCTTGGCTGCCCATCCCAACAATAGCCTCTTCTGCCCGTGTTTAGGACTGGCAGTTGTTCATGTCTTAGTAATACCATGGCAAGAGATACATCGCAGTTTTGCCTCCGCCCTTTTCCTTACGTATGCATTCCTCAGTTTCTTTCACTAAACCATGAAATCATAAAAATACATACAGGCAGCATAACATAATCCACACAAGGATAAAAATGACAAATTAATATAGTATAACATTGTTTTTTAATGAGATCCCACAAACCAGATCAGTAAAACAAAATTTAAAAAGCATGCACAACACTCCACAAACACCTCAAAATATTGTGAGGTTCCTGATACATAGGACTCCATACTTTTCCTGCAAACCTCTGAGCATATATCAACTGTCCAGCTTCCGTGAAGCCATAGGCTGCATGTCACATGACCACAGAGCCAAGTTCCCCCCCACCACACACGTAGCCTTCCCCTCCCCTTGACCTAGGCGCTATGCTGGAGGACTGAGGGGGGACCTGGAGAGCCCAGCTGCCACTGCTGTGACAGGAGAGCCAGGGGAGCAGGGGGGAGTGAGAGAAGGCAGCTGGGTGGGCTGTAGTTGGGCAGCCCTGTATTAACCAATGATATCTCTGCTACTGCAGTGTCAGGGCATTAATAGTAATCTTGCCTCCCCAGCTTTTACTTGTGGGATGCTATATGCCAGTGGAGAGTGCCCTTTTTTGGCAAGCATGCCACAAATAAGCTCCACACCTTCCCAAATGCTTCTCCAACCCCCTTCTTCTGCATCATCTGCTGCTCTGTTTTCTGCTCCCAACCCAATTTGCTGCTCTGTTTTCTGCTTCCTCCCTTATCTGGCACTATGCTAGGTATCCCCTTCCCAATCTGTCATGTGCCACACACACAGGCTACCGATGCCACATGTTGGCCACCCCTGCTGTAAAGCATCCTCGGCATACATGGTTGTGTACCCAGTAGTTAGGTGTGAGGGTTTGAAGTGATGTTTTACTGGAATGCTTATGTAAACAGTTGCCTGCATATGCAGGGGACTGGGCTTGACAGCCTTGGAGGCCTCTTCAAATCCTATGCTCCTATGAGACACAAACCTTCTCTGAAAGATACAATGGCTACCTGCAAGCTTGATATAACTGATAAATCTATGGTTAGGAACATTTCAACAAAATGGAGCAAACCATTCCCTTTTGATAAACTGAGTCTGGAAGGTTCTTAGACCTAGAAAACTGGATGACCTTGGACATATGGACTCCAAAATGCTGATGAATTCTGAAACAGAAGATTGGAAAGGCTAGGAAAAGAAGCACAATTTAGGTTGAGCCACTGCAAGAGAGGAAGAATGGGTGCTGACAGATTGTTGGATTAGACTATGTAAATCATATTTCAGCACAGGGTCTTGGGGACAAGAATTATGGGGCAGAAGGTTAGTTTGTTCACTGGATCAGTCTCTAAGATAATATATTCAGTTTTCTAGGTCTAAGAACCTTTTAAAGCCTTTTCAGGCAGGAGTGTCAAATATTCTGCCCACAGGTTGGCTCTGGCCTGTGGAGCTGTAGCATCTGACCTTTTGGGCTCCCAGGAGGCCCAGGAGGAATTCAGAGGCATCAAATCTTGGGTTTTTATAGTAACTTTTTATGAATGCTTCTAAAATATACTTTCTTTTTCCTTAACAGAGGTTGCAAAGGGCATACCTGTCTGCATGGTAATAAGTACAGCTGTGCAAATAATTCATAACACAATTTATTCAACAATTTTTTTTTGTTTGTACAATATCAGTGAACAAACAATTTTGGCAAATTAATTCATTACTTAAAATGATACAACATTTCTCAGGAATTCTGTTTACTCCCTAGTGTATATATAACAAATTGACCTTTCAAAGTAGTAACTGATTCTTCAAATGTGATTGGTCAATAAGTAATACAACCTTGCTGTTGCTTCCTAATTGTATCAACTTAACCAAGAATTTGGGACACATTTCTATGAGAATGATTCATGGAAAAAATAAAAGGATGTTTGCTTGTTGTCTATTTTTTATTGCTTGCAACAAAAATGTTCACTTTTTCTTTTAAAGGTATATCTTATTTTCCCTGTTTTTGCTGGGGGGATTCCCTGGTCATTACTCAAAATGTTAAACACTGAAGTTATATATATGTTAATGAGACAACCATCTTTTAAAATCTAAAATTCTCTTCCTGTCAGCTGCTCAGTTGTCATCCTTTGCTCCTCTAATGGCACCATTGCATTTGTCCCTGGCCACTGTAAAGTCAGTTTAGTTAGGACCCATATCTGTAATGTACAAATAAAATCCATTCTTTGAGATTGTACAGAGTTCAGATCAGGGCAGAAAATGGCCATACATATATATACACAGCTGCCCGTGCCTTTGATTTGCCGAGCATTTGCTCAGTCGGCTGTGTGAGTTTGGGGCACGTGTTCCGAGAAGTTGGGAGTGATTGCTGACTGCTGAGTGACCGCTGATTGCCTAGTAATTGGTGCTAAGGCCTGACAGAAGCCTTAACGAGGAGACAGAGCCAGTCCAGGCCCAGCAGGGTATAAAAAGAGACAGTCCAGGCAACCAGGGAGCCAGTGACCGGGGGCCGCAAACAGGGTAAAGCAGTTTGCAAGCCAGTTCCTAGTCAAGTTGGTGGGCACTCCCCAGCTTTTTGAGGGGCAAGTCTTTCAGCTTGGTATGAGGAAGCAGGAATAAAAGGAACCCTTTGGGGCCAACGAGCAACAGACCAGCTTCCAGGTGAGTTCATTAGGGGAGGTCTGCTTGGAAGAAGAGCAGTAAGAGAGAGAATGCAGATTAAGAGACACAGGAAAATGGCTGGAGGACGTCGCAATGCCAGAGCCACTGCCTCTGCTTGCACCTGTGAGGTTTCTGTCCAGGCATGACTGCTCACCATTGTGGGGACTGCAGCTTGCAGGCTCTTGGGGGTGACTGTGGTGCAAGCGGTGCCTCCTTGTGGTATCTCTGAGGGAACAGGCAAGAGAATTGTGGGAGAACATGGTGAGGCTTTGAAGCATCCTCTGCTATAAGGCACTCATTGATTTAGCACTGGAGTAGAACTCCAGGACCGTGGAGGAAGAAATGCCGGATGCAGTGCTAGAGAAGAGAGAGGACATGGACACCCAAGAGGGTGGAAGCTGGAGGCTTGTGACTTCTGGCAGCAAGCAGAAATCTTCACCTCTACCTCTAGTCATTCATCTGGAGAACAGATATGCAGCCCTAGCAGCAGAGAGGGAGGAGCACGTTCCAGTGGTGGAGGAAGATAGAGCAGGCCTAACCAAGGTGGGAAGTAGCAAGATGACTGCCACCAAGAAGCAATGGGTGATGGTTGGAGACTCCCTTCCACGGGGGATGGAGAGAGCCATCTGTCAACCTGACCTTTCGTCTTGGGAGGTCTGCTGCAGCTTGCCCAGAGCCTGGATCTGAAATGTCCTGAAAGGACAACCAATGCTCATCCACCCCATGCTTCTCATCCACGTGGGCACCAATGGTACTGCCAGGGGAGACTATGAGCAGATCAAAAGTGACTACAGGGCTCTGGGTGCAAGGGTGAGGGGGTCTAAGGGTCAGGTTGTGTTCTCGTTGATCCTTCTGGTCAAGGGAAAGGCCCAGGCAGGAGCAGATGCATCCTGCAGATCAATGCCTGGCTGCGTAAGTCATGTCGCCAGCAGGGCTTTGGCTTCTTTGACCATGGGATGTTGTTCCAAGAAGGACTGCTGGGAAGAGATGGGATCCACCTGATGAAGAGAGGGGTGTTTTAAACTAGGCTCACCAAGGGATGGAAAGCAAAGCCCTGAGGTTAAGTGGGGAAGCGGGAGACCTGGAGGAAGAGCAGGGAGGAGTGGGCAACAGAGGAGGTGCTCTCATATTTCCTGATAAATCAGGACAATCAACTAGTTACCTCAGGTGCCTGTACACAAATGCATGGAGCCTAGGAAACGAACAATTGGAAGTCCTTGCACAGTCAAGGAACTATGACATGACTGGAATAACAGACTTGTGGGATAGGTCACATGACTGGAGCACTGTCATGAATGGATATAAACTGTTCAGGAAGGACAGGGAAGGGAGAAGAGGAGGAGGAGTTGCACTTCATGTAAAAGAGCCATATGATCGCTCAGAGCTCCAGTATGAAGCTGGAGATAGGCCTGTTGAGATTCTCTGGGTTAGGGCCAGAGGGGAAAGCAACAAGGGTGATTTCATCGTGGGGCCCTGCAATAAACTACCAGACCAGGAGGAAACAGTGGATGAGGTTTTCTTCAAACAGCTAACAGAAGTTTCCCAATTACAGGCCCTGGTTCTCATGGGGGACTTCAATCACGCTGACATCTGTTGGGCAGGAAATACAGCAGTGTGCCAGCAATCCAGAAAGTTTTTGGAGAGTATTGGGGACAACTTCCTGGTGCAAGTGCTGGTGCAGCCAACTAGGGAACATGCTCTTCTTGACCTGCTGCTCACAAATAGGGAAGAATTGGTGTGGAATGTAGTAGTGGATGGCAACTTGGGCAGCAGTAACCACAAGATGATTGAGCTCAGGATCCTGAGGAAAAGAAGGAGAGCAGCAGAGTAACGATCTGGACTTCAGAAAAGCAGATTTTGACTAACTCAGGGAATTCACGGGATAAATCCTGGGATGCCAGACTAAGGGGGAAAGTATCCAGGAGAGCTGGCTGTACATGAAAGAAGCCTTACTGAGAGTGCAGGAACAAAGCATCCCAATGTTCAGGAAGATAGCAAGAATGGCAGAAGACCAACTTGGCTTAGCAGGGAACTCTTCAGTAAACTAAATCACAAGAAGGAAGCTTACACGAAGTGGAACCTTGGGCACATAACTAAAGAAGAATGTAAGAGCGTTGCTCGGGCATGCAGGGATGGAGTCAGGAAGGCCAAAGTACAACTGGAGTTACAGCTAGCAAGGGGTATGAAGGGTAACAAGAAGGGTTTCTACAAGTATGTCAGTAATAGCAAAAGGAAGATCAAGGTAAGTGTGGCTTCCTTACTGAATGGGGGAAGCAGCCTTGTGACAAAGGATGCAGAGAAGGCTGAAGTGCTCAATGCCCTTTTTTTCTCCAAAGACTTCATAGGCAAGGTCAGCTCCCATACTACCGCACTGGGCAGCACTGGCCTCAGTGGTGAAAGAACAGGTTAGGGACTACTTAGAAAAGCTGGACATGTAGAAGGCCATGGGGCCGGATAGGATGCTCCTGAGGATGCTGAAGGAGTTGGCTGATGTGATTGCAGAGTTACTGGCCAACATCTTTGAAAACACATGGCAATCAGGAGAGGTCCCAGATGACTGGGAAAGGGAAAACATAGTACCCATATTTAAAAAAGGGAGGTAGAAGGATCCAGGGAACTAGACCAGTCAGCCTCACCGCAGTCCCTGAAAAACTAATGGAGCAGATCCTCAAGAAACCCATTTCTAAACAGCTGGAAGAGAAAAAGTTGATTAGGAACAGCCAACATGGATTCAGCAAGGCCAAGTCATGCCTGACCAATCCGACTGCCTTCTATGATGAGGTGATTGATTCTGTGGATGCAGGACCAGTGGATGTGGTGTACCTTGCTTTTAGCACAGAATTTGATACAGTCTCCCACAACATTCATGCATGCAAACTAAGGAAGTATGGGCTGTATGAATGGACTATAAGGTGGATAGAAAACTGGCTGAAGTATCGGGTGCAGAGAGTAGTAATCAATGGCTTAATGTCTAGTTGGCAGCTGGTATCAAATGGAGTGCCTGAGGGCTCAATCCTGGGACTGGTTTTGTTGAGTATCTTCTTCAATGACACCAAGTTGGGGGGAGTAGTAGATATGCTGGAGGGTAGAGCTAGGATTCAAAGTGACCAAGACAAATTAAAGGATTGTTCAACAAGGACAAGTGCTAAGTCGTGCACTTGGGACAGAACAATCCTACGTACCACTACAGGCTGGCAGCTGACTGGCTGGGCAGCAGTTCTGCAGAAAAGGATCTGGGGGTTACAGTGGACAATGACTTGAATATGAGCCATGAGCCAGCAGTGTGCCCTTCTTGCCAAGAAGGCTAATGGCATACTGGACTGCATTGTTAGGTGTGTCACCAGTAGGTCAAGGGAATTGATTATTTCCTCTATTCAGCAATGGTGAGGCTACATGTGGAGTACTGTGTTCAGTTTTCAGCCCCTGCTACAGAAAGGATGTTGACAAATTGGAGAGAGTCTGGCGGGGGGCAACAAAAATGGTGAGGGGGCTAGGAGACATGACTTGAGGAAAGATTGAGGAAACTGGGCTTATTTTTTCTAAAGGGGAGACTGAGAGGTGACTGAACAGTAGACTTCAACTGATGGAGCTAGACTGTTCTCAGTGGTGGTAGATGACAGAACAAGGAGCAATGTTCTCAAGTTGCAGTGAGGGGAGTCTAGATTAGATTTAGGAAGAATTTTGTCACTAGGAGAGTACTAAAACACTGGAACAGGTAACCCAGAGAGGTGGAAGAAGCTCCATCCTTGGATGTTTTCAAAACTCACTAGACAAGGCTTTGGCTGGGATAATCTACTTGGCGATAGTCCTGCTTTGTGCAGGGTGCTGGACTAGATGACTTCCTGAGGTCCCTTCCAACTCCAACCTTCTGTTATCTACAGAAGTCTTGGTTTTGAGAAACGAGGCATTAACGTGTATTGTGAAAAAGCATACACTTACAAACAACAAATATGTTTAATAACCTTGCATATTTTGGGTAAAAGGCTGAATTAGATGAGAAAGTAATGAAAAGAAATGTATTTCGTCTTACTAGAATTATTTTGAAGATGAAGATATGGGCATTGGCAGTTAAAGTCTCATGTATTAATCATTTTTCTTTTCTTTAAAAAGTAGACGAGGTAAACGAAGACTCAGAAATTTTTGGTTGGGAATTTATCAAAAGGTATCATTAGGAAATTACTCAATACCTCAGGAGTGTGATAAACAAGTAATCATATTGCTGTGAATGCAACGATCTCCCTCCGTGAAGTGTGTCATAAAAGATTTGATTTCATAGACGTTAGGGCAGGAAGGGACCTCAGATGATAGAAATAGTGGACATAAAGAGAATCAAAGCATCTGAGAAGAACTAAGCAAGGTCGCAATTTGCCTACCAGGACAAATATAGAAATAATAACAACATCCAGCCTAGGTTATGATAGAGTACAATGCCAATGTAATCCAAATGCTTTAAAATAATTTTTCAATACCAACAAATCTCCAGTTATTTTAATTTAGTATCTAAATGTACCTACATATGAGTGCAGGAGCTGCTCTAACACACTGTAATTAAAGTGCATCAGAACAGACTCGATTAATCAAGTCTGCTGAAGCGTGCTAATTACCGTGCTCCAGCAGCCTTCCATGTCTCGTATATATGCATCCCTGCGCTTCAGAACAGTGGCAGGGATGCTTGAACTAAAACTTGTTCAATGAGCTTCAATTCAAATGTCCCCACCGCCATTTTGAAGCATGGGGACACTGATACACAAGATGTTGCTGCTTTTTTAATTACAGCAGCTCTGAGAGTCACTCTAATTAAAGCGCCACCCCCCTCCAGCACCAAAGCATGTGTGAAAGTGCCCTAGATTTGTATAGTATTCCCTAGAATGACTTCATCAGTTAGAAATAAAAAAACATTAACCAGTATTTTGATAAGTATAATGACAATGTTTAAATTGTCATAACTATAAAATATGTATTCTTTTAATTTATTAATTCATTCAACTCCCCAGTGATGGGTACATTCATTCAGGATGACTGAATACCCCATGAAAGGGGCTCAGGTGAAGTCACAACTACTGGAGCTTGGCCATGACGATATGCAAATTGCACTTCCCCCACCCAATACATTTTGACACATGATACAATTTCACACAGGAGAAAAAAAATGGTAGAGAAGCTACAAAACCAAATAAAACTACAACTGTTTTCCTGCATATAAAACAAAGCAAAATGTAGAGTGGGTAAAAGACCTTGAGATCAACGTCAAGCTTAAAATACTAGATTAAAAATAAGCAAGAGCTGTTGGGACCGCAGACACATACACACACACCTCCCCCATAACAAAGGAAGTGAAAAATAGTTGGCACCTCATTCTTACAGTCATAGCAAAGTAATGAAAAAGTGAAAATAAGCATCAGTTGTAGTTGCGATCACCCATTGTTTAGAGCAGGGGCAGGCAATTATTTTGGCTGGAGTGCCGCATAATGAGTTTAGTGAGCTATTGAGGGCTGCAAGGGTAGCCCCACCTGCAATAGATGCCCCACCCCATGGTCACCATCTTGGGACCAGAAGTTCTGCCCTCTAGCCCTTGACTTTTGCCACCAGAAGTCCCTCCTCTTACCCCCAGTAAGTAACTCCATTTGGGAAGAGGATTTGCTATCTTGGCACCAGGAAAAAACATCAAATTATATACTAAAAATCAAATACTGACAATAACATATTTTAATTTTATTTTGAAAAAATTGGACTGATTTGTGCAAGTTTGTGTCATATATAGAGAGGTGATTGCATAGTAACCCCAAATTAAGTCTTACTCTTATATATTGCGCGGGACATGGAGGAGTATAGGAGGTATGGGTGGATGGGTATGGGGTTTGTGGGGGGATGTAAGAGAGAGTGTGGGGGTAATGTGTGAATGTGGGTGGGTTTTGGGGGGGTGAGTTTGTGGGGATGTGTGGGTGGGAATGGAATTTGTGGGGTGTGTGGAGGGAGAGGGTGACTGGGGTATATGTAGGGCACATGGGTGTGTGTATGGGGAGGGGTGCATGTGAAGAGTGTTGGGGAGGTGTGGGGAGTATGGTGTTTGATTGCATGTAGGGGACGGTGCGATTGTGGGGGCGGGGGGCGGGAGAGGGTATGGTTTGCAGGTACGGTGAGGCATGCATGGAAGCCCTCCACACATGCCCCCCTGAACCAATCAGCACCTGCCCCCCCCCTGCAACAGCCTGCACACCCTGTGGTGTCACCCTGACACCACCAACAGCATTCATCTCCTGTCCTGCTCTGCCCCCCCGCCTGCTCTGGACTGACCCAAGTGACAGTGGATCAGCCGGAACCTGTGGGCACAGCCTTGACCCCAGCCCATCCTGTGCCTGCTTTGCACCACCCGCAGCCAGGTAAGGGCTATGCATGCAGGTCCCCACTGGTACCATGGGGCTAGGGCCATCGGTGGTGGCAGCCAGAAGGAGCCACCACTGCCTGGGCTGCCTAGAAAGGCAGTCCACATGTGAAGCCACCCTAGCCCCACTGTGTGCCCAGGGAGCAGCAAAAAGTGCCACAGTTGGACAATGCCTGGGTCAGGCAGGACCAAGGGATCCACCAGGGGCCCGGCAAAACTCTCTGTAGGCTGTATCTGGCCTGCAGGCCATATTTTGCCCACCTCCGGTGTAGACCTTAGTTTTGGGACAGAAAAAACACCAAATTTTCCCTTCATTAAGGAACATCTTTTTATATCATCTCACTTACTTCTTCAGCCCTAGCTATGAAGAATTCCAGTATAATTGGGGATACATAACCAGAAATCATTACCGATATAAGTATTATATTTTTATAGGAATTGGGCATGAGCTACAAAGGGTCAGATCTGGAGCCAAGGTCATCAATGTGGGGTTGTTTGGCTTTTGGGTCTTTGTCCTGATCTAGTTTTTTGGGGGGTTTTATTTATTTTTCTGTTCATATAATTCTTGAGGCTACAAATACTACCTGAGATTATATTTATCAAGTGACTTTCCTGACTTTTTCTATATTGTTCCTATACACGATAATTCTTCCACAACCCCTTGTGATATGACCTAAGTAGCCTTTAGGTTCAGACCTGGTTCCTATGTATAGTTATTTAATCATTAGTTATTTAATCTGTTACTGAAATCCCAATATTTGTTTCTTCATTTGGAGATGAAAGTTGAGGAGAGAAAAACAACAATACAAACTGAAATTTGGCCAGAACACAATGGCTGCAGTACCAGTCTGATTTAAGGCTCTTTGGAACATTGTTATGTCTAATAAATATCAGACTCTAGGAACATTTCTTATTCTGCTGGTAATGGGACCATTTTTCTTGTGGAGTAAATGCTTACAGCAGGGGTGGGCAATTATTTTGGGTGGAGGGTCGCTTACTGAATTTTGGCAAGGCATCAAGGACCACATAACAGGCAGCCAGAGGCAGATATTAATTTTCTAAATTTTTTAGGGGCCCCGCAGGCCGGATAGAATGGCCTGGTGGGCCGCATCCAGCCTACGGACTGCATTTTGCCCACCCCTGGCTTACAGGAAGGAGAAAAGCTCTCTCAACTGTGATTTGATTTCCTAATTGGTATAAAAATCAGTTAAGATTTTAAATATACTTGGGTTTAAGCATCCTAACTGATCAGCTGAAAAAAAGATGAATAAATATTAAAAAATGCTCTCAAAGACTCTTTCTGATCCTAGATCAGCACATATCTAAAAAGACTTGCCTTTACTAGGAGGGGTAATTCATTTTTTTTTTTTTTTTTATGATAAATATATTTCTGGTATTTTTATGAACTCTCAAAATCACAAATTTTATACAGGAAGAACGAATATTGTGCTCTTGGAAAATTTCAGAAATGTGTTGATCACCAAAAAGTGCAGTTATTCTTTTTAAGTTAGAATACTGCTTGTATGAAAGCCAGCTTTCAACGAAAGAATCTATTCTTCTTAACTTTGAAGGATGAGAATAAAAGGCCCTGGGAATAGGTTATCCTGTATAAACAAATCCTCAGATTTCATACAGCCAGTCTTAATTATTTTATTCCTTTCAGAAATATCTGAGCCACGCATGTTTGTAGTGGAAATGACTAATACATAAAAAAAAAAAAAAAGTCAGTTCTATTTATTCCAAGTGTAATACAAAAAAGGAGGTTATAATGTGCCTTCTCTGTTTATTTTGAAGAACTTGATCACTTGGGTCTAGGTGACCTTTCGGTCTCTTACCTGCTGCAACACATCTTATCCTAGATGATCAACACAGAAAGGAAGGGCTCTTGTACAAGGACTTCCCTTTAGAAACTTTTAAAGCTTTGCTTTCAATATAGAGGGTATGAAGGTTCATAGTTTGCAAAATCCTGCACTTGATGCTCAAGAACTGTGCTGCTTTCCAAGTGATGGTATCGTATAGAAAGAGTAAAAAAAAAAAAAATTGACATATTTCCAGAATACAGGTTTCCCTCGATTTATGCACGTTCTTTATATGCAAATTCACTTTTATGCGATGAGCATATACAGACCCATCATTTGTTATATGCAAGGTAAATTTGCTTTTAAGTGATCAGCATAGATGCCCCTCACATCCAAGCAGGTAAGTTTGTAGGGGGAGGAGATAGGGCCATGGCCCCACTCACCCCAGCCCTGGCTGCAGTGGCCTCAGGAGCAGCTGGCACCAGCTGCCTGCAGCCGCTGGGCTGCACTGTGCTCTGCCTGTCCCTCTGTACCTGAGCTCCACTTATCTACACTACAGGCCGTTGGTGTCAGCTGCTCCCAGGGCCACTCCAGTATGGGCTGGGGTAAATGCGGATAAATGGAGCCCCAGGCAGTGCGGGGCATGGCACTCATCCCAGCTCTGGGAGCAGCCAACACCAGCTCCCTGTAGCAGCTGGGCTGCATGTGCCCCGGACCTCCCGGGGCTCTACTGGTCCCCACTCACCCCAACTCCTGCTGCAACAGCTCCGGGAGCACCCGATGCTAGTTGCCTGTAGCCTCTGGGTTGCATTGTGCCCTGGTGCATGCAGCTGGTGTCAGCTGCTCCTGGGGCTACTCCAGCATGGGCTCGGGTGTGGACAAGTAGAGCCCTGGGCAGTGTGGGGTGTGGCAATAACCCCAGCCCTCGGAACAGCCAACACCAGCTACCCGTAGCAACTGAGCTGCACCGTGCACCAAGTCCCCTGGGGCTCTGTTGGTCCCCACTCACCCCAGCCCCAGATGCAACAACCCCAGGAGTAGCTGACACCAGCAGCCTGCAGCCGCTGAGCTGCACTGGGTATCAGTTGCTCCCGGGACCACTCCAGCTTGGGCTAGGATGAGTGTTGGCTGCTTCCAGGCCTGGGGTGAGTGCCGTGCCCCGTGCCACCCAGGGCTTCACTTCTTCACACTCACCCCAGCACGTGCTGGAGTGGCCCCAGGAGCAGCTGACAGCAGCTGATTGCACCAGGGCATGGAACAGCCCAGCTGCTACAGGCAGCTGCTGTCTTGGGGCATCCTGCTTTTCTGCACTCACCCCATTCTATCCCTATTTGTTACACTGTAAAGTGGGTTTGCTTTATGCAAATTCAATTTATGCGCCATTCTCCGGGAATGCATGTATCACATAAATTGAAGGAAACCTGTATATATTTGTGCGGAGGAAGAAGCTGGAAAAAAACTGAACTAAATTTTCATACAAGTCAGGAGGATGATTAGCTTTTTCCCTTTCCTGAAAATGAATTTACCCGTAAGCCAGACAAAATGTAAGTCTTACATTTTAGAAAGATTCTTATTTGTAAATATTGCAGAACCCTTATTTGTAGTTTCATTCCACTAGTTCTGACGGGGTTATCTATTCTCCTGTACTCACTTCAAACCAAAAAAGTAAAGCAGAAGTTAGGGCAGGGTGCCACCTTAGAAACTAACTTGTTCAGGGAAACTTGAACTTTTACAGGCACCAACCTACATTATCAGATGATAGTAAGTGCCACCTTGCCCTACCTTCTACCTGACTTCAAACAAACCTAACTAGTTCTGTACTTAACACAGGGTGGAGAATTATTTCAGCTGGAGGGCTGCTTAACTAGTTTTGGTGAGCTATTGATGGCCACAAAGTTAGCTCTGCCCCTCAACAAGTGCGCTGCCCCCTGGTTACCATCTTGGGACAAGAAGCCCCACCCCCTTTCTTTGCCAACAGAAGTCCCTCCCATTTCCCTGGAAGTATTCGGGGGGGGGGGGGCGGGGGCAGAGTTCCATCTTGAAACCAGAAAAAAACCCAAATCCGATACTTAAAAAAAAATCCAAACATCTACTGTAACTTATTTTAATTTTATTTTTAAAATATTTTTGCCCTGATTTTTGTCCATTTGCACAGAAGTGACTGCAGAACAGCTCAAAAGTCTTACTATTCTGGTGGCGTGTGGAGGGTGTGGGTACAAGAGTATGCATTTGTGTGAATATGGCATGGGGGAGCTGCAGGTATGTATGTGGGTATGGTGGGGTGTGTGGGTGGGGGCTGCGGGGTTATGATGGAGGGTGGGAGTATGTTGGGGTACAGTGGAGGTCAGGGTATGTGGAAAGGTTTGTGTGTGGTGGGGGGGTCCCCTCAGAGTCCCTGGAGTGTACAAGTCCCTCAAGCTGCACATGGTGGCAGTGAGCAGGGCCAGCCCTGCTCAGTCCCATAGTGCGCAGCTCCCCATGCTCCTCCACCCCTCCCCCAAGTCCCCAGCTGCAGGAGGCAGTAACATGCAGAGCCAGCTCTACCTGCCCAGACAGGGCCAAAAGAACGCCCAACCAAGTCCCTAGTTACACACGGTGGCCGCAAGTGGGGTCAGCCCCATAGCATGCAGCTCCCATGCTCCCACCCCAGTCCCCAGCCACAGGTGTTGGTAGCATGTGGGGCCAGCCCCACCTGGCCCTATAGCACTCCTGCCCATGTCCCCAGAAGCACATGCTGGCAGCGTGTGGGCCCAGCCCCACCTGGCCCCATAGTGTGCAGCTCCTGTGCTCCTGGCCCATTTTTCCCCCAGCTGGAGTCCCTGGCCCCAGCCCAGTGGGGCCCATACCTGCATTTTCAGGCTTGTAGGAAGGGGGGACTGGGAACAGCCAACAGGTGGCCAGACCGAGAGCCTCTGCCAGGCAGAAGCTTCTTGTCCCTAGCATCCCCTACCTTAGGGCTGGTGGTGGGTCAGGCCAGGCTGGGATGGGGGGTGGTTGCTTAGCAACCAGAGCCACACCTCCTTCATGGATGCGCTGACTTGTAGAGTGGCAATGAGGGCCAGGGCTTATTGATGGAATTGCCTAATGGGCTGGATTTGGCTTGCGGGCTATATTTTGCCCACCCCGACCTAAGAAGTAAACTATCTCATTATTATACTCTATAAAATACCACTGGCCATTTGACTGATCTCAAATGGAGATCATGTTCATCTTATGGTCATCACTGACCACATGACGAACACGAGCCCACAATGCGATGCTGTGGCTAGTAAAACAACCAAAATGCTAGCTTGCATCCATAGATGCTTCTTGAGCAAATATCGGGACGTCATTCTCCCCTTGTACTCGGCCTTGGTGAGGCCGCAGCTGGAGTACTGCATCCAGCTTTGGGCTCCACAATTCAAAAAGGATGTGGAGAAGCTTGAGAGAGTCCAGAGAAGAGCCACACGCATAATCAGAAGTCAGGAAAACAGACCACACGACGACAGGCTGAGAGTCATGGGACTCTTTAGCCTGGAAAAGCACAGGCTCAGGGGTGATCTGATGGCCACCTAGAAGTTTATCAGGGGTGACCACCAGGATCTGGGGGAACGTTTATTCACCAGAGCGCTCCAAGGGATGACGAGGTCGAACGGTCACAAACTACTGCAAGACCATTTCAGGCAGAACATAAGGAAGAATTTCTTTACTGTCTGAGCCCCCAAGGTCTGGAACAGCCTGCCAGCGGAGGTGGTTCAAGCACCTACATTGAACACCTTCAAGGGTAAATTGGATGCTTATCTTGCTGGGATCCTCTGACCCCAGCTGACTTCCTGCCCTTTGGGCAGGGACCTGGACTTGATGCTCTTCCAAGGTCCCTTCCAGCCCCAATGTCTATGAATCTATGAAAAATGTAGTCAGAGAGGCTTTAAGAGAGCAAACATTCCATCCTGAGTCTTAAGTGACAATTGGGCTGCATACACAGGTTCAAATGACCTGGGAGAATTCTCCTGGGTTTGTTCTCCAGGTAGAAAAGCTTACATAGATATGCCTAAATACACATTCAAATGCTAAGCCCTTGAAAAGTAGAGAGCATGCAGGGTGCAGACAAAAGTGCAGCTCCCAGCTGTAACTCTGAACGATTTCCACAAAGCATTCTGAGTTGCAATGTTGCCCCAGACCAAACAGAAGTTCACTATTGGTTCCAGGTGGGAGAGGAATCTAGCTGTAGGCTGGGAGCCTGCAGCCAGATTCCCATAGCAATGGCCAGGCTCTTTGCCAGTACTTACTGTTTTCAGAATGGGAGGGGGGAAAGGGAGCAGAGGGAGCTCATTCTTGGGGCTCCCCAGCTGGTGCTGAAGGGTGGGCTGAGTGAATTAGAGCTCCCCCCCTCCTCATAGGGGCTCCAATACACCCACACTAACTTCTAAGAGGGTCTGAAGCCCCCCCAGACTGAACTCTCTCTGGTCCCTTCCCCCCTCCCTTTCTAAAAACAGCAAGAGGCTGGGAGCTCTACTGGCACAAGCGACAAAAGATACTACACTTTGAAACATCTTTATCTGATACCTCATGCAATGACAGTTCAGGTTTTCATTCAGCTGGCCATTTTTGAAGCTGTATGCACTGTGCGCTTGTGTTTGGTCACAACTATAAAGTGCTTTCTGTAGCCAGATCAGGAAAAAATTGTCACTTTTCTGTACCTGCAGTTCTGACACTTCAGAGCCAGGGAACCCCTGTGCACACATCCCAATGTGTTTTGCAGACTTGTTCAGTCCGCATGGCAACAGATGGTAGCAGTGCAAAGGGCAGCCCTGATTGGCTGACCCAGACTGTTTTTCAGGCCACGTCTCCCTGAAGCACAATATGGGGGTTGTGATGGGGAGCAGAAAATGCTGGAGCAGAAGAATCCAGTTTGAATGACACACTGTCTCTCAGAAGGGGTACCAGGGACAGGTGCAAAGTACACTGGATGCTGGAAGTTTCTCTCAGAAGAGAATTTGTACAGGCTTCTACTCTTACAGGAGAAACTCTCTCCAGGACAGATTTAACTGTGACTGCTCCCAGGTTATATTTCTCCTGGAGTGGCTATTTTTTACTTTGGGAGAAAAATCCTAAACATTTGTACACTCCTGTTTCTCCTGAGAGAGCAGCAACTCTCTCACAAAAAACTGAAGGTCTATACATGGCTATGGGGTTAAATACGGTTAAAAGACATACCAGTTTCTATAACATGCAAAGGCAACTAGCCAACTTATACTTTCAAAACCTGACTGTCCTGATACCTATTTGTAGTAGAATCAACTTTGAATTAGCCTTAGGCTTGCATCTGGAACAAGTCTTGAACTCATGAGATGCTTTAACCGCTGTACAACTGTACTATACATTATATAAAACATACAAACTATACTGCCCAGTGTATTTTAGAGTACCTTTTTTGCCTTCAAAAGAGACCTAAGAATTGTACTCTATTTATATGCAAAATCAACCTATAATCAGGGCCCCCTACAGGTTTGATTTTTGTCCTCCTTGTATTTTTGTGCACAATAAAAATACAAAGTCAGGGTTTTTTAAAACTGCTTGGGTCCTTTCCTTGTTTATTTAATATTCCTGTGGGATTTTTTAAAATCCAATGCTAGTTGAAAGTTTCATAGTTTCACAGATGTTAGGGTAGGAAGGGACCTATTAGATCATTGAGTCCAACCCCCTGCCTTGGGCAGGAATGAGTGCTGGGGTCAGATGACCCCAACCAGGTGTTTCTCCAATCTCCTTTTAAACATCTCCAGGGAAGGAGGCAGCATAACCTCCCTTGGAAGCTTATTCCATATTTTAGTGCAACCCTCAGTGTAAAGATTTTTTTCCTTATGTCCAATCTGAAGTTGCAGTCTTTTAGTTTGTGATCATCATTTCTAGTTACCCTGACAGGCGCCCTGGTAAACATTGTATCCCCTATTTCTTGCTCCCCCCACCGCCTGATGAGTTTGTAGGCAACCATGAGATCACCTCTCAGCCTCCTCTTGGAGGAGGACAATGGCAGTTGAAAATCTTTAACTGCAGTTATCAACCTATATTCAGGGATTTCTCCCGTCCCCCCTAAAACTGAACCTTAAAACCAAGGGTTGGCTTATATGCAGGGTTAGAATTATAGAGAATTAGGGACCTCAGGAGAACATCTAGTCCAACCCCTGCTCAGAGCAGGACCATCCCCAACTATATTATCTCAGCCAAGGCTTTCTCTACCTGGGTCTTAAGAACCTCTAAGGATAGAGATTCTATAATATCTCTGGGTAACCTGTTTCAGTGCTTTACTACCATCCTCATAAGAAACAGTTTACCAATTATCTAACCCAGGGTCAGCAACCCCCGGCACATGCTGAGCATGGCACGCAAGGCCATTTTGCTTGGCACACCACATGCCAGCCCCAACTCTGGGTAGCTGCTACCAGCAACAGACCCTGGGCTGCTCTCAGCTGGGCTTCCAGCATCCCAGCTGCCTGCTGGGAGCAGCCTGGGCTCCCAGCTGGCAGCAGCTATCCAGAGCTGGGGCAGGCTGCAGCTGGGAGGCTCCGGAGCCCCAGCATCAGCTCTGTTAGCAGCATGTGCATGCATGCCATGTGGAGCCTGGCACAGCTGTTTGCAGCCTACCTGCTGCTTGCTGCCATTGACCAGAGCCCAGGCTGGCAACAAATAGCTGCCAGCTCTGTGCCAGGAGCGAAGAAGAGACTGGGAATGTGCTGCCTCAGGCCCTTCCCACTGCCCACTTCGAGGCGTATGTGCATGTTCCAGTACAGAGCTGATGCGGGGGCTCCGGAGCCTGGCACAGCTGTTTGGAGCCTCCCAGCTGCAGCCAGCCCCAGCTCGGGGTAGCTGCTTCCTGCTGGGAGCAGCCTAGGCTCCAGCAGCTACCCAGAGCCAGGGTAGCTGCTGCCAGCCACAGAGCCTGGGCTTGTGGGAAAGGGGCAGCAGGGCTGGGGGGCAAGGGGCACAAGCAGAGCGTCCTACCATATACCCCCTGCCCTCATTTTGTTTTTCTGCCATGCCAGCACTCCGGCACCTTCCAAGGTAGGCATTGTGGTGTTTTTTGGCACTCCAGCCAAGAAACGTTGCCTACACCTGATATAACCTAAACTTTCATTGAAGAAACTTGAGACCAACTTATGACCCCTGCCACCCCCAGTGCTCCTTCCTGCCCATGGAAGGGGGTCGGACTAGATGATCTGTCTAGGTCCCTTCTGACTCATTGATTCTATGACTCTATGACCATTGCTCCTTGTTCTGTCATCTGCCATCACTGAGAATAGTCTAGTTCAGGGGTGGGCAATTATTTCGGGTGACGGGCCGCTTACCGAGTTTTGGGAAGCTGTCTAGGGCCACATAGATAGCCCTGCCCCTTGACAGGTGCCCCACCCCTGAGCACCATCTTGTAACTAAGTCCTGCCTACTGGCCCCTGACCTTTGCCCCTTTGTCCCTTCCCTTGGCCCCGAAAGTATTCCTTTCAGCAAGGGTTTTGCCATCTCAGAACCAGAAAAATACCAAATTATATTCTAAAAAGTGAACATCTACAATGTTCATTAATATGATTTAAAAGATATTGTTGACCTGATTTACATGTGTTTGTGCTGTGTACATAGAGGTGATTGCAAAATAGCTTAAAATGAAGTCTTACTTTTGTATGTCGTGGGGGATGGGTATATGGGGTGAGGGAGCACGTGTGTGGATATGTGGGCTATGGGTGGGTATGGGGCTTGTGGATGTGTGTGGGGCAAGGGTGGCTGGGGTTTGTGTATGGCAGTGCAAGAGGGTATGTGGGTGCATGTGTATGGTGGGGCGTGCATGTGGGACTCACTCTATAAAGACGCACACTTCCCATGAGCCTACATACACACACACTCATGTGCACGCACGCATGCATGTGTACCAGCTTGGTCCCATGCTCCACGGTCCAGTGATACAACTGGGAGCCACGTGGTGCTGGAGCAGGACAGGGGCAGGAAAGCAAGGAACTGGTTGGGGGTAGAGTGGGGCTGGGCTACTGAAGCCTGATGAGGTCCTACTACCCCTGGGTCCTGTCAGCTTTGACAGGCTGCCAGGAGTGAATAAATATTAATTTACTAAATTTTTAGGGGCCCTGCGGGTCAGACAGAATGGCCTGGTGGGCCGAATCTGGCCCGTGGGCCATATTTTGCTCACCCTTGGTCTAACTCCATCCTCTTTGTAACCACCCTTCAGGGTTGGCCCATAATTGGAGCAATACCATGTACTGTTGTAATAGACTATAATCACTGGAGTTACATGTGCACAAAGAACCAGAGGACAGAGCCAGCAAAAAGCCAGGAAATGATCTTCATTAGATATGGCTCTATCTCCCAGGAAATTCTGAGTTAGAGGGAGGCTCATCTGTCTCTTTTTACAAGATGGGAGCCCTGCCCCACCTTGGGATGAAATGATACAGCAGTTTCTGAACTGTGGCTTGTGACCCCAAATGGGGTGACAACATCAGTGGATGGGGTCGTGGGGGTGGGAGGCCAAGCTGAGGAAATTGGGTCATGCTGAGGAAAAGTTTGGGAAGCACTAGAATGATGTCCTAGGATGGTAAAGCAGGAGTTCTTATCCCAAATGCATAATTAGCAGAAATTTCTCTGACCATTCATGATCCCTTAACTTCCACATATAATAAAAAAGATACAAACAATAAATTAGCATTTTTTCTAAAATGTCATAAATAGTATTCCCTACTTTAGCTGCTGTCCTTTAAATCAGTGGTTCTGAACTGGGGTGCTGTGGCCCCTTGGTGGGCTGTGAACAGCTTTCAGGGGGTCTGCACTACACCCCACCGCACTTCCCGTCCATAGTAAGCCAGGGCATGAGGGGAGCAATGGCTGGGTCATAGCAGCAGGGTAGTGCTGCAGCCCAGCATGCTAGCGGCTGGTAGCAGGAGCAGGTGAGGGCAGCAAGGCCCTCTGCTCCAGCCTGTTACTCCTTGAGCTGCTAGTGGCACATGGATGGTGTGGGGGTCCTGCTGGTGGCAGCAACAAGTCTTGCCACCCTGCTCAGCCCTTCCATGCCAGGTCCTGCCTGCTGGGCCATGGAGGAAGCTCCTCCCTGTGCTGATCTCACCAGGCTGCAGCCCAGTGCCCACCATGGGCACAAAAATCGGGGGGGGGGAGGCTATGCACCCCTAATGCATCCCTATGCCCCTTTACCTTGCCTATGCCCTCCCCGCACACACTGGATATGCAGAAAAGCAGTTGTTCTGGGACACGTGGGCCATGGAGTTTTTGCAGTATGCTAGTGGGGCCTCAGAAAGAAAAAAGGTTGAGATCCTCTGATTTAGATTACCTGCTAAATTCATTCAGGGCTTTACTACGTGTAATGCTAAAATCCAACCCAAATTTTAACTCTTGCCACTACATTAAATGCCTACATAAAAAAATTGCTTACATGAACAGTTCAACATGTGCGCGCATGCATGCACACAAATTTATACCCTCCTTTTTTTACTTTCTATTAAAGCTTACTGATAATGAAAGACGTTTTCTATAATATAATGATCTGATTATCAAGGAAGTGTGGTTTATTTTGTAACACATAATTTTAGATGGAGAGAAGTTTTTTCTTCCACTCTTGCACATTACAAACGTTCTTCTGCCTACTTTCTCTTCAAAGGATCAAAGGTTAAAAATGGATGTTGTGTAAGTACATGCACACACTACAGATCTGTAGCTACAGAAGTGACAAACAAATTTACCTTTGCCATTTGTTCTGCCAGCTGTAGACGTCCATCTAGCTCACGTCTGATCTGAGCTGCTTGTTCATCTGCATTATCCAGCTTAGATATAAAGCAAACAAATTAATCATGTGGGATATGCTCTGGTAGAACAGAACATTTTTATTTTATAGAGTTTAAATATTTAAAAAACAAAGGACTAGCAGAAAAAAATACATCCTCTATTTTAATATAACAATTTCTGAATAAATATTACGGTCTGACTTTCAGCAAAAATATAAGAAATGTACATTTGAAGGTGAGACACAAGTTTGAATCATGGCAACTACAAATGCAGAGTACAGGGGTGGTATTGGCTATTCTGTCACACAAAGGGAACAGTACAGAATAGTTGTGCCTAAAACTTTCCAGGTTTTCCTTCACCTTATTCATTTGTTAAATTTACATGCTTCTTTCCCCTCCAAAGATGTTCAGGGTAGGTTACAATAAAAGACAAAATAACGTACCAAGACAGAATAAAATATTAAAATATGATAGTGTAACAAAAGAAATTCCCCCACTCCCACTCTGCTACCTCTCCCCAAGAAGAGAGTTCCATTCCCTCCTCAACCCCTATCCATTATCTCTATAAAAGATAAAGATCTTTTTCTTCACATTCTCTCCCATCCATACCTAGTCCCACTCTTCTGCTTCACATCCTGGTAAGTCTCCCTCCCCCTTAATGTCCCACCCAAGTCCATACCTCTGTCACAGGGAGGCTATGGCTATCTTACCCTACCCTCTCTCCTGCCTCACACCATTCCCTTAATGACCCTCGAAAAATCCATAATTCCCCCTTCCACAGTAGGGCATACTTCCTCCTTCCACAGTAGTTGTTCCCCCCATGCACTCTTCCTTCCTTTCTTCCCCAAATAAACACTGTATAGTATTCATTAAAATATAGATATATCAAGGGACTGTAGGCCACTCCCATCCCTGCCAAATGCAAAGCCCATCACTGCAATGTAACTCATCACCTACCCTAGGGCAACCTGCATTCCCTATAAAGGGGACTGATATCAGCAGCCCCTACACTAAGCTGGGGGCTGCTGCAGTCCCTGGAGGAACTACAGGGCTACCAGAAACAGCAGTTCTGAGCCCAGGACAGCCTGCAAGACAGTTTATGATGACAAAGCCTCCAAAAATGTATCAATACTTCACAGGCAATAGAACACAGGGTCCTCTTTCAAAGATTTTAAAATTAGTATTTTATAGAGATGGAGTGAGTGACAAAAACCAGAGATGATAGAATAGGGAAAGTTTTCATCTGATGCACATACAAAATTTCCACCGATAAAAGTAGATGGAACGAGTAGCAAATCCCTTAGACGTCTTTAACTTTAATACAGTTAAGTTCCAGGGTGCTAATGACTGCCACCCTGGTTTGATGGTGGCAGTCATTAGCACCCTGGTGGTTTGATCCACAGATCTTGTTTAAGTTAATAGCTTGCTATGTGCTCACTGGTTGGGCTACATGAATACAGATACTTTATAGTCCTTCATGAAGTAAAATAGCTAAAACTATTGGGGAGCTAGGGCCGGAGCTGCTGTCAGTACTGTTGCTCCATGGCTGAGCAGAGGCCGGAGCAACTGTGAGCTCCGTGTCCCAGGCCAGAGCTGGAGCTGTGGAGGCTAAGTGGGGGGTCGGGCAGGGGAGGAAGGGGAGCAGACTTGAGGGTGCAAATAGCGTAAGCAACTGGAAGGGGTCAGGAAACTTGTCTCTCCTGCCACCTGTCCCCATGCAGTGGTGGCAGGGGGTGGGGGGAATTTAAAATGACTCTTCAACAGTTAGATTCTATACATGGAAGATTATAATGACTTTATGGGGGGGAAGGGATCATCTTGAATTTAAAATCACCTTGGATTCAGGTAAATACCATATGTTGACTAATCCTAATGAAAATTAAAGCCAATGAGCTCAAGGTGTAATGACAAGTATTCTACAGATATTTTTAAAATTACATAGAAGGAACTGACTGGGTCAGGTATTAGCGATGTGATAAAAAGCCTTCCAATCTTATTTCATTAGGAATAAAGCACTGCTACATTTTGATGGCTCTCTCTACCCTTGCAGCTATTCAGCCAGATGTACAAGATAAACCAACAGGACAAATATTGAAATGTATCCCAAAAAATTCCAAACTTGGGCTTAGTAAGAGAAAGCAGGTTCCAAGTATGAAAAGTCCTCGACTGGCACATCCACTGATCTACTCCCAGTACAATCTGAGGCAAAGACAACAAACCACTCGGGCCGGATGTAAATGTCTCAGTTCAAATATAATCCTGCATTTTATGAGAACCTACATAAATCCCAACACAAGACTGAAATGGTAAGATGCTGCTTCTTTAATGTAGTTCCCCCCCGCCTTTTTTTTAAATTACAGAATTAAAACCCTTGAAATAAGTAATAAAACTTTGTTTTGGATCTGTATAAAGTAGGTCAAAATTCTTTATATCTTAAGAAAATATCACAGGATAAAAAATTCATTAGATAAGTATCAGCTCGAAGAGAATTTAGATAGCTAAATTATACATTCCTGCAAAAAGCAAAAAGGTTTTTTTCCTACATTTCCTTCAGCTGCTCAAGGACAGCTTTAATGACTGGCTCTCTTATTTACTTGGTTAAATAGCCAAAGCTTTGGATTAAAGATTGAATTCTTTACTTATTTTTCCACTTAAGAAAAATACATTAAATGATCACTTCACTTAATGTGCGTATGTTTTTTTTTTAAAATCTGTCTTGAGGAAGCTTGGCATCTTTTAGTTTCCACAATATTTAAGGCTGCCTGTTAGTTGTTTATAATCAACTGCTTGAAAAAAAAATAGTTATTTTTTAATTGCTATTTCTTCCTGAATTATATATTAATTATACGTGCTTCATTAATTTACAGTAAGCAAGGAACCAAGACTAGAGGGCTACAGTGTAGAAGAGTCTGCTCCAATAATTAAGAAATGTTCATGTGTACTTTACATGATCTTCAACAATACAAATTTTAATTGATTTTTCAGGCATTTAAACCCATCAGTTTCAGTTACTGTTTTAGTAAGGTAAAATGAAGAAAAAAGAATTTCCCAGTCATGCCTGAATGCTGACTTCAGGGGATCCTAATGACAGTGGCTGTGGCAGTGAGAGGGTTAACACCGCAAGCTCTGACCTTGAAGACTGAACTCCATCCCCTCCCTCCATGAGGATGACAGAGGAAGGCATCATACAGTAGTGTTTGGACAACTATTTCTCCAAGCTTCTGTTCCAGAAAAATATAATCCGCTTCCTCACTTAAGACATGGACCCTAATTTGGTGGGACCGATTTTTAGAAAAAGGAGCATGTGGTATATAAACAAATACAGTAATTTTTTTGCCACGGTGAGAACCTATGCATCAAGGCTTGGGTTCTCTCTCACTCAACTACAACTGGGTCATATATGAAAGGAAGCGAGTCAGCTCCTATTCCAATTACTAGGCACCTAAATGGACTTGGGTGCCTAAGCATGAGCCTAGTCCATGCTGCTTGAGTCCCTGAAAAACAGAAAACATACAAGATACATGAGTCCTCCTCTTGTTTGATGCTCATTGTGACTCAGTCTGACAGCTAAGATGATGATGTGTTTCAACAATAGGCATGTTAACATTTTTTCCAGGAACTTGGCAGGGTGAAAATAGGATCACACTTTTAGCCCCTAATACATGAAATAAAATCTGACTATGCGCCTCCATTGGAGACATGTATGCTTTTTTGTTGTTGTTTTTTTAATGAATAGATAGATTTAATTTCTCTCCATGAAGACTCCTTTCCTCATTTAAGTGACGAATGAGGCTTCCATGGCACCCATGTATGGATACTAAGAAAGCTCAAACCATCGCAAGATTATTAATGTCCTCTAAATCAGCTGGTGAGAGAAGAGTGATTTCGAGTAACATGCTACACTGTCTACTCCGGGCATGTTTACACAAGACATTTATTGCAGAATAGACTAACTCGCTCTTCAGTAAATGTCACGGTGTCTACACGTGCAGCGCTATTAGGCCACAGGGACCTAATAAACATCGCATCTTACAAGTACTACCCTGCTGTAGAGTTTTTAACTTCATAGCAACACGTGTAGACACTGACATGGCTGGCTGGGGCACAAGCATACTTCAGTGTAGGGGCTGCCTGCCAGGTAGTAGTTTGTGCCCCAAGCAGCCCCTCTGGAGCATGGTAAGATGGATCAGAGCAGTCCTGACTTAGCAGGCTGATGCCCCCAGGCCTTCTGCCAGCAGGGACTGCTCTGACCTGGCTCAATGTGCTATGGTCCCATCTACATGCAGCACTTGGGAGCAATAAAGTCCAGCATGATATAGTCCAGGGTTTATTGTGTAGCATTAATATGCATGCGTAGATGTGGCCATTTATACCTACCTCTGCCCCTGCAGTTAACTTGAACAAAGTAGAGACTAAAATTACACACAAACCAGTATAAGTAATTGGGAACCAGTTCAAATCTGTAACACAACAAAAGTTCAGTGCACATAAACTGCTTTCAAAATGGCCAAAACCTGGCTGGATGCATTTTCAAACTTGACTGGTTTACGTTAAATTGGTTTATTGAACTTCTGTCCCAGATCCCCTCCAGATTCAAGTTAACTCACAGCCCACCAGCATTCTAGGATGCTTTCCACCTCCCTGCAACCCATCCTCACAGTGTGGGCAGGCTAGCCTTGGCCCAAGTTTCTGCTCCAGCTGAGCAGGGAGGTGTGCTCTAGCACCCCCCCCGGCTTCTGGCCCGAGCCACTGCAGGCATGTGGCTGCATTTTTGGAATCGAAAGTGAATGTCTGTTCCCTTGCTTATCAGTCAATGTACACAGCTTTGACTAACCTGTGAAGAATGAATTGATTCAGCCTCAGGCTTTTTGACTGTTTGTACTTAGCCCTACAGTCTATTCCTGTTTAAGCTGGAGGGCATAAGACATGCACAGATCCTAGTGATCATATGTGGAATTAGCCCAACAACCTGGCAAGTATTTCCCTTGTTACATTTTTCTCTAAAAAGATAAGTAAAATGTTTAATGGATACAATAGTAAGCAGCTGGCATTTCTGCCAGCTGGGGCATATAGATTCAAGTAGTGACCTAACATCCTGAAGCCTAAAAGGTAGTATATGCTGATCACATTACAGTGTAAAAAGCATTTACTCCTCAAGTGATAGCTGAGCCCCTTCATTCATTGAGCAATACTCGATTCTGCTCAGAGTGGAGCCATTCTTAACCCTCTCAATGAGAAATAAAATTCTTTAATATAAGATGGAACACAGAGATGTGAAGATGGGGAGAATAGGCACCTTGATGTTACTTTTTGTACAAAGTCATTCTGCTTGTTGTGTTGTGTCAGATAAAAGACAAGTTTTCAGGCAAAAAAGTCAGTGGCTCTCTGCCCAAAGATGAATGTATAATCAATTCTTTAAAATATCCACTAAATCTGTAGTGGCAACAATAGTAACATGGGCAGATCTAGGATTTTGAAAAGTGGGGTGCAGACTATGTGGCATATCATCACATAAGAGAACACATTTTTCTCCAGTTAAAGAAAAACTAGAATCTGTACTTATATGCTAGGAGTCTAGCATTATATTACTGAGTTTAATATCAAAGTGAAAATAAATATATATTTATTAGAATGCTCACTAATTTGTTAAAAAGAAAAAGAAATCAGGCAAAATAGTCAAAAGAGAGCATTTCATTAGTCTTGTGGTCATTACTGTTAAATGTATGCCTCTTATTCAGATTCATAAAGCAAAATTTAGACTTCTTGAGTGTCTTAAGTGTCTCCAAAACTTTACTGTCAGTCATCTGCACACCTGAATTAATATTACCACACCTGAGTCTTTTAGCTAGAGCTACAAGTAGTCTGCAGGGCTGTGAAACGTAAGAGAGATATTACCAACAATGGCTGACAGACAGCAAAACTACAGAAGAAGGGATAGTTCTTCAGGACCAGAACTAGAACTAGGCAGCTGGTTTTATAGTTTGGGTAGACTAGGAATCAAAGGGGTGGGGGAGTAAAAATTCATCCCCCTGGATTCACCCCTGAGTAGAAATATAATACAGATCTGACAGATACAGTGATTAGAACTTTCTGGTTGTACCTACCTGCCTACATACAGAATAAAATGTATTCAGCCCAAAACACAAAGCATTATCAAAAAATGTGTACTCTCTCTCAAGTAATTATTTCTAAACCATAAGTACTGGAGCTACTAGTGGGATACAGAAGAACTGCTCTATTATTTTTCCAGTAAAAAAAAAGAGTGAAAACTAAGAGCTGGCATTTTTGAGGGGGCTTGAGTTTATGAAGGGGGGCTCCGAATTAAATGAGGTGTGCCTTGAGTCTAAAAATGTTGAACACACTGGTGTACATCAAGTATGTCACAGACCTCAGACTTAAAAATAACAATCCAACATTCAACATCTATATTGGCTATCAATATACAGGTACTTCGTTGATCACATTAGTAATGTTGAAAACACTGGTGTTAATCAAGTATGTCACAGACCTTGGTCTTAAGTGTAGAGACCCCAAAAGAGCAATAAAAAAATTAGCAACCCCGTAGATGATTTTAAAGAATCTATAAGTAGAGAACATAATTTAAGAACAATGATCCAACATTCCACATCTATACTGGCTATCAATATACAGGTACTTCTTGATCACATTAGCAATGAGACTCTCTCTTTTTACTGAGGACTCACAATCATTTCTGCATTACTTTACAGTAGACATCTACAACAAAAATTTATTTAGAAATGTAATGAGTTTTTAGTTTGGAGTGTACTACAGCTACAAGTAATCAAAGCAATATTGTCCCTAAACACCAGAATATACTAGTTGTAATAGTTGCTTATACAAGAAATAAAAATGGCTGTCAAGCTGAGCACTCAATAATTTACTAAAGTAATTAAATGGGTGGTAAAATTTAAATTATTACAACCTCTAGTTTCCTAAGAAGGACAACTATACAAATCAGAGACTTTTTTTTCCTTGTTATAGATTATCCTGTTTGCTGAAACAAAAATGTTCTTCGGAAGGGAAAATATTACACAACTTCAATAGGTATAAATTACTATTTATTTTAACATGAAAGAATTGCTTTTTTACTTTTGAAATGATGGCTCATTATCACCCTCTTAATGTGACTTATTTTGCAATAATGTCATATAGTTCAATTCTCTAAATAAAACATTCAATTGCTAAGCAACAAAGTTGGTCATATGTAAATGCCTTAAGACTATTATTATGGAAAGCATTTGACTTTCATTTTAAATAAATAATATATTTAATGCATTATAATAATTTAAAATCAGGAGTTCTATAATTTTCCATTTTTGTCTTTCTGACAAAATAACAACTGTCCAGTCCCTGAACTACATTACCTGAGATTATTCCTAAAAAAGGTGAGCATGAATTTAAAAAAATTAGCTTTAACAATACTTTCAAATTAAAACTCCCTTGTTACAATCATGCACTTAGTGATTTTCTGAAATAATGTGCCTCACTTAAATAGTTAATTGTTAGTCTGGAAATTGGGGGATGAAGTGATGCATAGGCAATGATGTGTTTGTGCAGCCTAAGCCACAGAGGAGGCTGTATCAATAGAAGCAGTTCTATTGTTTTTACATTCAGATTAAACAGAGTAAATTATAATAATCCAATGTTCATGGATCCCCGTTTCTGGCTCCCCATCTGGAAAAAACAGGGTAGAGTTTCCTAATGAACTGAAGGAGATGTAAAGACTTTTTTGTCACTTGTGCTACCTGGTCATCCAAGCAAAGAGATGAGTCAGACAGATTCATTTTGATGCTTTGAAATATCTTAATGAATGAGGGTTCTACTTCCATGGAATATAGAAGTGTGAACAAGAAAAAGATAATGATACTGTCAGACCAATTCTTCAAAGCATTTCCCTGCCAATCTCCAGTCTGCCTCAGTTGAGCCAGGCTGGTTCCCCTTCATTTAAGAGTTGATCTCTAAAAGACCTTGTGGCATCTTTGAGGACAGCAGTTGCATCAGTGATATATGAAGCTAGATGATGAATATGTCGTGAAAAACTAGGACAACTGTGGCATGACCCAAAAACTCAGTAAAGATGAAAATTGGATATTCATGGCAATGAAAAATTGTGGATGACAATGAGAAAGACAGTGATCCAGGCAACTACAGTGCCTTTTCCCTGCATTTAATATACAATACCTTAGACAGACACTGAAAGAAACAACGGTCAAAGATATGGAAGCAAACAGATTTCTCAGCATATAACCAAGTACTTCCCTGCTGTTGTAATAGTAGGTAGGGCATAGGCCATTTACCTATGAAGTACTATAGGATGTTCTAGATGTAATACCTTGTAGTTTTGTGCAATTATTTGTGATGGCAATTTGGGGGTTTCCTTTAAACCTCCATGTTTGAAGACCTAAGCCAACCTCAAACTCTTGAAAGTAGAAAAAACCAGAGCTGGTCACTGAAGGGTTTCCTGCATCTTCCTCTGAAGTTGGGGGCACCATCACTGATAAGAAAATGAAGTGCCTGGATTCAACATAAACCCAGTTCTTTCTCTTTGTCTCCTTAGGACAGCAGCACACTATTATATCGGTCATTTATTGAGTATTGTGCCTAAATGGTAAATAAAAGAGTATGCACAAGGGCATCCTCATTAAGATTCTGCTCAAAAGTCTACTTTTAGGCAAAACTGGTACTTCAGCTAAGAACCACAGGTTAGGTCAATAGCAAATCTTGTTCTTTTAACCATAGTTTACTGCATATTTGTTTATGCATAAAAAAGCCACAGGAAGGAAAAAAGGTTTAACATTTTTTAGAGGTTGGAAGGCAGCATGCCTCGATTTTAATTTTAAATACCCTTTGCTTACACTCATATTACCAAAAGACCACAACACATGTTTGTATATTTTGACACAAAAGGAAAATGTTATTATGGGAAAAAACTGGCTAAAAGTACAGGAACAATTTGAAGTGGGAAAATGAATATTACATTGCCAAGTACTGTGTAAATGTCTCCTGTTCATTTGAATTCCCATAACAACACAGTATGTCAAATATCGTTCAGATGAGAAATTAAAACATTTTAATTGTATGCAAATGGAAATACTGACCTGACAAAGATTATGGTTCTTTACATCCATAATTACTAAATCTAACTGCTCTCTCTTCCCACTGAGCATTTTATTAATATGAAATTAGCTGCCTGTAACTTTTTATTTCATAATAATATTAATATGAAATAGCCTTTAAAGCACCACACAATGGCATACATTTGTTTTCTAAGTTAATGACCGAATTCGAAGTCTTTGGAACATATCTGTAGATTTTGGGTCTCAGTTTCATTGCTACAACACTTTAGGAACACTACTGTTAGTTTCTGTAGCACAAACTTATGAGACAGTGCTGCTTCCAGCGCCCAGAAGATAGCTCTCTCCACAGTGGAAAGGTCTAGACCCTGCTAGACTGGGAGACTGCTCAAAGCTCAGTTCTCAGATCAGGCAGCAGATCCCTTCTATGGCACTTCAGTACGACAGCCAAGTTGTCAATGCCCTAATGGGATGAACAGCACAGGGAGTAAGGGGCAAAAAAAGGGAGAGAAGTAGTAAGCCATTAGTCTGAAGCAGCGGTGGGCAAAATATGGTCTGCAGGCTGAATCCGGCCCACCAGCCCATTCTATCTGACCCGTGGGGCCTCTAAAAAATTTAGAAAATTAACTTTTATCTGTCCATGGCTGCCTGTCAAAGATGACAGGCAGCCAGTGGCAGCAGGAAACAGCAGGAGCCTGTGGCTGAGCAACAAAGCTAGCCCAGCTCCACCCAGCCCTGCACCGCTCTCAGCTCCCAACCAGAAGCCTCTGTGGCTTCTGGCCTTGT
This sequence comes from Crocodylus porosus, assembly GCF_001723895.1. Taxonomy (NCBI): domain Eukaryota; kingdom Metazoa; phylum Chordata; order Crocodylia; family Crocodylidae; genus Crocodylus; species Crocodylus porosus. Next base: position 104,307,660 of record NW_017728931.1, read on the forward strand.
ACCCCTGGAGCTGCTCCCCCTCCATCCAAGTGGAAAGTAAGGTAAGATTGGATGGAGGGAGTGGCAGGAAGTGGCAGGTGCAGGGAGCTGTGGGGATATAGAGAGTGGTGCAGCGGCAGGGGAGGCAATAGGGAGCAGCATGGGAAATGGCAGCTGCAGGGAGCGGCAGGGTCCACGTGTTGTGTAGCAGGCAGTGGAGTGACAGCAGGTGGCAGGATCTGGTAGGTGGTATAGCCCTGGAAGGTGATGGAGCGGTGGTGTGCCCCAGCAGACAGCAGAGTGCGCCACGACAGGTGGCAGAGGTGCAGTCAGGCCCCAGTGGACAGCAGGGCCGTGGTAAGCCCCAGGAGGTGGCAGGCCCATGGCAGGTAGCAGAGCCATGGTGGGCCCTGGCAGGCAGTGTGGTTGTGGCAGGGCCACAGTACAGTGATACCCAGCAGGCAGTAGAGCCACGGTAGGTAGCAAGGCTGCAGCAGGCGACAGGCTCCAGGAGGTCCCCAGTGGGTGGTGGGGTCGCAGCAGGCAGTGAGCCCTGGAAGGCAGTGGGCCCCAGCAGGCAGCAGAGCCACCATGGGCAGTGGAGGCATAGCAAGTGGTGAGGCCTGGCAGGCAGCAGAGCTGCAGTGGGCCCCAGTGGGCGGTGGATCTGCGGCAGGCCCCAGCTGGCAGTGAAGCCATGGCAGGCAGCAGAGACATACTGGGCCCTGGCAGGCAGTGGGGTTGCGATGGGCAGCAGGTCCTGGCAAGTGGTGGGGCCATGGTGGGTGGTGGAGTGGCGGTGGGCAGGCAGTGGGGTTACAGCAGGCAGTGGCGGGTGGTGGGCCCCAGCAGGCAGCGAGGCTGTGGCAGGCCCTGGTAGGCAACAGAGCCATGGCGGGTAGCAGAGCTGCAGCAGGCCCTGGCAGGTGGCAATGGGCGGTGGAGTGGCAGCAGAGCTATGGCCAGGCCCTGCCAAGCGGCAGGGACTGTGGGGAGCACTGCAGGCTGTGGGGGGGCTGCAGGGAGCAGCGGACAATACTAGAGGAGGGACTCCATCAAAAGCTGGTGGCAGGCAGGAATACAGAGCCCATGCAAGTGCCCTGGGACTGGCAGGAACCCAGGGTGGTGTTGCACAAGCGCAGAGCCTGGGCATGGGGTCTGCCTGGCTGCGTTGTGTGAGGCTCACATAGTCTACTCAAGCTGCAAGCTACGGAGCTGGCAGCCTGGCCCCAGCTCTCTCCCACCCCACCCACCATAGCCCCACAACCTCCTATGGCCCCCACCCCAACCACATACCCCACCGTACATGCATGCGTACACACACACACACACACACACACACACACACACACAGAGTCTCCCCAACCACACTCCACCACTTACACTCCTTGAATGCCCACACAAAACACACAGTAGGACTGTATTTTGTGTATTATGCAGCCACCTCTAGATGTACTTTTTGTAAACACAGAAATCAGTGCAAAAATATTTTAAAATAAAATTAAAATAAGTTATAGTACATGGGGGGGTGGGGGTGCGCGCATGCGCGCCTCTCTTTACCAGTTTCCAGACTGCAGCACCCTTCCTCCCAAAAGGAGTACTTCCAGGGCAAGGGGAGGGACTTCTGGTGGCAAAGATCAGGGGCTAGGGGGTGGGACTTCCAGTCCCAATATGGTGACCAGGGGTGGGGCTACCCATGTGGCCCTTGACAGCTCCCCAAAACTTCGTAAGTGGCCCTCTGCCCAAAATAATTACCGGTCCCTGGTCTGAAGTCAGGCAGAAGACAGGGTTAGATACACACCTTATACACCAAGTAAGATATATATTGAGCATAAGCTTTCATGAACTTGAGTTCACTTTATCAGATCTAAAAAAGGAATTAAATGTCAGATTCATGGTTATCCCATGAGTAACACAAGAAACATGGGAAGTCAGAGAGAAACTGAGGCTAGAAATATGTTGCCAAATCAAGCAGATCAGCTGTGCCAGAATGTGTCCCAGCACAGTGGATTTACTTCATTGGCTGAAAAATATCACCTGCTTTCTCACTATTGATTGGTGATGTGTTCTCCCAGGGCTTGAGGGGCCTAGTCCTGTGTACCCCAGGAATTCCCATCAGGCCCCTTGAAGCCCTGGGAGCACCTGCCCAATTTTACCTGCTTACAGAGATAGCTCAGAGACTCCTGGGGTGCATCTCAGTAAGAGGAAAGTCATGGTTTCCTTGCTTACTGAGATGCATCCTTGGAATTTCTGGAGTGTGCCTTAGTAAGCAGGAAAAGCTAGATTTCTCTGCTGAGATGCACCCCAGCTATCATGGAGACACACCTTGGTAAGCAGGGAAACCTTGCCTTTTCCCATATAGAGATGCACTCTAGAGACTCATGGGATGGGTCTCAGAAAGCATGGAAAGCTGGACAGATGCTCCCAGAGCTTGAGGGGACTGATCCTGCACAGAAATGATTGGGACCTGCAAGCCCTCAGAGAACCTGCCTGGGCCAGCTGGAGAGCACAGACAGCTCTGGGCTACTGGTGCTCTTCTGCCATAAAGTAAACAGATACCCACTGTTAAATAGCAACACAAATTGATACCACTTTTGTCACAGCAAAAAACTATGAGCATTTTTGGCATAAGAGGAGGTATGGACATCTGTTTCCTTGGCCACTGTGCTGTCATAAAAATATTATGGCAGCACAAAGACAATGCCTGTTTCCACACTGAGAGGGGCTCACTCTTTTCTTAGCAGCCATTGGCAGGAACACTAAAAAGAAGAAATACCTGTTCCAGGCAGATAATTCATCTGTCAGGCCCCAATCCTTCAAAGACTTGTGTAGATTCTTGTCCTTCCGTTCTGGGACTGTTCTATGAAACAGTCCCAGTGGAAAAATATCCAGTGTCATGTTAAGCATATATAAAAATCTCTGAAGCACGGAGAAAAAAAGCAATGAAAACAACACTGTGTACTGATCCCTCTGAATACACAATGTTGTGTATTGATCCCTCTCAAGCTTGAAAATGAGAATTAGCATCTAAATGTGTACACCAAAAGATTCAGCAACTCTTAAATATGCCATAAAATATAAAATGAAAACCAAGTCTATAATATAGTCTGGACATAGATTCAATAAGGATTTAGCTTTGGGAAATAAAATCCTGATATACCATATTTATTCAAATATAAGATGACCCTGACTATAAGACAACTCTCCATTAGTTAAATTGTATACGTGGAAAATTGATAAATTTTGTTATAATTTTTCAGGTATAGAATCTCATGCTTAGAGGTTTACCTAGAATTTGTCCCCTCTGCTCTCTGCCACCCCAACTACTTCTTCCTGCAGCCCCTCCTCCCCACTCTGGTCAGACCCTACACTCCCTGAACACATGGAGGCAAGGAGCAATTTCATAAAAAACTGACCTTGAAATAAATACACCTGTAGTAATTTTCATCTAGAATTACTTCATCTAGAATTAATGCATTATATCTTTTTTGATGTCACTGCAAGTTTTAGCACAGGTAATCCATAAACATATTTTTAAGCAATACTTCTGTACCTACTTATATATAGCACAAACTATGCATATTAGTCCAAAACCAAAATGTTCGTTATTTACCACATAGTTCATTGGGCTGGGCCCCAGGAGAGCCAACAGCATTTCAAACCATGGTGACCCCAGAGCTCAGCACTGCTTAGTATTAGGGGTGTGTACTCCAGATACTCCCCACAAAGGACCTATGTGCTAATTAATTAGATCCTCACACAGGACTGGAACTGGATGTTCTATCCTGGAATCCTCCAAAAATTTATGCGCAAATAAGGCTCAGGGCAACCTAGTCCAGTTCAATCTCATAGAGGATAGGGCTACACTAATCATATGCAACATGCTGAGAGGGGGAAACCAACGGATTCTGAGTTAACTGTTTGGGGTCTCATTTGGTGAGGTTTGCCAGACATTTAAGGCTGGTGAAGAAACGGGAATCACTGGAAATGGAAAAGAAAGGTGAAGGTTAGCTGCTAGAATGAAGAGGAAGTAGAACTGTATACAATGTAGTGGCTCACCATGACTTTAAATAGTGTCAGCGCTGAGGAGGACCGAGTACAATGGGCACTACCACATCTTATTTGAGTGGACTGTACTAATTTATCCTTGTGGTAGTTACATGGCAGGGGAAATGCTAAGTATCTGGGTCTAAGAAGGCAGTTCTCCTTGAGTGTTCCTGGGGATAACTGTTCTTCTGGCATGGTTTAGTACCTGCCAAGGTGTTAGGGCTTAAAGCCCACTTTATAGAAATGGGAGGCTCCTCCCTAGCTTGCTCCTGTGGCCATATGGCTGGGGGCAGGTGAAACTTGGGGCATCTGAACCCCAAGCCTTTGGGCTTGGGCCTGCATGTAGGATGCCTGCCAAAATACTTTGGAAATATATGAAGCCCCTGGTGGGGGTGGAGGATGTTTGCTGGTTGAGACACTTATAGTTCTAGACTGACTCATGGATTTGGACTTGATTTGGCTTGGAACACAAAAACATTCTTTAAAAACAAATAAATAAATACAAGGTTCTTATCAGCCTGGCAGGGGAAATATGATCACCATAGTGGTTTTCCCATGACCACTAAGGCAGTTTTCCTAGTCACTGGGAATAACCGCTTTTCTGGCATGGGGTAATACCCGCAGAGGTTACTGTAACAGGGGGCTTCCCAGGGCCAATTATGCCTTTGGCCCACCCGCCTGTTTCTGGGCCAACCGCCCATCATCTCATCTGCCATGCCTTGCTGTTAACTAATTAATGGTTGTTAACTAAGTGGGCTGCCCATTTTCTTGCCCTGATGCCAGCGGGTGCTATCTGCGGCTCTGTTCCTCCCCTACACTGCAGCCCAAGCCTCACAGATGGTATTTATAAATTCCTCTCTATTTTGGGGTCTCGGCCGCTGTGGGCTTACCCCTTCTCTCTCTAGTTAGACCTCCCAGTCAAAAACCCACTAATCAGGGCTTGACTTCAAGTCTCTAGCTCTCAAAGACTCACTTGGGCTCCAGCGCCCTCTCTGGCACCGAAGTCCGTTCACCCCCAAGTATTGCACCCCTCTGGTGCTGGGGTCCATTCGCCCCTGAATGCTGCACCCTCTCTGGCACTGGGGTCCGCTCACCCCCGAAAACTGCACCCTCTCTGCCCCTGGGGTCCCCGCACTGAAGTGGGTCCCCAAATGAGGCCTCCTCCTCCACAAATAGCCTCAGCCTGATCCTCCAGGTATTAACATCCAATGCAAACATAGGCTTCTATGGCCATAGAATGAAAAAAGGATAATAAAGAAATAAGATAGGCAACATGCCTGCTTACTTTAGATGGTCATGCATCTGGCTCACAAAGTAGTGTATTCTTCCAGCAGAGACTGCAGCTGTGGCACCACGGTCATTGGGAGTCCCCCCCTCTGCTGCCCCTCTGGCCTTCTCCACTTACCATTTATAAGATCCTGGCCTTCCCCTTCCTGTCACCTGACCGGCTGGCAGGGCTTGGGCCTTAACCCCTACTTGACCAGCTGGCCGTGACTGGAAGATTCTGGATTTAAAGGGACCACCCTGTCTCTTAGTGACAGGGCTAGGGCTCCGTGTTACAGTAACATATACTTAACCTACTGCATTAATTTCCCATGGAAAGATCTTGACTTTACGCCCACTTACAGGAGACTCCTCCCTAGCTTGCTCCTGAGACCATATGGTTGAGGGCCTGCATGTAGGATGCCTGTCAAATGATTTAGAAACATCCCAAGCCCCAGGTGGACGTGGCAGATGTTTGCCGGTAGTAGGGCAACATATGGTTCTTGAATGACTCACAGATTTGGAATTGATCTGGCTGATTGGGCCTGGAACACCAAAATTTTTACTTAAGAATCCTTTTCCTTTTTTTTTTTTTTTTTTTGTAAAAATCAGCCTCTTTGCCCAATATAGGCCATGTGTTTTATAGTCATGTTCAGTGTTAGCTGTATTTAAATCAACTTCTTAGTTGGTTTCTATTACTAAGCAGATGCTGCTTTTACCAGCAGGTTAATCAGTGTATTTAATGAGGTTTTCCTGTACATGGATGTAAGATGAGGAGCTTTTTTTTCCCTCCATGCTGGCTGGAGGGAAAATCCTCATCTTGTATTTGAGTAAATATGGTAAATACTGTTTTTTATGTATATATTTTTTGCATGTGCAAAAGAAGCTGAATAAGGGTTCGATTATAAACTGAGCTGTGGAGTTTCCCAAGTACTTCAGATGGCTTCTTTTAGACCAATGTAAAACAAAATTTCACCTCATTTAATCTCTAATTTATGTATAAAATATATTTAATGAGAGAAAACAAAATAAGCATTTAGTTATTTCACTTTCGTCTTTCTTGTTTATAAATTAAGCTTTGGATAAAATTTTAAGATCCAGCCCTGAGACCCAACCACAGCCCATCTGAGACTCTGGAGCACTTCTAGGCCTATCCCAGAACCCCTGCAGTGGTATGTCAAAAAACCTCATCTGAAACTTAGCTGCACACAAGTATTTTCAAGTCCAAGTGTGCTGGGACCCTGGGATCAAGGAGAAGTGCACTCACTGCCACATCTTTAATTTCAGATTCAGTAAAAAACCTAAAAAACAGCCACAAAAGACACATTTTCATGTGAAAAAATTTACACATTTTCTGGAATATTTTGGGGGCTGGTTCCAGTTTTTCACATTACTGATCATCTGAACACATGACAAGGTTACTAATTGCCACATGATTAAGGGGAGGGCAGACATTCAAAAAGCCTGAGCCTGAGACTAATCTTTGAAGGTTAGTCTAAAGTGGCTAGGCTGAACCGGTTTGTAACTGGATAGACATTCTCTCTGGACTGAGGAACTTCAGGCACATGCCTGCAGTAACTCAGGGGGGACTAGAGCAGCCCTCTCTTCCCTTGCAGAGTACTGAGCTGAGTGGGGGCATGTCCAGACCCTAGCAGGACGCTCTGATTAAGGAGGTCTTCCTGTACCATCCCAGGCTTTTCCCCCACTGGCTGCTCAAGGGGCAGGAGTCTTGCCAGCCTCCTGCTAGCACTCTGAGGAAAGAAGGGGTGTGCATGCATCTGCTGATGATACAGAGTTTTTCAATCTCCTTCCCTGATTCTTTATATTGCCTGCAGCAAACTGACAACAACAGCAAGCCAATAGCAAACTGATAACAGTGTTTATCATCTCATCAGCAAAACAATAGCTCTAAAAAGCCCTAAGCATAAGCAGTCACTGTTCTGTCTGCCTGTCTCAGTGAAACTGGAGTCTCATATACAGAGACACCTCTCAGCATTAGTTAGTATAGCACATGGCTAAGGCCACGGGGCTGGGGTCCATACTGTGGGTAATAGGAGGGAGGAAGGGGGAAGTCCCCTCCTTGTCCACCAAGTGATGGGTGGGGGAGGCAGAGGGAAGCCAGGCAGACCCTGATGTACCTGCAGCCTCTGCCAGAGCTCCAGGGAGCATAGGGGAAGGGCCAGCCCTACTGTGGAGCAGACAGCCCCACCCAGCCAAGAGAGCATGACAGGATGCTGGGAAAGTCTGGTTTATCTTAAACCAGCAAGGGGTCTGGGACAGAAACTGCATAAACTGGTTTGACCCAAATCAGTTAAGTCTGATACTACATTCAACCAGGTTCATCTCAAACTGGTTTCAGCCATTTTCAAACTGATTTATGAGCACTGAAAATCTGTTCTATTACAGGTTTAAACCAGTTTCTGATCACTTAAACTAGTTTATGTGTAATGCCTGTCCCTAGTCTAACAGTTAATTGTATTCTAAGTTTAAAGTCTGCCAGTGACCTAAGAACTTTAAATTTGAAGAGATCTTCATTTATTTTTTTCTCCACAGACTCTTCAAAATGTAATGCTTACAGGAAAATTGAGGGCTCAATCCCACAAGGTCCTGAACACTTTGATTCCACACGAACAAAGCCCTCAAGCCCACATATCACTTGTTAGGTGGATCAGGACCAGAATGCATTTCGAGAATCAAGTTCTAAAACCCTGCATTGAGTCTTCAGTCTTATTTGCATTCTTTATGGTGCACTGTTGTAGATTCTTTTACACTAAGGGCACAGACAGAAGTGCAGCTCCCTGCTGTAACTCAGAATGCTTTTCAGGAAGCATTTTGAATTGCAACAACCCTCCAGACCAAACAGAAGGTCACTTTTGGCCCTAGGGCAGGAGGGGAATCTACTTGCTGGCTGTAATCCTGTAGCTGGTTTGAACTGCAACAACGCTTCCTCCCTGCCAATCACACAGTTTTCAAAATGGGAGGGAGGAAAGGGGAACCATTCTAGGGGTTCCCCAGATGGCACTTAAGAGTCCTTGGGTGCATTAGAGCCACAAGTTACAGAAAATGCTATGTTCTGAAACATCTTCATTTGAACCCTGAGGGTGCATATTTTCACCCAATCAATCATTTTTAAGTGGTCCACGACTGTTTACTTACGTTTGGCCAGGGCTATAGATTGCTTTGTGTCACCAGATTGGGTGAAAGTTGGCAGTTCTGGCTGTGCCCTAAGTAGGTCCAAGTCAGCAGAATGCAAGGCTTCCAGTTTTCAAAAAGGAGGAAGGATTCAGAAACAAGTCTGAGATATCCATTTGCTCAGTGCAAACCAACTCCCTCATCTCTGCAATGGCAATAATGTTAGGTTGCCAGCTTGTGAGAGATGATTGTGTGTTCACTCTTTACCACAGAGGAAATTCACTATAGAACACAAGCTGTGGTAAATTACTCTACAGTCAGTGTGTTCCATGTCTATATAATGTAGCTGCTAAATTAAGCTATAACTCCATTCTCTGTTGTTTTGAAGCATAGTGTAATGACTAATCAAATACTGTGAACGGTGTAGTAATCGCAGGCAAGACAAAGGCTACCTTCTCACAACGTTTAAAAAACCACTTGTGGAAAAACATTCAAATAGATTTTTAATGAACATTGCCCTGGCCTGAGCTACAGCTTTGTTATCCTATATTCTGCAGCTTAATTTAGGGTCGCCTATAGATTTGCTTATTTGCATTCTGATCAGAATGCTCCAGCATCTAATCAACATCGGCTCCAGCACCTAATCAACATCACCTCACCATCGCATGTATTAAAGCACCCCCATGTTTCAAAATGGCCACAGAGGTGCTTTAATTAAAGCTCCTTTGATGACCTTTAGTTAAAGCACCCCCATGGCCATTTTGAAACACAGGGGAGGCTTAATACACATGACAGTGAGCTGTTTTAATTGGAGTGGCTGTCCAGGAACCGCTCTAATTAAAACACAGCCCCCACTCCCCCACATCTGAGCATGTGTATAGGCAGCCCTAGTGCTCAGAGGGGATGATTTGGGGAATACAGCAATACGGTGGTTTCTTACCCTAGCTTTGCACAACAAGAATGGCAGTTGTTTCTGCTTACCTTTTTGGATCTGAACAAAAACCATCATTCTCTTTTAATTGAACAGCCTGGGGAGGGATCAGAACCTTCCCTCTAGGATTTTCATTCATTTATTCATAAGGCTCTTTCTGTGCTGTCAGTTAGTACTAGATTCTCGCCGCCCAAATCCAACATTGTCTGTATAATCATGATACTTGTTTCTCTGGTTTACTGACTTGGACTTGAACTGGGCTTCCTGCATTCTTCGATTGAAAGAACACAGGTATTTGCACCCTGGAGATAGTAGCTCCACTTGTCCTACTAATCTGATGACCCCAGCACATGGTTTGTAGAAGAACAGTGGCTGACTCACTACTGTGCCCAAATCTTTCTGGGTATGCAGGTATCTGTAAGATGTTCAGAAACAAAAAACAAACAAACAAACCACAGCTCTTGCAGCCACTCTTCCTTCAAGGAAGTTTCTATTAAAAATGCCTAGCAAGGCACTACTTGTCCAGCCATGCTTATACAGAACAGAGCTAGCTGCTCCTTTGTGTTTTTCAAGGCCTTAAAGGGATAAAGAGTCCAGTTACGGATACATAGGCAACACTAGTATGGTATCTTTATCTCTCTACAGAAATAGATATAGATACAGGCATATATAATTTCCTTTATCCTCTCTCTCATACAAATTACCTTGACTTTGTAGCGCTAAGAAATAGTCCACATCTTCACCAAAAATCTTGGCAGCGTTCCTAACACGTAAATGCAGTAAAAGTAAATAAATATGATAAAAGATTAAACTTCTTCTGAAATAAGCTCAAGAAAAAAAGTCTTAAAAGAACATAAATCTATTAGTAATTAATATAAAGCTGACTTCTGATATATACAACTATCATGTTCTCTTTATGATCAGGAAAGAGACTGCCTTTTGCACATGTATATGAATGATACTACAAGATTTGCCAGATCCACTAGTATTTCTTGCAACACTGTGAATTTGGGGACATTTTTTTTTCCTTGTTTGGTCTTGCATAAAGTAAATGTAATGGTGGATATTTATAGTATACTCAGGTCACTTTGTGCTGCTCTGGTAATTCAAGGAAACTGGAGTTTAGTGATGGATTAGACTCTACTTGTAAAATGTAGGAAACAATATTTAGAATTAGTTTGCTTTTTTGACCAGACCTACCCTACCTATACTTAACGGTTCTTTTGTACTTTTTGGTCTAAGCCAGTTTACTGGTGACATACCTTTCAATTCTTAGCACCTTATTTTTTCCATAAGGGTTACAGCCCTAGATCTACTTTAAATTGGGCTGAAACCCATCCATTTTTCTAGCAAGAATGCAGACTATATCACTCAAGTGTTAATAATCCTCTTATGCCTTGCCATAACTCACTTTGACAGACAGACAATTGTTCCAAAAATGGATGGGAAAGAACCATAGAACATCTTATCACAAATATCCATAGGATATATTCTCAGATATTCAGGAGGGGATTAGTGGGGTGGAGTGCAAAAAAAGGAGGACAATCATGCTGGTAGAGATCTGCCTGGGGAAGGCTCACACTAGGGCTAGAGTAACTCAGATGCTGAAAATGAAGGCTAACAAGTGAAGTGCAGACTAACACATACTCAAACCCAGAAATCATCCCTGGTCCATCTCTCCTCTATTTACAACAACCTCTCACCTAAGAGTTGGTGCTTTCAGCCCAGGCTGTATAGCTCAGCTGAGGATACAGGTTACAGACTTAGTTCTACTCTCCCCCTCCCCCACCCCCACCACCACCACACACAATTCATATGGAAAGAACCACAGCTTACTTCAGTACAAAATATGGAGGAGGAAATATGTTTCCTGAAGTCCTAGGACAGAGTTACACTGAAAAATGCACTGCTATGTGGAGATACCTAAACTAGCTATAAATGAGCTGGCTCAGGTAGAAGCAGCAACATAGCAGAACTCAGCCCAGGCTAATCTATGCTGGAAAGTACATTAAGACCCTGGTTGAAAAGCACAGCCCTAAAGACTTGTGGAATGCAGTACCAGTGAAGATACTATAATTTGGCAAGGGCCTTGCACTGCAGTATAGTTTCTTTCTTCTGGCTGGTAATCTTATCACTGCAATGAAAATGTACCATAGACATTCCTATCCTCTTGCTTTAATTTTTTTATTTCAAGATATGCCCAATATGTCCAACATAACATCACTTTGTTCGTCCATTAAAAGAAATAATTTGTGTCATTATGTGGAACGAGGAGTGGCGTGTCTAGGAAGGAAGGCTACAGCAAAATGTTCACATTATCTAAAAGTAAGTTAGTTTTGTTTGCTCCTGCTCTGAAAGAATAGAAGAAACAACAGAGGTTTTAAAGATTTAAAGTTTACAAGGAAACTTGAGAAGAAAAAAAAAACTAAACCAACCAATAAGATGTCTAGCTGTACAAGCTATTCCATTACTGTAAGTCAGTGTTAGAAGTATGTGAAAGGGATGAATTTTAAATTATACTTCATTGTAAAGTCTGCATTGTTCAATGATAACCTACAAAGTACCCTCTTCTCTCTTGCAATTTTGCAGATATATTATGCATTCAGAACAAAATATAAGAGCCCATCTTCCTATTTGTCCAATTCAAATACTAGGAAGTGAAATTCCTTCCAACTCATAATGATTTCCATAAAATAGTATATTTTTAAAAATCCTATCTTACTTCTAAATGCCAACCTTCCAAGAGCATACTAAAAGGAAAAATATCTTGTTAGTTAATTCTTCTGAGTCTCAGTTTCTGCTAGCATAGACACATCTGGCATCTCCTCATAAACAGATCTGCCTAGATAGCAGCTACATAGAAACCACAGCAGAAGAAAAGGCATAAATCAGCCTCCTTTCAGGATAATAACTTAAGAATCCTTACTCACAATAATAAATCTTTATTCACAGTAATCCCACTGTACTGTGAATATATTTTGAGAAACCTGTCACCCCAGAGCAAACCATCCTCCCTAGTGAAGTATGCAGGCTTCACAGCTTTAAGTCAGCAGCCACTGTAAGGTTAAAGCTCCAGAAGCCGCATTAAAAAATGGGCTTGCAGCTAATAGTGGCAAAGCAGAGTAATTTTAGCTTGTGATGCTATTCAACCCAAACAACTACCAGTGAGCTTTCTGTCCTCTCTCACCGGTCCCCTGAGCTCATGTTGCTTTTCAAAAGTAGGGGTAGCATGGCTCAAATGAATAAACTAGAAGAAACCAGAAAGAAGATGCTTTACTAATCCAAAGGGCAGTGGTTGTAGTATGCCATCTCATCTCAGTTGGACAGGAAAAAAAACAAACTGGAAATGGGCTGGGCAGAAGGACAAGGAAGTCTAGCTAGCTACAGGGTACCAACGTGAAAGTTTCTGCTTGTCTGTACTTCTATTTAGGCAATACATGAAGTACACTTATTAACACAGCCCATCATTAAGTCTGGAGCTCAGGTTTAGGGAAAAAAAAAGTTTGCTTGATTCTCCCAAGAGGTACTAAAGTACTACGGTCCGAAATGTCAAATGCCCTTATTTGAACATCTCTCATATCTCTTAGTTAAGGACTGAAGGACTTAAAAACAAGGGGGAAACATACCTATATAATATTCTTCTAAAAAAGCAAAGTGCCAAAATTATGCAAACCATAAAGGACTAAAGTTTAATATTTGATGCTGTTGGCATCAAATATTAAAAATTATGATCTGACCTGTCCAAACCATGTGACTGTAAAGAAACAAGCAAGGTTTATACACTTTGGCTTTTTGAGAATTAAAAGGAAGGGTGGCAGGGGGGTGTTTGTTTTGGATTTTTAAAGCTTTTACCCTGAAGACTTTAGGGTTAGAATCTGTAAGATCTTCTGTAACATTCTTATACAAGCACCTTAGTCCAAGAGTGACCAACCATCCTTAATTTTCCAAGGCAATCCTGAACTGTGGAGCTGTGTCCTTCCATTCCCTGTACCTGCTCTAAAACAGCATATGTCCATTTGAACCTGGTTCCAGATTGGTGTTGGCCAATATTCTGCCACAGCAATGGCCTGATGCTGTGTTCATGGGGTGCTACATCCAAACAACCCTGCCTTTTACCTGCACTATTCTATTTCTAGTTCAGGAAAAAGCCAAGAGAAGCAGAAATGAAAATGAACACCTCCCCCACACTGCTTCCTTTTACCTCCCAAGCAGGAAGCAAAATAGCCACATTCACATGGTGCTGTACTCAGGGTATTTAGCTCTGTTATTCATTGCAACCCACAACTGAGATGGTTACAGTAACTAAAATAGGGAGGTACTGTAGAGTACTGGCAATTCCAGAGGTCTGTAGAGCATCTGGAACTGTACCTTGGATTTTACTCCCCAAAGATTGGTCACTTTGCAGGAAGCTCTGTATTTTTCACCCAGAAATTAGTTGTACAATTTAAGCTGGCTATACCGCAATGGCAGCTACCACCATCTGATCACTGCCAAGTGGCTTTAGTTACAAAAGAGACTAGAAATGAGAAGGCTAGCTTCAGAAGAAAATTACATTCTCAAAATATTGTGCACAATCTTTTCTCTCACTATTAATAATGGTTTATATTTCCTTTGGAATGTTGGAGGCAAAAAGAATCTATGCAATTAGGGCAACAGATGTTAACGAATGTTGCATTCGGTAAGCAAAGGCACCTCAAGTATCATAATACCAGGGAGTGGCTCCTCAACACTAGGCTTCCTGGGGTGCCTTTTAAAACTTGTTGGTGCATGGGAAGTGTGGTTTTGGGGAGCTGCTCTCTAATACTGGGTACTAGGGGTGTGTGGAACAGGCCGTATTCAATTTGAATTCGGCCCAAATTGGGGATGGTGATTTGATTCATTGATTTGGATCACTGTCCTGATTCAATTCGGCTGAATCCAAATCTGATGAATTGATGCTCCATAGAGACAGCTTTAAATGTTTTTGCTACATACCTTGAGGTACCAGGTGTGGCTCATGAATGCTGTGATGGTGGGGCAGATGGAGTCTCCCACAGAGTGCAGGGGGGCCTCCCGCGTGCTTAGCAGCAAACCCAGAAGTGTACTGGAAGCACTTCTCGTCCACTTCCGGGTCTGCTGGGGAGTGTGCCAGACCTCCCCCCACCAAAACCCCCCCCCTGCCTCGGTGATTGGCCTCAGGGGGACCCCAGGTGCCCCCCCCAGAAGTGGACCAGAAGTATTTCTGGTTCACTTCCAGGTCTGCTGCCGAGCACGCTGGGGACCTACCCCTGTGCTCCTGTGGGATGGTCCATCTGCCCCACCACTGCAGCATTCATGAGCTGCCTAGTACCTTGGGGTATGTAGAAAAAACATTTAAAGCTGTGTCAATTCCAAATTGTCAAATCTTTCCAAATCAATTCACAGGGTTCTGATTTGATTCTGAGAGGTTAACAGGTCTCCTGATTCGATTCAGATTCAACCACCGAATCAAAATCAGCAACCAAAGCTTTGCACAGCCCTACTGGGTACTCCTCACACACAGACCTTTTAAGTACTGCTCTGGTAACTCCATTGCTGTTGCTGCCAGGCAGCAATGGTACAAGGCAGAGTGCAAGCTTCTCTAACAGCTCTGGCTATCAAGGAGCCAGCTGCTCTCTCTTCTCCTTGGGGGGGAAGGAGGTAGGGTGTGTGGAAGAGGGAAGAGCATATATGCCACATGTTCAGATTAATGTGCAATACATACTACCCACATAGATGTTCCACATTTAACAGGTAACATCTTTGCAGTTCTTTTGCCACACAATAAATTGCTTGCACATGTGGCATATTACAATTTATTGTGCGATAAATGTATTGGCTGCCAGGGGCCCTAGAAACCTTTTCTCCCTTAGACACTACTATTCCATATGAAGAAAATCCTATCGGTAAGAGCATTCCATATCACCTACTGCTTTACTCACCTTAGGAGTGTTGTGAAATCAGAAAAGTGAATATGACTGCAAGGAGAAGTTGTCCACAGCATAATCTCTCTTTATGACACAATTCTTCAGAAACATTTCTGAGAGGTTAATTAAATAGTGTGCCGATGGGAGTAGCCTCAACTCACAAAAGATTTTGTTCTTGATCGTGCTCTTCTCTGAGAAATTTAGTAAAACTGAAGAGCGAAATGTTTATCCTTTCATATCAGAAAGTTCCCCTTTCTTGTAACAAGGTCCACAGATTAGTTACAATGTATACATCAACCTACTTGCAGCCAGGGCAAAACTAGACTTGTCAGGCATTGGCAACAGGGAACTCCATGCTTTCTAAAGCTCCCCGCAGCTGACAGCTTCCATGACTATGATCTTTCAGATCCACTCTCCTATATTAGGGATTGTGTGAAATATACTCTGAAAGAGAAAAACAGTATTTTTTCCTTACAAGGTAAATTCTGCCTACATGTCAACAAACCCAAATCCTTGAGGTCAGTTTCTATCTCTTTTTTGTCTCCAGGGGACACACATCTGAGGACTTATTTAAAAAGGCATTTTCTTCATACTAAAGTCCACAGACTTATTACAGTGGGGTTTTCAAAACTGTGTCCCTCCAGGGTAGGAAAATGTTTTTCCTTTAAGTATGGCCATTCAAAATGAGGTAGCTTGTAACATTATATATTATTAATGGATTTGTGGCTGTATAGTAGATTGCAATACAGAAGACATGCCTACTCTACTCTGAGACTGTTACTGAACCTAGGGACAGAACATAGATGCTTAACTGTAAGAGAAATAGCTCTTACATTTGTTAGACAGCAAATGCTATGAGACCTGAGCAAACTACATGAATTAAAAATCTGAGTGGCTATACCAGACATGGAAAAACTGTATGTACAATTGGAATTAGATTTCTGATAACAGATGAGATGCAATGACATATGGAAAAGATACCTGAAATTAGTGGATGTGAACTCTGGATCATTAAAGCAAGATTTTCTAGGAGACCAAAGTTCCCAAATAGGCTATAGCAGGAATGAGATTATTTATTTCCGACTTACCTCTGCCTCTCCTGTTAACATTCTTCTAGGCTGAGACCTTGTACCAAACTGTATTCATCATCAGCTCAGGCTTAAGTGGAGGCAGAGAAAATGCAGGAAACTACAGAAACCATTTCCTTACTACCCATGATTGACAAGTCTAGTTTACTGCCAAGATGCAAAAGCAAGCTAAAGTACCATAGTAACAGGTACGTGGACCATACATAGCATGAATAAGGAAATACCTAAGTTAATATAGACATGATGGGCTGCATTCTCTAATCTTCCATGTTCACTGAATGCTACATAGCACAGAAATGGATATAGATACAGGCATGTATAATTTCCTTTATCCTCTCTCTCATACAAATTACCTTGGCTTTGTAGCTCTAAGAAATAGTCCATATCTTGACCAAAAATCTTGGCAGGGTTCCTAACATGTAAATGCAGTAAAAGTAAATAAATATAATAAAACATGAAACTTCTTCTGAAATAAGCTCAAGATTTCAGTGATATCCATTTAGTGATTTAGTGAATTATTCTGGGGCCCACACAAGCCCCAGAATAATTGGAAGAAAGTGGAACACAGCCTTCTAGCACAAGTTCCATTAAAGTTCTGAGCCGACCCCTGTGACTCGCACTCCACTGTGCCATGGTTGAGGATCAAGAGTTTCAAGTCTCCAGTAGGCCCAAGCTCCAACCTGATGTGGTATAGAAAACCAGAGACAAACGTATGCTGTGTGTATTCAACCAAATTATGAGGCAACATAGCAAGCCATTCAGAGTGAAAAGAAACAACAAGGTGAAGCAAACAAAGTGACTTGGCTACCACAGAAAACTTTCAATACTACATATGTTAATATAATTGTAATTGCACATTATTTTGGATTCTATAGTGAGTTTTAAATCAAGACTTGCATTTAATAAATTCACAGTATAAGTCAAATTCTGCAGTCTTTTCTCAAGCGAATTCCCCATTGTTTTTATTAAGAGTTTTGTATGCTTGTTAAGTACAGTACTTGTCCCAATGTTCTTTCAGGAACAGACTAAATTGGCACCCGGCAAGCCAAAAGTATTACAAAAAGTCATAAATCTTAAGAACAAAAAAATAATTTGGGATGCTATCATTCAAGATATAAAATTTATCCATGAAAAACCTCTCCTTCCTACCTGAATAAAATATTTGTATGTATATGTAGAGACCTTTTGTTACAGACATAGACAGAGCATAACAGTGGAGCAACATGCATAGAAATATGTATATTATGATACACACTGGACATTCAATGACAATATGTATATTATTATTACTTCACGTGTTCTCACCTCTCTCTTTCCCTCCATCCTGGGTGGAGAATGGGGAAGGAAGGAGGTCTTACCTAGCCCTCATGCTTTGTTTAGAAGTGAGTTTCAATCTTTTCCACACTCCTCAAGTAGGTACCTTCAGGAACAGAGTCTCAGGCATGAAACCTAAGGAGTATGGCTCCTACTATATAACAGGGTGCACTTATGCACATTTCAGACTTGGTTTTTAAACTAAAATTCAGTCAGTCAGTATTATTATGTGAAACCCAATGTTATATTTCAGTATTATTATATGAAACCCAATGTATAAACTACTAACACAGCGAAGGTGAAATGACTTCCTTTTTTCTAAATGCTATTTTAAAAAATGTGAAGGAAAATATCTTGGTAACAAGGTTTATTTTTATTGTTTTCTATTAAGCTAGAGCAATTTTATCCTCAGCTGACAATATTAAACCTACTGAGTCAGTTGCAGCTGTTATGTAAATATAACTGCAAGTTGCATGCTGGCTGTATTTGCCTTTGAGTGAAGTAGAGGCATAGCTTACGCAGATATGACATGGAGTGGAGAGCCACACTAGCATAAATCACACTCAGAGACTAAAAAGGGTTAGAGGAGCACTTTGGGCAAAGCAACATGAGCTTGTAAGAGAGAAATTTAAAGGGCCAGTTTAAAAAAAAAAAAAAAAAAAAAAACACTTTTGCAGCTTTTAATTTACACTGGTTTGCTACACTCACCAAATACCCCAACAGGACGAGGCAGCACTTGCTTGAAAAGCAGACATAAATCTTTTAAGTCTGACCCCCTGCAAAGTTGGTGTGATCCTAGCCTCAGGACCAACAATGAGTTGGTTGTCGGCTCCAGCCACATGCTAATTTTAAGGCACCAAACAAACCAGATAAAAATATTCTACATTAAAATAAAGATCTGGATATCAAACTAAGGGGACCCCTTTACACCGATGTAAATTACCTACCAGAATTCCAAGTGGAGAGATGTGCACCTCTTTGGGATAGCCATTTCAAATGCCTCACACCTGGACAGCAAAGAAGCAGGTAACACTCCGTTTGCATTGAGCAAAAAGGCTACTCAATAAAGCTGACATTTGACACACCTATGTAAGTTACACTAGTGTAGTTTTACCCGATTTTTGCCAGCATAATCCTCATGAGCTGTGATAAGTTGTTTTAACAACAGAACCTTTTGTCACCTGCCCGTTCCTTGATTACACCAGCGTAAAGCCTGATTACACTTGTGTAATTGTATCATCTGTCCAAGCCCTACAAACGACCTTATTCATAGATGCTAGGGTCAGAAAAGACCTCAACAGATAATCAGTTCTGACCCCCTACCTAATCAGGAAAGAGTGCTGGGGTCAGATGACCCGAGCCAGATGCCTATCCAGCCTTCTCTTAAAGACCCCCAAGGTAGGGGAGAGCACCACCTCCCTTGGAAGCCCATTCCAAATTTTGGCCACCCTTACCGTAAAGAAGTTTTTCTTGGTATCTAGCCTAAATCTCCTCTCTGTCAGTTTGTGACTACTGTTTCTTGTTACCCCAAGAGGTGCCCTGGTGAACAGAGCATCTCCGATCCCTTGCTGTGTCCTCCTAATGAATTTGTAGGTGGCCACAAGATCACTTCTCAGCCTTCTCTTGCAGAGGCTCAAGAGGTCCAGGTCCCTCAGTCTCTTCTTATAGGGCTTGTCCTGTAAGCCCCTAACTATACAAGTGGCCCTCCTCTGCACTCTTGAGTCTATCAATGTCCTTCTTGAAGTATGGTGCCCAAAACCGGATGCAGTACTCCATCTGCGGTCTGACCAGTGCCACAAAGAGGGGAAGTATCACCTCCTTGGATCTATTTGTCATGCATCTGCTGATGCGTGATAAAGTGCAGTTTGCTTTGCTGATGATTTCGTTACACTGATGACTCAAGTTCATCTTGGAGTCCACTATGACTCCGAGATCCCTTTCTGCTGTTGTGCTGCTGAGAGGGTCACTTCCTAGCCACTAGATGTGCTGGATATTTTTGCACCCTAGGTGCAGCCCTCTGTACTTGTCCTTGTTGGACTACATACTACTGTGTACTGCTCACTTTTCCAACCTGTCCAGGTCTGCCCACAATTGTTCCCTACCCTCTGGAGTGTGCACTTCACCCCACAATTTACTATCATCTGCAAACTTGGACAGAGTACACCACACCCACATCCAAGTCACTGATGAAGATATTGAAGATTACAGATGCAAAGACTGAACCCTGCGGGACCCCAGTACCCACATCCTTCCAGGTCGATACAGACCCGTCAACTGCCACTCTCTGGATGCGATGCTAAGCCAATTTGCCATCCACCCGACTGTGTAAATATTGTGTAAACATCTATGTCACAGCCTCTTAATATATGAGAATAGGCTGAGATACTCTACTGAAGGCCTTGCTAAAAATCCAAGAAAACAACGTCCACCTCTACTCCTGTGTCTAAGCATTACGTGACCCTGTCATAAAATGAAACCAGATTGGTCAGGCATAATCTACCTGCTACCAATCCATTTCCCTGCTGTATTATTTTTCCCACTGGACTCCCACAATATGATCCTTCATAATCTTTTCAAAGACCTTTCCATGGATGGAGGTGAGACTGACTGGCCTATAATTACTTGGATCCTTCTTCCTCCTCTTCTTGAAAATAGGGACCACACTGACCCTTTTCCAGTCCTCCAGGACCTGACCCGAGCACCACGAGTGTTCAAACAGCCGTGCCAGTGGTTCTGCTATGACACTGGCCAATTCCTTCAGTACCCTCAGATGCAGCTCATCCGGGCCTGGTCTGGTGACTTGAACACATCCAGTCCATCCAAGTGACTCTGCACCGAGTCAGCGTCGACAGTCGGTGGGCTGGTGTCCTTCTGATGCCCATCTAAGAACCCATTAGGAGACTTATCTTGAGCCCTGTTCAGGAACACTCGGGCAAAAAACTTATTCAATAGCTCAGCCTTGTCCCCACTCTCTATTACCAATTGTTCCTCTTTGTTCAGTAGGGGTCCTATGCTGCCCTGCTTCTTCCTTTTACTCCTTACATACCAAAAAAAAAAAGACTTTTTGTTGCCTTTAAAAGATGGAGATGCTGGGGATTGAACCAGGACCTCATACATGCGAAGCATGCGCTCTACCACTGAGCTACATCCCCTTTCAGGATAACTTTTAATAAAGAATCTTGAAAACAGTGTCCTCTGCACTGACTCATGATTGGCCTAATGCTAATAATCTGGTTCTTGATAAAGCCATTAATAATACTCTAAGTTTAGACTTTTGGTGACCACATGTGTAACAAAGTTAATACCTACATCAGGCAACAGTTATAAAAGTGTCAAGATTCAGTACTATGTTGTTTATAAACCAAACTATCAAAGACACCTTTAGAGCATATTGTAGCCAGACACCTTAGGAAAAAAAAATCAAGGATATCTACGAGGTTCTACACAACCAGCAACTGTTTCTCCATCCAAGTAATAATGCAAATCCCCAGGTAAGATGCACATAAATATGTTTAGTGAAAATGGGTTGTCACCAGTCAGGACACATCACAAAGGAAAGTATGCATATACAAAATAAGAAGCAGAGATCAGGCCTCAATTTTGTTATTGTATTGACTGCTGATGATAACCGAGTAGATCTTGGCATTGCGGCAGTCTTAAGATTGGAAAACTTAAAACTTTCCATAGCATTTAGCATATGAAAGAATTTCCAATTTCACTGATGTACACATCATGTTGAAGTTCATGAGTCATGA
The DNA here is from genome assembly GCF_001723895.1 of Crocodylus porosus. Classification (NCBI taxonomy): domain Eukaryota; kingdom Metazoa; phylum Chordata; order Crocodylia; family Crocodylidae; genus Crocodylus; species Crocodylus porosus. The sequence continues at coordinate 104,329,093 of NW_017728931.1, forward strand.
AAAACCTCAGCTTTTTTCAGTGTTTCTTGTCCTAACAAGTTACAACAAAGCCTTGCTCTTTACAAGAATGGATAAAAACTTTATTAGAGAGGGGAAATGCATGCAGTGATGTCACAGGTACACAACTAAATCTAACAAACAATATATCTATTGTCAAGGATGAAAGTCTTTCAAAGACTGAACAACATATTGCTTCTCTTTCTGACCATGCCAGAGGCATCGCAACTCTTAGTACTTTGTTTACTCACATACTGCACCCATTCCCACAAAACCAGCCCTCCAAAAATATGGAGCGTGTGTTTAGTGGGGAAGCTGATTTTCTTCACTGGAATAGAAGAATGGAAAAGCCGTGCTGTAATGGTTGTCACTTCTCTCTGGACCAGCAAGCAAGAGGGGTAAGTGTCTAGTTTTAACCCACTGCCAGCTGCTGCCAGGTTAGAAGAGTTGTTGTAAATTCAGCAGTGCCTATGAAAAGGTTAACTTTCTAGCTTTTGCCTGAATCATCCAGCGAGCTTGTGGATGGGAAATAAGTTGCTGCTTGCAGACAGCTCTCTAAGCCATGATTCTGGAAAAATCTCTCCTCCCTCCCCAACATCCTGCCTTCCAAAAACAAGACGCAGGTCTTATCTGGGGGAAAGGGAGAGGAAGGAAGGGGACGTGGGAGAATATGGTAGTAGGAGGGTAGTGTCATTTAGCCAAGACCAGAACTGTCAAAAGCATTCAGTGCAGCTTGAGTGATATGGGTATACTCAGCAAGCAACCCTACAAAATAATTCCTAGCAGAAACCCTCTCAAAAATGGAACTGCTCCCAAATTCAGTCATGCAAATGAAGATTGGCAGCCCATATGGACAACTGTCCCTAAAGTGCTTGTCAAATGCAGTTGCAAAAAAGGATATATAAAAAAATTGTGCAAGTGTCTAAAGGTTAGTCTATCATGTATTAGTGGGTCTTCCTGAGGTGGCAATGGCAAATATGTACTTAGCTGACAAATAAGTTGGCATATGCAGCCCTAAAAACATCCAAAAGCCATATAAGATCAATAGTGACAACCTCAAGACATCAACTTCATTCCCGTGCCATTATTATCCCCACTATATTTAGATTGGCTAAAGGACTGGAAATACATAAGTTTTATATTTCAGGACAAAAAAACATGAACAAACAAACCCAATGCCCCTCCCTTAAAGCCCCCTCCCCCCCAAAACCCCAGCATAAGCTGAGAGATGAAAAATGCATATGCATAAGATAATTTTGATGTTATTTATGGCCAATTCAGTTATTTGGAAAGGCTTCCGAATCAAGTTGCTCTTAAAAGATAAAACCTTATCTAGAAATTCAATTTCTATACAAAGCAATCAAAAAAAATCCATGTTGATATCACAGTGCATCATTCTGAAATGGTTCCAACTCTTAGATACAGATTTCATGACCAATTTGTTACCATGCTCATCAAACCCACAGCTTGCCAGAAAACATTTCCACTAGTTACTCCACATACTGCTAGGAAAGGTGCTGGTACAACATGCTTAACACCCAGACCATTGTTTTTCCTCATGGTTCCCACATAAGTCCCCCGCTGCAGTAACTTGTACCCTCATAGACACAAAGGAGCAGCAGCAGTAGCTCTGGGAAAGCTAACTGCACCTAAAGCAGGAAGAGAAGTAAGCTTTTTTTTTTTTAAGCAGAGAAAGGGCATACAAAGCTTCCAGGCAACCAGTGTATACCTGCTGAGTAATTGCAGCAAGGCAAAGAAAGAGAAAGAGTGCAAGGGGTCTACAAGAGAGGCAGCAAAGAACAAACTCCAGGCAACACCACCAACTGTTACATATATTGGTGTGCCTGGCTACAAGCAGAAACATGGTCTTATAGTAATACTATCTTGCAGAGATGCATTCAATAACCTAGCATTACCAAAATGGCTAGAAGTATTAAAAGAAGAGAAAAGGGTAGAAAGCTCTACATAATTGTAATGGTAAAGATTTCCTGGGCTGTACGAGTGATGGTTTCTAACACCGGGTGAATACAATCTCTGAGGTTTTCATTTCGGAATCTTAGTCTCCATCAGAAGCACAAACCAGAAGCTGACTCATCAGAACCCCTATCATCAATACAATTTTACCGTCTGTTTGGTCTTTCACTTATCTCCTTGCTCCCAGATAGCATTGATTATCACTAACTGTGAGCCATTAGCTTTAGGAAAAAGGGAAATAAAACACATATCCGCATGTGTGTTCAAATGGGGTAGTGGCTGAAACATAATTCTGACTTTACTCTGATTTTTCAATTTACCTTGCTGTTCCCTTCCTATGAATATCCTGAAAATAAAGAGAAGTAAAATATAAGAACTAAATTAAAATACTTTTATAGTTATACTAGAATGACTGTGCTTCCTCTGTCAAAAACATCATTCCAGTGGAAAAAAGACAGATTGCTGCCTGCAGTACACTTGCATTGAAAGACCAGATTGATGGTATTAGTCTATGGACTAGTCTCCATAGGGAGAACAGGAAAAATAATCGTTGGAACTGGGCTACACAAAATACTATTACAGCTTTGAGTGTCAGTGTTCGCGTTCCCATCCCCACATTGTTGTTTTAGTTTTTAACCCATAAAATGGAAAAAAAAAATCCCACAACCCAAAATTCTACTGGGACTGTGCACTGAAACAAATCACTAGATGATATAGAGTTGCTTTGTGGATTATGTACAAAAGAATAGATGGAGACCTGCTGGACTAGACAGCCTAACAGATTCCATCTAACATATGTCATCACTAACACAATTCCTAAATTTAATTAAAAATGTTTTTAAAGCACAACAAAAATATTAGGATGGAAACCAGTTCAAGGGTTTAGTAACCAAAACCCATTCTTCTTTTCATTTTCCAGGGTTCTACTAACAAATTCATTCATGTTATTAGCAACATAAAATGAGGTGGGCAAGTCCGTGCCATGGCAGCAGAAGCAGTTCTACTTCATTGCTGTTGCAACAGCACCCAGATGCACAGACCCTGTGGTGCTGCCATAGTAGCAGTAACTGGTATGGCTAGACTATGGTGTGGCAGCAGGTAAGACTCCCAGAAGAGTTCCTGGAGCAAAAGGTAAAACTTCTCCTGCCCTGACCCTGCTCCTCACTCCCAGTCTCACACCTCCTCCCCCTGCTCATTATGCTTCTTGAAATGTCCTTGTTTAGTTCGATGGAGTTACTCTTGTTGCAAATCTACCCTGCCTTCTGCCTTATTTAAGACTAACATCAAAAACTACCTCACTTTAATGTATCTGACAGCAAAGCTGGCTACCTGCAAAATGCAGGAGCTAGAGAAAAGAAGAGGGATAGAAAAAAAGCAGAAAATATGGATTTAGTGTTCTTGAGAGGTTCCTTACAGGATTTCAACAACAATTATTGATAGTTTTTATATTTCTAGAAGAGTTGATTTTCCAACATTTTACATTTAAAAACCACCCAAAAAACCCCTCACCATCTTCCACTAGACATTGTATTACTTTGAGGTCTTTATACTACCTGTATGCACCAAGAAATTATTACCACCACACCTCCTTGTGGGTATGTGGAAGGAGGAAGGGGGAGGCAGCGTTAAACAAGTAGTGAAAACTTGCAAGCTCTTTTCATTTAAATTTGTGTTTCGTGATAAATCATCTTTAAACAGTTTACCAACAAAATAAATAGAAAAAGAAGTTTTTATTATATAGTTGAGATTATAATCATTAGGCTTTTCCATCACCAAGGGTAAAACTAAGTGTGAGGACTATTAAACAGTGTAAATGTTTCAACTATAAGAACAATTTTGTGGAATAGTTTTAAGCCAATCTACTGTATAAATTTAACAGTCAATAATTCTCAGCTTTTCTCATTTTCCCCCATGCTGCTTTGGTCTAAATATATTCATTGTGTTTCAACATAAAATATGGAAGAGTCTCAAGCATCGTCTAGTGTAGAGTATGACACAAAGGCCTGTAATTAGGGGGAGATCTGGAGTTGGTTTTCAGCCCCACTTCCAACTTGCTATATGATTTTAAACAAGTACTTGAGAGGGGAAGGGAGAAACCAAAACCAACCCCCCACCCTGAAAAATCATAACCAGTGTATAGTGACTTTGTGAACTTCATTAATTCATTAACAGGGAATTGCTTGAAGATTAACAGGTAGAAGGCCTCTAGTAGTGTTTACAAAAAACCTGGCCACTCCTGAAATTATGGAACAGTTTAATCTGGGTTTGCGTAATAAAGTAACTCACACATTGTGTTAAATGGAGTGGTGTAAATAAAGAGCTTGTGAAGTGCTTGGCTTATATAATGAAGCATAACATGGCAAAAAATGGGTAGAAAATTCATATGGAAAATTAGATAATAAGATGCCTTCTAATGAATTCATTTTTATTAAGCAATCTGATAATTTATAATAAAAAAATAATTTGGACAAAGTATTAATACAATTACCATCATGCTCTACCTAATAATAATTAAAATTAAATAACACCTGATTCACCATCCTATCATTGTTAAGACAAAGTTGGACAGGTAAATAACTAATTCATTTACTGTGGTGTTAAGAGATCTGCTTTTCTTTAAGAGACAATGGAATTAATTATACGATCTCTGTGATGATTTGGAAAAGTATAGTAAGGGTATAGCTAGATACAAGAATAACAATTTAGATGACTAACATTTTATGAAGATACAACATTTATATTAATAGTAGGTCATTTAATCACTTTAAACCAAATCCTAGATCCTTGCTCAATGCAATTAAACAGGATTTGCTCCAATTCTTTTAATGATCTGGGGGGAATGATCCTTTCCCCATGAATAGAAAAGGAAAGCACCTGCTAATTCAGCTCAAGGGGGATATCAGCAACTAAACCCATCAAATTCTGATACAGAAGAGTTCTCATAATTGGATCAACACAATTGCATCCCCATTCACTATGCTCTTAGTCCCACTAAGTCCTCAACTTCTCTTACTCTTGGCACTGTTAGAGAGAGGCAGTTATTAAAAACATATAGATAATATGTTATACAACAATCTTCCAAATCACTGCAGTAGCAGTGTTGTAAAATGCCTCAATACATTTTAGAATTAATATTGACTATTAAGAGTTTACTTAAAAATGAAAAGAAGCCATTTAGGAACAGTCTTCTACAGTCAACATAGGTGCAAATTATTCTTGTGAGACCTCTGCAGACAGTAGCTACCACCTAAAACCACATAATGCTGCTAGATTTAAGGTTTCTGCACTTGCTGAGGGTATGGAAGCAATATTTGGTGTGTTGGGAAAAACCACTTTGAATACTACAGAACTGAGGGAGACCAATTACTTACTTGGCAGGCATTATAAATCAACTGATGATCCAATTTTTTGATCCCTAGAATCTGTTGAAACATTTCATAAAGCTGTTCCTTGCTCAGAATAAGTTCCGATACAGCACTTAACGCCATTCTATTCGGCTGTTTGCAAAAGTCCTCTTCTCCCCTGTATATGGTATCGTATTTGGCTAGCCAAGAACTTAACACTGTCTCCTTGCTCAATCCATCAATCTCTGGCAAACTTCGGACCCTCTTTTCTATGTTTTTCTTAAAAACATCTCTAAAGTCATTTGCAGAGCATCCTCCACTGTGAACCATTCGGGCAACTCGGTCACTCTTGAGAAAAACCTTTTGAAATGAAACAAAAACAAAAAATAAAAGTTAGATGCACATATAAAAACTGACCAAAGTACTGTACTGGAGTTACATATGGGCATTGTGCGATAAAAAAAAAAAAAGAGAATCATAATATAAAATAAGCACCAAAGATGTTAAACTTTTTTTTTTTTTTTTT
>NW_017728931.1:104335033-104341338 GCF_001723895.1 Crocodylus porosus
TTTTTTTTTTTTTTTTTTTTTTTTTATAGGTTCCAAGTGGCTGTGATTATTTAAGCAAACAAAACAAAACAATCCCCACCTCTACACAGAAATATCATAGCTAAGTGTAACAATTTTGAATGAAAAATTATTTAATGTTTTTTCTCCAAGGCTTTTCTCAACCATTCTTCCATGATCTTCAAGGAGATCTAAAACAACTTGGAAATATTCCCAATGTCCAAAACGTATGGGTATTCCAACTGGAACAAAAAAAACAAAATCTATTCCTCCTGAAGACAGAATAAACAGACTTTTTAAGCTCTACTATTATTTTAAAAAACATCAGTAGGGACCTACCAAATTCATGGCGAGAGTGGGTTATGCAGCACCTCATTTAATCTTGAAGTTCCCCTGCATGCTTCCCCCCACTGCTGATTAGTGGAGGGCCCCCCCTGCTCATCACTCCTGATCAGCAGGGAGGCAAAAACAACAGTTTTAAATACAGTGCCATTTTTGCCACTCATCACTAATTGGCAGCTCCGCTGTCTCTTGCTGACCGGCTGGGAGGCAAAAACAGCACCATATTTAAAATCACTGTTTTTGCCTCCTTGCTGATCAGTAGTGGAAGGGGCAAGGGGTGCACATAGCAGAACTCACCCTGAGGTGAGGTCTGTGGCTGTCCCCAAGCCCCACCCCGGACAGCCCGTGCCATACTCCAGCCTGCGCCCACTGGCCTGACCCCAGCCAGCATTCACATCTTCCAGCAGGCCTGCTTATGGTGAGGCTGCAGCCACCCAGATGCTGCTCTGCTCCCCTTGCCTCCAGTAGTGACTCCTCCTCCTGCCATGCTGCTCCGGGCCAGGAGGAAGCTTCCGCCAGGCAGCTCCTGCCCCAGTGCGCAGAGCTCTGGCTCTAGCTTCCAGCTGCCTTCCACCCGCTTACCCGCCCAGTGCAATGAGCAGCCACCTCCCGGTGCAGGCTGAACAATGGCACAGGCTGTCCCAGGCAGGGCTTGGCTCCATGTGAAGCACCACAGGGGCAGCACAGACTGCACCGCCTGGGTGAGCTCTGCTGCATGCGCCCTTCCCTCTACTCCTGATCAGTGGGGTGATTAAAGCTGCAGTTTTAAATATGGTGCTGTTTTTGTCTCCCAGCCAGTCAGCAACAGGCAGCAGGGCTGCCAGGGCCAATCAGCAGCCAGCAGAAAAAATGGCGCTATATTTAAAACTGGTTTTTGCCTCCCTGGTGGTTAGGAGTAAGAAGTGAGCAGTGGGGCCCTCAGTCCACAGGGAAACCTTCAAGATTAAAGGAGCCACTGTGCAGCCCACTCCCGTCATGAATTTGGTACATCAGTAAAGGAAAATGCAGCCCTCAGAAAAATCTACAATAGTACACAGACACAACAAAGAGCTACAACAAACTGGAGAAGGCATTACAATAAAAGGTGCAAGGACTGGGGAAAACCATGAAGAACCAGTAGTTGTACTGAAAGGATACTGTCATCGGGGCCAACAGTGAACAGCTAGTGGTTCCAGACGAGATGCAAGTGGACCTAATACAGTATAAACTAAAACACAAAGCAAGAATATTCTCTGTGGAAGAAGACAATGCATTAGAAGAAAATAAAACAATATAAACATAAATGAAAACACAAAACTGTAATAACATAGTTTTTGTTATTTTTTCAGAATTTAAATATTGCTTCAACAAAAAGAGTTTTCTAAACTCCCCCTCCTCCCCAGTACATGGGACATCCTTCATAGAATAATCCTTGACAGTCATTGTGCTCATATTCTTCAGATCTCTTACTAATAACTAATGGATAGAGAAAAGTATTTAAGCATAGCCTGTGGCAGGCAAACTGAGTTATGCTAAGGCTCGTAGCCAGAGTCTAGGCCTTCCTAGAACTAAGCAATAAAATTGTACTAAGCACTTTATAAAGCAGTGGAAAAAGCAAGTGCTGCAACTGGTACACTGGGTGAACCAGGTACAACAGTTTCCCTATAAAGAAACAAAACCAAAAACTGAGTAGGGCTGGAGTACCTTATCTAAAAAGAAACCTGAGGATTGAACAATTTGGGATGAGGAAAATTACAAAAGTAATGAATAAACAAAGAAAGCTATGCGTTTGTGCTGTAACTTTGGGGGGACAGGGGCAACCATGGATTTTCCACTTGAATAGCTGGAACATCCCACATACCCAGTGGAGGACCCAGGGCCCAGTACCCCCAAAAGTTGTTGCTGTAACATCTGAAGGAGCCACTTGCCAGGCTGTATTATGGGGAGGAAACCTGTAATACAGATTAGGGGTTACTATTAAAGTTCACTTGATACCAAAGCAGATGAGGGGTCGTGTCTGTCCTTAGAGTCTCTGGCAAAAAGAATCCTATACGTAGCTGATAACATAGCTGATCTTTAAGAAAAGTGTATAAACTTATATAATTGTAATTGCACTGCTCTTAACCACCTTTCAAACAGTTTGCCATCTTATTCTGGAAGTTCTTTAAGAGAGTAATAGTTTTTATGTATTCAAAAAATACATAGCACATTATGGGCACAATGAGAAAACAAATGACAAAGGCGACAATAAAGTACAGCTGTGATTAAAGATTCCATTTCCTCCCATGAACAGGAGTATTAAACAAACAAATAATATTATTGTGCATAGCATAAAAATACCAAAAACAAATGAAATTAAAAGAGAAAGCAAAAGTAAAAAATTAGTTCAATTTATAAAGTTTTTCTGAACACCCAAAATAATCTGTATTGTCCTATAACCTTTAGATTACAAAAAAAGTCACGATTAAAGCTTTATTTGAAAAATATTTCTATTGGAGAATTATATTTTAGCTAATTAAATATGTTCTCCTGTTTCACCTCCTATTTTGTAGACATTGGTATATCACAGGGTTTTTTGCAGCACACCCCTACTGCTCCTCTGGTTGCTGCTACAGCAGAGCTCTCTGGGTTCCCTCTCCCTTTCCTGGCTTTCTCTTCCTGCCCATGCCCCAAGAGGCAAGGCAGCATAGCCTGCAATACAGGGGGAGCCACTCACAGTGAGTTGGGGGTCACGCAGTGTAGTTAGGGGTCACTCACCCATGCAGTGCAGCAATATGGTGGAGAGGGTACCTGCCCACTGTTGGGCGAGCCTAGGGCCAGGGAAGTAAGGCAGAGGGACCCTAGCCCCTACAGCGTGCAACCTCCATCTGCTAGGATTTGGACAACCCTGGTACAGCAAATGAGGCTTTACGAATCTAAAGCTGGCATGATAAAAAGTAGCTCAAATGTTGCAAAACTGCCAAAAGATTTAAATATCACTTAAAAACAAAACTCCAAGATATTGCAAATTTAGCCAATACCATTTGGAACAAATATATTCTGTTGTTTCCTTTGTGTAATCATTTACAATTAAAACAAATTCATTTTTACAGGGTCATCAAAGAAAAGCAAATGTAGTCATAAAGGGGAACTCATGCAGTCTTCACACTTGGCTCCCCTCTTCTTATTTATTCAATTTATATGCCATTCTTACCAACAGCAGCTCAGGGTGGCAAACAATAAGGGGAAAGAGCTCACAATAAGAGAACAGACTAACTTATAAAAATAGGACAGTGACAAGAGAACAAAACAATTTAAAATGAAACTAGATGCCCTAAACATTATCTCAGCCTCAGTTCGCCAAACTTCTTCCCAAATAGGAAGAGCTTACAGTACTCCTGAAAGATGTCCAGGTTCAGGCTCTGGCAGGCCTCAAGAGGCACTGAGGTCCAGAACCAAGAAGTAACAGCTAAGAACCACCTCCCATATGCTTTCATCAAGCAGAGCTGGGGTACTGATGGTACTTTCTTCACTTTCAGGATTGTACTGGGCTCTCTGACGGCAGCAGATTTTCCAGCCCAGTAACGCAAACCTTATGAAATAGGTCCAAACCAAATAAACACGTGACACACATGTGCACACAGGCACAAAGTTAGTTATATGTATTAAAGTCTTCACATCACTGTTTATTTCCAGTACAGCAGATACATCTAGTAAAAATGTGGAATACACAATACATGAAAATCCTTACACTTCATTCTATCACTTCCTTCCTCTGTGCATATTGATTGAGACCATGAATTCAAGGTAAGTAAAGGAACCACTCAACTATTTCTATAAAACTTCCATTGTCTTGCACAACAAACTACATGCAGTCTGTCAAGTTCATGGACTGGCTTGTAAATACAGAACTCTCTCAAGGGCGACAATGCTCTGTTGTGTCTTGCAGTTGTTGATCTGTAAAAGATGTAGAAGGCAGCAGCACAATATTTCATCATTGCAAGACTATTTAGGGAAGTGTTATTAACATTGTAATGTTTTTAATGTTTGCACGGCTATTTGCTAAAATAAAATGTGATTAGAATTTATACCAGATCCCTCACCAAAAAGTTATTTGACTCCAGTGTAAAAGAAATATGCCTCCTCCCAAGGTTGTAAGGTTTACAACCAAATAATACAGAGTGCATTTTCCCGCTATCTGCACTAGGGTTTGTGAGCATCACAGCACTTATAACAACATATTTCCTTATCATTATTTTCTATAATTAAAAATAAACAAAGATAAACATGCTTAAGCAATACAAAAGAATACACCAGCATTTAATATGTATGTTGAACGAAAGGTTTAATATGACACAGAAGCAAACAAACATCCTGTTCCTATAAAAATTACATTTATTGTAAATTGCATTCAGATTGAAGACAAAAACATTTACTATTTCAAGGTATTTAACGCACACGGCCAATGATTAGAAGAGTAATAAAGATAAAAATTTAAAATGACTCAGAATTAAAGGCAATTAGCATACAATTATCATACAAGAGAAGATTCAAACATTTGTTCTGGTGTATCTGATTCAACTTCTCTCATGGTCACTATGAAGGGAATGTCACAGTTAAGAATGAAATGTGCCATGTGTACTGCAAATTTGAAATAATAAATGAACTAAAAAGCTCTTAAGTATCTTGCACACCCTTACACTGAAAGGACATAAGGTCTTTCACTATACACTTGTGGTTTCTCCTGGTAGAGGAAATACTAAAAATTTCTATACAGCTTCTGATAAAGTCCTAAGTTTTAGAGAAATAAACCAAGCTAATATATAGACTCCTCTGGATTCACTACCTCAAATACAGAGCCGTGCAAAACAACATGTTATTATTTTTCTCAAAGTAAAACCTTCTCTATATTTAATTTAATGAAACGCTTACAATCTAAGGTCAGGAGGTCTGCTATTCAACTGAGGAAATCCAATTGAAGAACCGAGTTATTTTTCCCATAATATATTTATTTTTTCTGTGTAAAAACATTAAGCAATGGATGCTTCATTTAAATGCATTCATTTATATTATTAAATAGAGACAAAAACTTTAAGATAAGTTTTGTTTAAAAAGGAGAAACGTATATATGTAGCTTTTTCCACTAGACCTAGAAAGTACAAATCCAGACCAAAAATTAAATGCGACCAAAATACAAGTAAAGTGACACATTAGAGCTTCATACAAACTAACGAAGCTCTACAGAAGCAAGTTACGGAACACACAGGGCGCGTCCACACATGCAAGCACATGATCTTGCAGCAGCTCAAATAGAAGCAGTGCAAATTTGAGCCAGGGCTTTTTGCCTCAGCACACATCCTTGGACATGCACTTTGCTGTGGAGCAAATTGTACCACTTAGGGCAAAATAACCCTGAGTGGCTCCTCCCAGATCTGCAACCGGGGGGGAGCTAGAGCTTGGGGCCAGCACCTGTGCTCAGTATAAAAAGCTGCCCTCTCCTGGCCCCATCCATACAAAAAGCTGCCCTGGCAAGCAGCTCAGGGCTACTTGCTCTCAAGAGTTTTTGTGGCCCAGCCAATTGGTACCTGGGGACACTACCCCTTGTGCTAGCTGGACTGCTAGAGCAGCATCCCAAATCCATTTTTAAAAATGCCCTAAAATCTATGTTCTTCCACAATCAAGACAAAAGACCACTCTACACACACATACACACATCTATAGAGAGACAGAGAGAGACAGCAATCAGCTGGGTAATGCTTTACTGGTATAGTTACAATGTTAAAGCAGTTTGGAAGCCTACCAGTGTCTCTATCATCATGAAAAATATAAATTCTAAATACCTGTATGTGTTTCATAGTTTCTAGGGTTGGAAGGAACCTGAGCAGATCATCTAGTCCGACCCCCTGCCATGGCAGGAAACAATACTGGGGTCAAATGACCCCAGCAAGATGTTCATCTAACCTCCTCTTAAACACCCCCAGGGTAGGAGCCTGCACCACTTCTCTTGG
>NW_017728931.1:104341994-104345797 GCF_001723895.1 Crocodylus porosus
AAGATGTTGAACAGTGCGGGCCCGAGGACCGAGCCCTGCAGAACCCCACTGCCCACGTCCTTCCAGGTCAAGAAGGACCCATCCACTACCACCCTCTGGGTGCGGCCCACCAGCCAGTTGGTGACCCATTTGACTGTGCGGGTTTCTACACCACAGCCCCCCCAGTTTCTTAATGAGAACAGGTTGATGTGTGCTTTTGGTTTTCTTCACACATGATGGGTGTGTGATGTGGTGTTTGCAGGCAGGGGGAGGGAAGGGGTGTGAGGGAAGGCAGGTGGGTATGTGGGTGTGTGTGGAGGGATGTGGGTTGGTCTGTGGGTAGGTGTGGGGCAATTGCTGGGGGGACTGTGGGTATGGGAGACTTTGTGGGGGGGTTACTCAAGAGGGGTGGGTCCCTTGGCCCACACAGGGTGCAACCTCCCCCCCAAACAGCACATGGAACACCCCACCCACAGGGCCCCAGCTCCCCTGCCCAGGGCCCACAACTGACCTTTCACAGCAGCAGTGGGGGGACTGTGAGCCAATTCCAGCCGGGTCCTGCCGGCTGTGGGGCTGCTCCTGCTGCTCAGTCAGGCCAGTATCGTGGTGGCAGGGTCCAGTGTGGCATGTAGAGAACACATGCGGGGCCCAGCTGGGTCCTGCCACCCTTGGGGCTGCTCTGCCACCCAGCCAGGCTGGACCTATAGGTGACAGGTCCCGGCACAGCATGTAGGAACCACGTGCTGAACCCAGCTGAGTCTGGGGCCCCTCTGCTGAGGTTGCACACTATGCCATCTTCAAGGTCATTGATGAAGACATTGAACAAAACCAGCCCCAGGATTGAGTCCTGCGGCACTCCACTTCATATTTGCTGCCAACTAGACATTATGCCATTGATTACTACTCTCTGCATCTGATACGCTGCTCTGTTTTCTATCTACTTTATAATCCATTTATCCAGCCCATATTTATTTAGCTTGCCTGCAAGAATGTTGTGGGAGACTGTATCAACGGTCTTGCTAAAATCAAGGTACACCAACCACATCCACTGGTCTCCCCACATCCACATAGTCAATCACCTCATCATAGAAGGCAATTACATTGCTCAATCTTGACTCATCCTTCATGAATCCGTGCTGACTGTTCCTAAACAGCTTTTTCTCCTCCAATTCCTTGAGGATCTGCTCCATAATTGTCTAGGACAATAAAAAAAGGCCTTTTTCAGATATGTGGGGAGCCAGAAGAAAAGCAAGGACAACACTGGATCCCTGCTAAACCAGATGGGACAAGTGACAACCGACACCCAGGAAAAGCCAACCTATGAAATGGGTACTTTGCGTTGGTCTTTCATCAGTCCCATGGGACACACATGCCCATTACGGGACAGAGATGCCCAGATGAGGGAGATTCCCTGCACTCCATCGATGCTGACCTCATGAAGGAACACCTTGATAGGCTGGACACCTGCAAGTCAGCCAGCCCTGACGATCTACACCCTAGGGTACTCAAGGAGCTGGCTAGAATCATAGCCCAGCCCCTGGCACGGATCTTCAAGAACTCCTAGCATTCTGGTGAGGTGCCCGAAGACTGGAAGAAAGCCAACATGGTGCCTATCTTCAAGAAAGGGAGGAAAGTGGATCCGGCAAACTACAGGTCCATCAGCCTGACCTCTATCTTGGGCAAGGTCTTGGAAAAGATTATCAAGGAGGCCATCCTTAACAGACGGCAATATCCTGAGGGATACACAGCATGGGCTTGTTGTGGGTAGGTCTTGCTTGACCAATCTTATTTCCTTTTATGACCAGGTGACCTATCAACTGGACAAGGGAAAAGAGATTGATGTCATATATCTTGACTTTAAAAAAGCCTTCTATCTGGTATTCCATGATCACCTCTTGGCAAAACTGGCCAATTGTGGCCTTGGGTCCACCAAGATCCGCTGGCTGGGGAACTGGCTCCGTGGCCGGACCCAGAAGGTAGTAAATGATAGAAGTCAATTGTCATGGTGCCCTGTGACCAGTGGGGTCCCACAAGGCTCTGTCCCTGGACCCATATTGTTCGACGTCTTCATTAATGATGTGGACACTGGAGTCAGAAGCGGACTGGCCAAGTTCACCGATGACACCAAACTCTGGGGTAAAGCATCCAAGCCTGAGGACAGGAGGGTGATCCAGGCAGAAGTTGACAGGCTCAGGAAATGGGTGGATAAGAACCTGATGGTGTTTAACACCGAAAAATGCAAGGTTCTCCACCTTGGGAAGAAAAACCTGCAGCATCCTTATAGGCTCGGCAGAGCTACGCTGCCTAGCACTATGGATGGAAGGGACTTGGGGGTCACCATTGAAGATAAGGTGAACATGAGCCTTCAATGCGATGCTGCGGCTAGCAAAGCAAGCAAAACGCTGGCTTGCATCCATAGATGCTTCTCAAGTAAATCCCAGGATGTCTTTCTTCTGTTGTACTTGGCCTTGGTGAGGCCACAGCTGGAGCACTGCGTCCAGTTTTGGGCTCCACAATTCAAAAAGGCTGTGGAGAAGCTTGAGAGAGTGCAGAGAAGAGCCACGCGCATGATCAGAGGTCAGGAAAACAAACCTTACAACAACAGGCTGAGAGCTATGGGGCTCTTTAGCCTGGAAAAGCATAGGCTCAGGGGCGATCTGATGTCCACCTATAAGTTTATCAGGGGTGACCACCAGGATCTGGGGGAACGATTCATCACCAGAGCGCCCCAAAGGATGACAAGGTTGAACGGTTATAAACTACAGCAAGACCGTTTCAGGCTGGACATAAGGAAGAATTTCTTTACTGTCCGAGCCCCCAACATCTGAAATAGCCTGCCATCAGAGGTGGTTCAAGCACCCACACTGAACACCTTCAAGAGAAATTTGGATGCTTATCTTGCTGGGATCCTATGACCCCAGCTCACTTCCTGCCTCTCGGGCAGGGGGCTGGACTCAATGATCTTCTGAGGTCCCTTCCAGCCCTAATGTCAATGAAATTGATTAAATTTTTCCAGGGATTGAGGTGAGGCTGACTAGTCTGTAGTTCCCTAGATCCTCCTTCTGCCCTTTTCATAGAGTCATAGATCTAAGGGTCAGAAGGGACCTCAATAGATCAAGTTCGACCCCCCTGCTTAGGCAGGAAAGAGTGCTGGGTTCAGATGACCCCAGCTAGATGCCCATCCAATCTCCTCTTAAAGACCCCCAGGGTAGGGGAGAGCACCACCTCCCTTGGGAGCCCATTCCAGATTTTGGCCACCGTAACTTTGAAGAATTTCTTCCTAATGTCCAGTCTAAATCTGCTCTGTTAGCTTTTGACCATTATTTCCTGTGACCCCCAGGGGCACCTTGGTGAGCAGAGCCTTACCAATTCCCTTCTGCGCCCCCATGATGAATTTATAGGCAGCCACAAGGTCGCCTCTCAATCTTCTCTTGTGGAGGCTGAAAAGGTCCAAGTGCCCTAGTTTCTCCTCGTAGGGCTTGGCCTGCAAGCCCTTAACCATATGAGTGGCCCTTCTCTGGACCCTCTCCAGATTACCCACCTCCCTCTTGAAGTGTGGCACCCAAAACTGCATGCAGTATTCCAACTGCGGTTGCACCCAAGGGCGCATCACATCTGATCCCATGGACTTGTACACATCCAGTTTTTCTAAATAGTCCCTAACCTGTTCTTTCACTACTGAGGATTACTCACCTCTTCCCCAAACTGTACTGCAGGGTTTCATTAAAATACAGCCAGCTCTCCTGTACTCCTTTCCCTCTCAGATTGGCCTCCCAGGGAATCCTAACCTTCAGTTGCCTGAGGCAGTAAAGTCTGCTTTTCTG
>NW_017728931.1:104346042-104357779 GCF_001723895.1 Crocodylus porosus
TCACATCAGTCAACTCCCTCACCACCCTCAGGTGCATCCCATCTGGCCCTATGGACCTGTACACATCCAGCTTTTCTAAGTAGTCCCTAACCTGTTCTTTCACCACAGAGACCTGCTCACCTCCTCCCCAAATTGTGCTGCCGAGAGCAGTAGTATGGGAGCTGACTTTGCCTGTAATGACTGAGGCAAAATAGTCATTCACTGCTTCAGGTTTTTCTGCACTGTCACAAGACTGTCGCCCCCATTCAGTAAGGGGCCCATACCTTCCCTGAACTTCTTTTTGGTACTGACATACTTATAGAAACCCTTCTTGTTACCCTTCACATCTCTTGCTAGCTGCAACTCCAACTGCGCTATGGCCTTCCCAACTTCATCCCTGCATGCCCGAGTAATACTCTTCTATTCTTCCCTAGTTAGTTGTTCAAGTTTCTACTTTTTATAAGCTTCCTTTCTGCGATTTAGTTTACTGAAGAGTTCCCTGGTAAGCCAAGCTAGTCTTCGGCCATACTTGCTAGTCTTCCCGCATACTGGGATGCTTTGTTACTGCAGTCTCAGTAAGGCTCCTTTGAAGTACAGCCAGCTCTCCTGGACTCCTCTCCCCCTCAGACTGACCTGCCAGGAGATCCTGCCCATCAGTTCCCTGCCTTTCTGAAATCCAGGGTCCATACTCTGCTGCTCTCCTTTTGTCAGGATCCTCCACTCCATCTGATGGCCACTGCTGCCCAAGTTTCCATCCACTACTACACCCCCGTCCAATTTTTCCCTGTTTGTGAGAAGCAGATCAAGAAGACGACAGATCTTGTTGATCACTTCAACACTTGCACCAGGAAGTTGTCTCCAACACTCTCCAAAAACTTCCTAAAATTGTCTATGCACCACTGTAAGGCTCTCCTAGCAGATGTCCGGGTGACTGGAGTCCTCCATGAGAACTGGGGCTGGTCACCTGGAAATTTCTGCTACTTGTCTGAAGAAAGCCTCACCTACCTCATCCTCCCTGTCTTGTGATTTATAGCAGATACCTCCCATATCATCACCCTTGTTGTTTTCCCCTCTAAACTTAAACCGGAGACTTTCAACAGGCCTATCTCTAGTTTCTGGAGCTCTGAGTGTTCATACAGCTCTTTACAGACAGTGCAACTCCTCCTCCTCTTCTCCCCTGCCTGTCCTTCCAGAACAGTTTGTACCCAATCCAAACAGTACTCCAGTCACATGAGCTATCCCACCAAGTCTCTGTCATTCCAGTCATGTCATAGTTCTGTGATTGCACAGGGACTGTCTCAAGAATGTTCTTCCTCTTTGCACTCTGTTACTTCTCCCCTCTAGGATGGAGTCCTTGAAGAATAAGCAGTGAAAGAAAAAATGGTATACTTTAAAAGCTGGCTGGCTCCAAGCAGAAGCTAGAATATTCTCCAGGTGCTACTCTCATTTGCTGGTTTTACCCAAATCCCCTGTCTCAAGCAGGTAAGAAGATTAAGTATAGGAAATGTACCTTAAACCAAAAAAATCAATTGCAAAAAACTGATCTGAAGATAATAATGTATTTTCATGGACAGACAGATGTAATCTGACCAAAATATGGCAATACCTATATTTTAAAATGCAAATCTGTACTACTTTGTAAACATAGCTGCACAAGAAGGAATATAGTTGTGTTATACTAAACTCAAAGTCTGAAAGTTTCATATCCAGTAAATTACTAACTTAATACTTTTTCATGACAAAGTTTTCCTAACAAATTTATATGATGCTATATTCTAATTAAAGTTATACAAAAAGTGTTGAACAAAACACATTCAGTATCATCTACTACTTGCCAAGCTCATTCATATTCATCTGTTATATATTTCAAAGACATTCAAACTTAACTTTGGCAATTTGTTCCAAAAATAAAGAGTTCAGATGTTTGACTGCCATCATACTTAGGACTTTATTTAAGGAATACAAGTTTCATTTTGACATTTTACACTCTGGGAGTTCACATCAGAGCAGACATGAATGGCTGAGACAAGGGCTTGACTGTCAGCTTTTAAAGTTATTCATCTACAGATGGTCTCTCTGTACCTCGTACTAGCACATATTCATTATCATTATCCTCTTCATTAAGCGAGGTGTTGCTGGGAGCTTCATTTGGCAATACAGCTGAAAAAGGCTCTGCTTCATTTTTAACAGGCGCCTCCATCACTTTAGTTTGGAGAATATCACATTTGCAGACTGGGCATGTCCTGTGCTGTAGAAGCCAGGGATCAATGCACTTCTCATGGAAAAAATGGCTGCATTGCAAAATGCGCACAACATCTTTGGACTTGTACGCTTCTAAACACACAACACAAGTCTCTCCATCTGAATCAGCTTCCTTATCACTCTCTTTTAATATGCGAAGCTCAAGACTACCAATAGCTTTCTTGACATCTCTCAATTGTTGACATCTCTGGATCCAAGTTCTTGCTGTTCTCAGTCGTCCAACACAGCAAAAGGTAAAATAGGCAACTGTGACCAGTGTACAGATGACAAGGGATCCCAAATAATGATTAAACCAGGAGCCATAGTGTTTCCCTACTTCTATTTCTACTGTTACTCTGATGCCATTCTGAATCAGGCGTAAGATGTCCAGGCCTTTCAAGCTGACAATCATAACTGCAACAATATCTTCTGCACCCAGAGAAATCATAGGAAACATTCCATTACCTGTCCCTGGATAGTTGTAGATGATCACACCAACCACCCCCTTCTCTGCTGCCACTTTTATTTTGTTTGTGAAGTTGCAAAGGCCCCTCATAATGAGGGCTATCCAGGTCTCTACATTCACAGGCTTATTGAAGCTTGTGAAGGGGCTGCAGGCATTTTGGTTTGGTCCGTCTGGTGGCACCACTACTCCAGATACCTTCTTTAGTGGAGAATTTCTTCCAAATACTCCATTGTCTGATAGCTCCCAAACTGTCTCATTCCCTACCTGAAATGAAATGTTTAGGTGGGCAACCCAAAAGACAGTGGCTTGGGAACCAGGCAGACTAAGCACCAAAAAGACACCAAGACACAGACTCAGGGAAGAAGATTTGGTTTCTCTTCTCCATGCATTGGTCCTAAGCAACTTCATTCCTCTCCCAGCCAAACAATTCCAATAAAACAATGAAAAAATGACCAGACTCTGGTAACTGTGAGAAACTATAGAGAATAAAACATTAGAAGTCTATACAGACAGGACAAGTTCCCTCTGTCCCCTGCACTTCCATAACTTCCTGGAGTTTCATACGAGTAAGATGGGGAAAAATGTTACCTTCAAAATGCCAGACTTTTCAAAATAGTAATAAATGGTCATTGTTAGATAGTGGAATTGTGACATCATGAGCAGCAACCCATTCATCTGCATACCTATAACTGTACTTAAAAGAAATCTAAGGTTTCTCTGTATTACTCTGAAAAAGTCTGTTTTCAGAGTCTGTGTACTTTGGGAAAGATCTAAATCCCCTGTTGCAGGAGAGGGACCAATTTAAACTGCATTTAATCTATAACCTCACCCTCAAAAAAAAGCCCCAAAATATTAAGTGTGAAACAGAATGTTACTTTATGCTAACTGGAGTTTTTACCACAAATTCATTTTATAACAGTGAAAGTATTACACTACTCAATCAAATTATTGTTGCTTTTGCATATCATGGTTAGTCTATTGGTCTTGGAGCATGAAAGAACCAGTATGGAACTTGAAAGTTTTTTTTTCCTTTAAAAAAAACCTTCAGTAACAAACTCTCACAACAAAGCAGTCATTGCCTAGCTTCTGGTTACCATCCTATATCAATCTCTCTGTTTGGTGGGAAAAAATTCAGTATTACCACATTCTATGCACAAAATATGATACTGAGGTTACAAGGTACGGGCCAGAAATAATTCATCTCCATTCCTATTTCACTACTGGAATCTGTTTACTTGGCTACACTTAAATTACACATGCAAGCCGTTGTGCCACAGATGGCTAAGAACTTCTTCATAACATAGTGGTGTCACAATCAGACCTCTAACACAACCTGCAAGAAACATCTCAGACAACACTTGGAGGTGTAAGGGACCACTCATGAAGCCAGGGAGACTACAGATACAAATACATTAAGCAAATTTGGCCTTAAAAGGGAACTCCTTATTTCAAAAGGAGTGACAGACTTAGACTGTTGATATTCTCAGACTTTTTTTTCTAGGACCAGATACTGGAACCCTACATTAAGTTGCAAGATAACCAAGTACAAGATCGCTGTCAGATGGATCAATTCAATTCTGCCAAGGTTATGAATGGAGTAAAAGTGGGTCTGTAGCTCCGAGGATCCTCCTCCTTCCCTTTCTTAAAGATGGGCACTATATTTGTCCTTTTCCATTGTCCAAGACCACCTTCTATTGCAATGAGTTTTCAAAGATAACAGCCAGAAGCTCTGCAATAACATCATCCAACTCCCTCAGCACCCTTGGGTGCATCACATCTGGTCCCATGGACTTATACACATCCAGTTTTTCTAAATAGTCCCTAACCTGTTCTTTCACTACTGAGGATTACTCACCTCTTCCCCAAACTGTACTGCAGGGTTTCATTAAAATACAGCCAGCTCTCCTGTACTCCTTTCCCTCTCAGATTGGCCTCCCAGAGAATCCTAACCTTCAGTTGCCTGAGGCAGTCAAAGTCTGCTTTTCTGAAGTCCAGAGTTCATACTCTGCTCTTCTCCTTTTGTCAGGATCCTTCATTCAACCATCTCATAGTCACTACTGCCCAAACAGCTGTCCATTACTATACATCCCCCACCAATTTTTCTGTTTGTAAGCAGCAGATCAAGAATAGGACAACCCTAGTTGGTCTCCAACACTTGCGTCAGGAAGTTGTCTCCAACGTTCTTCATAAAGGTCCTTGATTGCCTGTGCACTGAGGTATTGCCCTTCTAGCAGATGTCAGGGTGACTTAAGTCTGCCAGGAGAACCAAGGCTGGTAATCTGGAAAATTCCACTAGTGTCTGAAGAAAGCCTTGTCTAACCTCATCCTCCTGGTCTGGTGGTCTATAGCAGACACCTACCACATCATCACCCTTGTTGCTCTCCCCTCTAACCTTAACCCAGAGATGTTCAACAACAACTGGAGAAACTATCTCCAGTTACTGGAGCTCTAAATCATCATACAGCTCTTTCACAGACAGTGCAATTCCTCCTCCTCTTCTCCCCTGCCTGTCCTTCTTGAATAGTTTGTACCCATTCATGACAGTGCTCCAGGCATGCAAGCTATGTCACCAAGTCTCTGTTGTTCTAGTCGTGTCAGTGATTTGGCTGTGCAAGGACACCCGATTCTTCCTGCTTCTTTCCCAGGCTCCATGTGTTTGTGTACAGACACCTGAGGTAATTAGCCAATTGCCCTCTCAGTAAGAACGAGGAGGCCTCCCCTGTTGTCCCTTCCTCCATGTGATTCCTCCAGGATTCCTGCATCCCCACTTACCTCAGGGCTTTGAGCTCTACCCCCCAGTGAACCTAGTCTAAAGCCTTCGTCACTAGATTAGCGAGCCTGTCTATGAAGATGCTCTTCCCTCTCCATCAGGTGGATCCCATCTCTTCCTACCAATCCTCCTTCTTGGAACAACATCCTACAGTTAAAGAAGCTGAATCCACCTGTGACACCACCTGTGAAGCCATGCATTAATCTCTAGGATGCATCTGCCCCTGTCCAGGCCCTTCCCCTTGACTGGAAGAATCGAGGAAAACACCCCCTATGCTACTGTCCCCTTCGCTCTTGCACCCTGTAGTCACGCTCGATCTCATGGTTACTGCTGGCAATATAACTGGTGCCCACACGGATAAGCAGCATGGAGTAGTAATCAGAGGATTGGACAAGTCTCAGTAATCCTTCTATATCTTGGGTCCCAGGCTCCAGGCAAACAGGAGACCTCCTGGGACAATAGGTCAGACTAGCAAATGCGTCCCTTCGTCCCCTGCAGAAGTCTTCAAATACCATCACCTCCTCTTCATGGTGTAGAGAGAGATATACATGTTTTGCTTTTTCTATTTACTTTGGGTTAGGAGTATAATAGCAGAATGCTTTCCAAATGGGCTTACTGAGCTCTATAACATTATTAAGAGTTGTTTGAATGGTTGTGCGGGTGGAAATGTGAATCCCAAGGGTAATACAAGGCAATGGAAGGGTACTGTAGAACAATGGAGCTGGACTGTGAAAAACAAAAATGGGTTTGAGCTGCTAAAGACAAGCTACGAGGACATAAGATTCTGTGAACACTTCTGCCAACTACTAACAGGATGGTAACATCTGCATTTCTACACTGCTTACACAAGAACCTTTTGAAAGGCTTAGGTATCGCTGTAAGATGTATGGTGATTGGAGAACAAAGGAACCTGCCCAGCAACTGAAGGAGAGTTGCACAATTGGTGATTTGCCACTATTGTGAAAAAAGCTATAAAAAGCTGTAGAAAGGACTTCACAGTGGTCCCCTTTTACGTCAAGAAAAGAACCAGAACCAGACTGCATTTTGGAAAAACATGCTGGCAACCCCTCTCCTAATATCAAGCAGCTGAACCCCCATTCAATTGGCCATCGATTGAGGACAGCATAATCCGGTGATGTATGAATGTGTGTGTGTATCTATGGGTATTAGATGAGATTAACATTTTATTAGAAAGAGATATATGGACTCAATAAACTTACTTCTGTTTAAAATAAATTCAAGACCTGCTGCCTTTTGTTGTGCTAGTGGCAGTGGTCTTGATTCTCCCCACTTTGGGGATTCCTGGTCTGGCCTCTTCCACCAACAGAACGCTCTCTTCCTTCTCTGTTGCTAGTGCTCCATATGTGTTCTCTAGACAAACGCGGCAGGTGGGGATGACAATTTCTTCTTGCTGCCAGAGGTCACAAGTTACATCCTCCACTTTCCTGGGACTCCATACCCTCTTCCTTTTCTAGCAGCACCTGTGGCAGTCCTTCCTCCACAGTCCTAGAGGTTTCCTCCAGCATGGAACTGATGAAGTCCTCATGGCAGAGGATGCTTCAGAGCCTTGCTTCCTCCTCCTATAGCTCTCTTGCCTTCTCCGTGAGAGACACCATCAGAAGGCACCACTCACACTGCAGGCACTCCTTAACCCAGCTGACACTGGAAGAAACCTGCAAGCTGCAGTCTGCACAGCACCAACCAGGGCCTAGGGTAGTAATCAGAGGAATGGACAAGTTTCCGTATGCCTGACAGACAACTTACACGTGCAAGCAGAAGCAGAAATAGAAGTGGTAGTGGCTCTCCACTTTCCAGCTTTCTTTCTGGGTCTTCTAATCTGCTGCTTCTCACTTCCTGCCTCTTTCCAAGCAGACCTTCCCTAGCAAACTCTTCTGTAGCTGGCCTGTTTCCTGTTCCTTGATCCTGAAGGGTTCCTGTTTCCCTGAAAACTTCTTTCTGCTCAGCAAGCTTACAATGAAGGATCATGAGACAGAATTTCAAAGCAAACTGCCTTGCAAACTCCCCCTTGCACTGAACTCTGGTTAAACAAGAGACTTACGTCTTGATCTAGCTGCTGAGCTTTAGCCGCTTAAAATAAATCTGTCTCCAATTTCACAGTCCAAATGTGGGATCTGGCGCCATTTCTGCAGTTCGAGCCCAGCAGGACACCCCCCATGCCTCTGACTGGCTGAGGGGCCCTGGAAGCCCCGCCCCTCCCTGCAGAATCCCACATGTATTAACATATCAATTAATGGCTTTCACAGGCTTAATCTCAATTTAAACCAGCAGAAGCCAGTGATGCATTATTAAGCAGTCTAAACTGTGGTTAATGACTTCCATGGGCTTAACCATGGCTTTTTCAATGGTTTCCATGGGCTTAAATCAGCAAATTAAGCCATAGAAGCCATTAATTTAGACACATTATTTGTAAGCAGTCTAGGCACCTAATTAAGCTCTAAAAATGAAATATCTTATGACAATAAAGCAATACTATACACAACATGAATTGTAATACTACCAGCTGTATACACCCTATTAAACAACATTATAAAAAGGAGTTTACTGAAATTCACTGCTAACCTTAAGACAAGCAGTTCATGCTATGTATTAAATGCGAGCACGCTGCACCCAGCCACAGTGGCTGAAGACATTCTCCGTCTCTGTATGGTGAATGTTTTTCCATACACTGAGATGGCATGCTCAGTGTCCACCAAATTCATTTGAATGGTGAGGCAGTGTCTTGCCAGGGTGTAAAGATGTGGAAACCAGTCCCAGAGAGTCCCAGAACATGAGCACAAACACAGGCATCTGGCACTCTCTGACAAACTTCACATATGCAGCACATTTATTGTCATGCTCTTTCCCCCCATCCCTAGATTGCTTTCAGTAGCTGAGGGTCACAACTCAGCAAGGACACATGGTTAGGGTCCAAAATGTAACCGGCACTAAGGAAGGGGGCAGATGGCCTTCTGAACCACAGTAGCAGTTACAGGTCATACCTGTAGGAGTGGTGCAGCTTCACAGCTATTGCCTGAAACAGGTCCCTGCTGTGCTGGTTTTCATGAGCACAGCTTGACAATTCTTGTGATGCCCTGTCTTTGACCCAGCTTATAAAATCCATCAGTTGGTTGTGTGCATGGTGGATCACAGCCTGATGGCTCAAACCACATAAGGACCTCCATGAACCAGGTAGCACTGTCAGCCACAAACATCACTTCATCTGGAATGTCACCTCGCCTTAGAAAATCATGAAGCTTGAGCATGCTCTGTGTGCTGGGTGTGATTTCCAGCTCCTTCTCTCAAACTGCTGATAGTGCTGCATATCCTTGGTGTGGTATATTTGGTATGGACAACACTGAACCAGGAATTCCAGCATGTGAGCACAGGCTCTTGTGGTAGCAGCACAGTGGCATGGAAGTCCCCACTTTGACTGGCGATGGACTCCCTGTACCGGACCTTATGAACCTGGATACTGGTCGAAGGCTTTCTAGAAAGAAAACACCAGGCAATCTTTGGGGAACGGCATGCATCACATGTCACTTACTAAGGACAGAAGGTGCATTTCAGGTGACATGAACAGCATTAGTCAGCATTCCTTGGAGTACTTTGGAGAAAGCTTCCCACATGCACATGGCATTGTCAGACAGGAATGCTGAGATCCTGTTAAAGTCTACCCCAGGAATGGGCAAAATGGTGGATACGGCAGGTGGCTAGACCCCATTTCCCAGCAGCCACTGCCCATGTCCTTACAGCTAATTTACAATGGAGACCCCAGGAAGGGTTGGGCTGTGACAGAGTGGGGCCGGCGTTTCCATAGAGACCCGCCCAAACAGCACTAATAGAAGGTGCAGCTGGCGGGGAGCTGCCCCAGGGCTGGAGCCGGGATTTTGGTGGCGACAGTGTGGTCTGCCCAGGTCAGGGCCGTGCAGGCAGTGGATCGTGGTTCTGCCCTCGCTTCAAATCACACTTTCGCTGCTACAAAATCCCAGCCCCAGCCCTGGAGCAGCTCCCTGCCCAGCCATGTGTCATGGCCCCACCAGCCCTGGGATGTCAATGGAAACCAGCCTCAATGACTGGGCAGGGGCTGCTGAGCAATGGGGTCCACCCTGGGCTGGATCTGGCCTGCAGGCCGGAATTTGCCTGCCCCTGATCTACACCATAGCTGATAATTACCTTCACAATTGCTTCAGACAGTAGAAAAAAAAACCCCAAAAAACTGACAAGCTTGAGGTGGATCAGCTCATTTTGAAACAGGCAGGTTCTGGTTGGCCAGGTCCCCCGTTCAAATAAAGTATGCAGCATGCAGTTGTACTGAGGGCCAGTGGATTCATCAGCCACAATGGGAAAGGAATAATACTTTCCCATCATAGCCTTCATAAACTGTAATTGTGACACAATCGCTGCAGGGAGATGGTCCTGGTGGAGTTTGTTGGCACACAGAAAACTGCCAGAATTTACCATGTTTTGTTTCAAGTAGTCCCTTAACTTGGGGTGATCAAGTTTCTTCAGCAGGATGTTCGCTGCCATTAAAGCCCCTCACCTTGCCAAGCTGCTTTCTGTGGTTCTTTTAAACAGGGAGGACATGGTCACTTGCTTCTTGCTCTGACCTTCAGCCTCCGCAACAGCCATCCTCTCCATGTGTACCTCAAACTCCAAATGACAATCGATGCTGGTTTTCCTGGACACATCCAGAGTCGCATTGCAGGAGGTACAGAAGTCTGCCTTGGTTTGTGTGCAAGATCCCTGAAGGATATGTCTTCCATGGTGACCACTAAAATTAATTTTCTGGTCTTGGAAGACTTCTTGGTGCTCACTTCTGCTCTCTGTTAAGCAGGAGTGAGCAGGCACGCTGCAGGAACATTCCTGTGGTCACTTTAAAAGCTGGCGCCAAAACCTTTCTGGCTTCACTGGCTGGCCCCTGACTGGCTACAGGACTGAAACTATATCAGGGACTCAGCCTCCGATTTGCTCCCTCCCCCACCAAGCTCCAGGATGCCGGGGCTTCCTGCCATCTTCTGTTTTTGCACCTCCTTTCTCCCCCAACCCCACCTCCCAGTTTTGCCTCCTTTCATGGGGTGTGCACTCTGTCACAGAAACCAACTGAATTCACAGGTTCCACAAAAGTTGCAAGATGGTGAATTTGGTAGGTCCCTAATTATGCTAAAACTTACAAGTACTCGCACTTCATGGAACCTCAGGGTTGAATTTCTACTTTGGAAAAAAAGAGCTCTGAAGTGGTAATAAGAAAGAAGTGACAAAGATGGCTTTACTTTTCACAAGTTCTTTTCACAAAACCATGCAATACTTAATAATTCTGTATATCTACTGTGTCCAAAATTATGGAAATTCTAACTCATTCTCCACCAAAATTTATGCAACCATGTCCTTCAGATCTGCAAATAGGCTAATAATTTAAGTTTTTATGATGCATACACAAGGACAATTTTTTTTTTTTTATGGTAGACTGATTGTTCTTAACACTGATTTTAAAAAATGCTGTGAAATGCAAGGATTACGCATCATAAATCCATTCTTCTTTTTTCTCTTTCAGTTGAAAAGATAATTTTTTATAACTAAGCTTCAGGTCTCATTAAAGGTTGATCAATATATCAAAGCCAATAATTTCTGTAAGGGACTAACATAATGAAATCTCTTTCAAACAAGTTGATGCATGTTATCTGTTCCATTTACATGGTCTGTCATCTTGCTCTATTCTGGGTGGGCACTAAAGTTGTAAATAATATCTGCATATACAATACCGGAGCACCGCAAGCAGTAGGACAATCTCAAATTACCATATTTACTTGAATCAAAATAAGGTTTCTTTCCTCGTTCAACACGGGGGGAAAAATGTTCCCCATTTTGGTCCTGAGTACGAGGCATGGGGCAGATGGATGCTGTGGCTCTGGCTCCAGCTCCGGGCCCAACCCACCACCTGCTGCCACTTATGCTCAGTCATGGGGCTCCAAACTTCACTCTTGCTCAAAGCACATGGTAACTCTGGTCCCTGACAGTGCCAATGGTGGTGGTGACAGCAGCAGCTCCAGCTCTGGTCCTACTCTAACCTGGGCTGGGACTGAAGCAGGCCCCATCATTGCTGCCGACTGTCCAAATGGGGCCCAGAGCCACCAAGGAGCTCTATACCCTGGGCTAGAGTGCAGTCAGAAGCAGATCCATGACTGAGGGTAAGGGGACACAGGGGGAGGGCAGCAGAGGGAAGCAGGTGGGGCAGTTAGAAGGAGAGAGAAGTAGCAGACCGCAAGGTACAATGAGGCACAGGC
>NW_017728931.1:104357879-104367703 GCF_001723895.1 Crocodylus porosus
GTGGGGAAGCACCACAGGGGGCAGCAAGTGTGTCTTTGTGGGGAAACAAGTGGCAGTGGGCATGGTGCAGGGCACAATGCTGGCTGCCTATGTCCCACTGCCTGCCCCTTACCACTTCTTGCTTCCCTGATGCTGCTTTCCTTGCTGCAGGATGGACAAACTTAAGATGACTCTCCAAAAATCAGATTATATTAATAGATAATTAGAACACGTTTTATACATTTTCCGTGTATAGGATCTGATTATTGGGGTGGGTGAGATTAACAATTCAAAGCTATCTTGGTAAATATAGTAGTCCTTGTCTTACTATTGTGGTAGGCCCTTAATGCCAAGTTGCACTTGCTTACAAGCTCACCAAAAACTCTCACAGCCAACACCACTCTCCCAACAATTCCAGACAAAATGCCCCTTAGTTCTGTCTTCAATTTGCATCTATGCTCTCTAGATCGTATTAAAGCAGGGGTGGGCAAAATATTGCCCGAGGGCCAGATCTGGTCAACCAGGCCATTCTATCTGACCCATGGGATCCTAAAAAAGTTAGAAAATATTTGTCTGCACCTGGATGCCTGTCAAAGAACAGGAGCCAGGGGCAGTAGGACCCAGGGTGATCTGGCAACAAGAGGCAGGAACCCAGCCCCACTCACCCCCAGCCATTTCCCCGCTTCCAATTTCCACCCTGCTCTAGCACCACATGGCTCCCAGCTGCATCACTAGACCAGGGAGGATGAGGCCCCACTGGTATGGGGTTGTGCATGCGAGCAGGCAGGGGCAGTGCATGTTTTGCGTGCACACAGGCAGGGGCAGAGTGAGAGTGTGTGTGTGCGCGCATGCGTGTGCCCGCAGATATCACAGTATCATAGTGCTTAAGGTCGGAAGGGACCCAAACGGATAATTAGGTTTGACCCCCTGCCCCAGGCAGGAATGTGTCCTGGGGTCCTATCACCCCAGCCAAATATCTGCCCAGCCTCCGCTTCAAGACCTCCAAGGTAGGAGAGAGTACCACTTCACTTGGCAGCCCTAACTCTAAAGTAATGTCTCCCAACATCCAGCCTGAACCTTCTCTCTAACAGTTTGAAGCCATTATTCCTAGGTGGTGCCCGAGGCAACAGAGCCTCCCCCACTTCCCGCTGGTCCCCCCAGTGAGCTTGTAAATGGCCACCAGATCCCCTTTCAGTCTTCTCTTGTGGAGGCTGAATAGTTTCAGGTCCTTTAGCCTCTTTGTAGGGCCTGCCCCGCTGCCCCTTGACTATGTGAGTGTGCCTTCTCTGGACCCTCTTAATGCTAGCCACATCCCTACTGAAGTGCGGCTCCCAGAACTGGATGCAGTACTCTAACTGCGGTCTGATCAATACCACATAGAAGGGAAAGATTACTTCTCTGGGCCTGCTTGTGATGCATCTGTATATGCACAAGGTGCAGTTAACCTTACTGATCTCTTCCTCGCATTGGCAGCTCATGTTCATCCTGGAGTCAACAATGACTCCAAGATCCCTTTCTGCCACCACGTTGACAAGAAGAGTGTTCCCCAGCCTATGGGTGTGTTGCTGGTTTCCTCTCTCTAGATGCAGTACCTTGCACTTGTCTGCATTGAATTCCATCCTATTCTCATCCACCTACCTCTGTAACCTGTCTAGATCTAGCTGGATTCTGTCCCTCCCCTCCAGTGTCCCCACCTCGCCCCACATCTTGGTGTCATCAGGAAATTTGAACAGTGTGTTTTCCATACCCACATCGCTGATAAAGATGTTGAACAGTACAGGCCCCAGCAGGACAGAGGTAGGGGCAGAGTGAGTGAGTGAGTGCACGCGCGCGCAGGCGTGTCAAGCGTCCACCACATACCACACCATGCACATGCACCCACACCCCCTCACACTGCCATTCATGCAGACCCCCCCCACACACTCCAGCCACCCTTCACCCACACCTCCCCCAAATCCCATACCCACCCACAGCCCACATATCCACACACACACCCACATGCTCCATTACCCCACATACCCACACATCCATAGCCCCCAACAAACCTATACCCACCCCCCACAGTATACAAGAGTAAGACTTTAAGCTGTTGTGCAATCACCTCTATGTACACTACACAAACACATGTGAACCAGGACAAAAATATTTTTGAAATCAAATTAATGAAAGTTTTAGATGTTCATTTATTAAAATATAATTTGGTATTTTCCTGGTTGTAAGATAGCAACATCCCTTGCTGAAAGGAGTACTTCCTGAGGTAAGGGCAGGGACTCTGGTAGCAAAGGTCAGGGGTTAGGGGGCAGGACTTCTGGTCCCAAGGTGGCAACAAGGGGGCAGGGCACCTGTCAAGGGGCAGGGCTACCAATGTGACCCTCAACAGCTTGCCAAAACTCAGTAAGAAGCCCGCTGCCTGAAATAATTGCCCACCCCTGAACTAAAGTGATAGTATTTGAAGACTGCTACCATGTCACTTAAGCACCCTTTTCAGAAGCTGGACATGACTAGATCTTTCAACCTTTCTTCATATGACTTTCTTCCAAGCCCTTATCTTTGTTGTCTGGCTCTGGACCTTCTCTAACTTTGTGTCCTTTTTAAAATGTGGAGCCCAGAACTGTATGCAATACTCTAGATGAGGCTTAACCAGTGCCAAGCAGAGAGGTCCTGTCACCTTCCAGATCTTGCCCCAAATGGATCATCATTTGCTGAACAGGTATACCATTCATCCATTACTAGTTCTCTGAACTCATACTGGAAAATATTAAAAGTGATTCTTCTCATGAAGCATACTGATTCTTAAAGAGTCTGTCAGTCAAAACCCATTTCCTTCAATTCTTTTTTGAAACGTCAGAGTTGCACAATGGGCATTTTCTATATTTTAGCAACCAAAGATCAATGCATGTCTTGTGAAAAAATGCCTGCAAGTTAAAATACGTACTACTACTAGTATGACACTTTCTGCATTCAGATCAGTTTCCATGTCAACTTTTTTTCAATCTGCACAACTGAGGATGCTCTAAAGTTCCCCAAATCTCTCTTCTTTATGACTGCACTCTACTATGCCACTCTACTGCAATAATCAGCTATTTAGTGCAAAAAAGCAGTGTGATTATAAAAGGCTACCATGAAAGAAATACGTGTTCATATTTTTTATCTAAATGAAATGCTTTGTTCCCGCATCAATTCCTGCAGTTACTTGGATACCCTTATGAAGCAGGCATAAAATATTTACTTTCCTTTCAAATTGACAATCATGATCGCAAACAATATCTTCTGCACCCCGGTGAGACACTGTTGCCTGTATCTGAATAGTTGTAGATTATCAAACCAATAGCTCCATTTTTCACAACCACTTTTATATTGCCCTTAAAATTACAACTTCCCCTTTCAATGAAGGCTAACCAGGTCCCCAGGTTCACTAGCTTTCTGAAATATGTCCAAGGATTGAATGTAATTTGGTATTGGTCTTTTGGTGGGACCAAGCACTCCAGACCACCTTTTTGAAGGAAGACATCTCTCCAAAGAAGTTTGTTTGTAAATGGGTCAATTACCCTCCTGTAATGTTAGGCTCATGTAGGTGAAAGAAGTTCTAGTAGCTTGATAATGAAAGCTGAATAACAAGAAAACATTTTATACCAATAGCCAGAAAAATGCCAGCCTTCTTTCCCATATGCCAGTACCCAGTAACTTCATTCTGTCTTCTTCCAACAAACAACAGAACTAACAAAGCAGAAAATATTCATTTTTGCACAACAAATTAAAAAAAAAAGTAAAGGAATGGTAAGGAAGGCAGTG
Source organism: Crocodylus porosus (assembly GCF_001723895.1). Classification (NCBI taxonomy): domain Eukaryota; kingdom Metazoa; phylum Chordata; order Crocodylia; family Crocodylidae; genus Crocodylus; species Crocodylus porosus. The sequence goes on from NW_017728931.1 coordinate 104,361,651, forward strand.
GGAATAAGATTTCTATTTGGATATTTTATTAGATTAATTTTGTTAAAGAGAAAGATGCAGCAAATGAAACTGAGATCAGTTTACAAAAAGTTTTAAAAAATCTTAGTAAGTCACTGTTAAGGGGTGGGATTGTGACAACTTTGGTCATAACAGATTGCACCGTTTTATTTATAGATTGAAATATTATTGGCTAGAATTATGTAAATACTGCCTAGGAAATGATATGAGGTCTGATCTCACTGCTACGTAGTCCATTTATCACTGTAACTTCACTGTGAAAAGAAAAGTTCCTTAAAAGTCCCTAATGATTTGAGTAATTGTCAGTAAAGTATGCTTTTCTATGTAACAATTATCTCCAGCTACAAAGCTGAATTAGCTATGCAAAAATTTTAAAAACTCAGATTAAGCTGAAAGCCTTAACTGTATACATCAGATTTAGAAGGGCTAGAAGAAGCAGAATTGTTACAGCCAGAAGATTTGAATATTAAAAATGTTTTGCCCAATAAGAAGCTGCTATTAGCAGTCCTGTTCTAACCTATTTTATTTTCAAGACAACCCTGAGACCAGTTGATATCAGAGGATTAACAGATACAAAACCTTTGGTCTAATCTAAGTAGCAAAGATTTCTAAATTTCCTCTCCCTTCTATAGAAGAAAACTGGATATAGAATCATAGAAAATGGAGGTTGGAAGGGGCCTTCAGAGGTCATCTAGTCCAACCCCTGCTCAAAGCAGGACCATCCCTAACTATTAGGGGAGTACAAAGCAGGCCCTATTCGATTTGGATTTGGCCCAAATCGGGGATGGTGATTCGATTCATTGATCTGGATCACAGTCCCGGATTCGATTTGGCTGAATCTGAGTCTGAAGAGTCGATGCCAATTCGGAGAATCAGTGATTCAGACACAGACACGGCTTTAAGGTTGGGGGGGGGAGTTGGTTTTTTTACATTCCTCGAGGTACCAGGTGTGGCCTGTGATTGCTGCAGTGCTGTGGTACATGGAGCATCCCACAGGAGTGCAGGGAGGCCCTCCATGTGCTTGGCAGCAATCAATGTACTTCCGGCCCACTTCCAGGTCTGCCAGTGAGCATGCAGGAGGCCCCCTCTGAGCCCCCCCCCCACCCAGCGATCAGACACAGGGAGACCCCAGGTGTCTCCCCAAACTCATGAGGCACCAGCCACTGAGCTGGGGGAGCACGGAGGGGGCCCCCAGCGTGCTCACCGGTGAACCCAGAAGTGGACTGGAAGTGCTTCTGGTCCACTTCTGGGTTTGCTGCCGAGTATGCTGGGGAGCCCTTCATGCACCCCAGCATCGCAGCATTCATGAGCCCCCGCTACCTAGAGGTATGTAGAATAAACATTTAAAGCTGCGTCTGTCAGAATCTCCAAATTTTTCCAAATCAATTTGGAGAAATTAAAGGGTCCTCTGGTTCAATTCACATTCAGAGATCCGGCCAGATCTCTGCCGAATCGAGTCAGGTACTGAAGCTTCGCACAGCCCTACTAACTATAATCATCCCAGCCAAAGCTTTGTCTAGCCAAGTTTTGAAAACTTCCAAGGTTGGAGCTTCTACCACCTGTCTGGGTAACCTGTTCCAGTGTTTTACTACCCTCCTAGTGAGAAAATTCTTCCTAATATCTCCTCAGTATCCTCTTATTAGATCTATGTATATGTATTTGAGAAAAAAACTATTTGAAAAAGCAAGCTTGGTTTTAGACTTGCTTCCACACACCACTTATTGCTGTATACTTATTGCTCTAAGTTTTTCCCATAGATATATTCACTTTTGGAGTAAAATTAGCTGCAGGATGTGTGATGAGAAGTATGGATCGTGTCTAGTTAGTGTCCCCTGTCCCAACAAGAAAGGTGAGGTAGAACTTCACCTTCCCAATTTCCCTTATTATCTATTATTGCCCTAATATGTGAACTACTTTTGCTTGACTGTAAAGAGGTAAAGTCCTGAACTGCAGATAAACAGTTCAAGTAGTCTGACTTCCACTGGCTGAAGTCTGTCAATTAATTCTCTGTGTCCAGCGCCAGGCTTTGGAGGCCCCCAATATCATGGAACAAAAGCACTCCTTCATTGTTCTCTTGATTTCTTACAAATGTTTCTTCCACAGACATATTTCCTTCTGGAACATACCATGTCCTGTGGAGGTTTCATCCCCTACTCAGTTTCTTGTATAGTAAGGAAATTTGTTGTTAATATTTTCTTTTAACTACGACTAAGTGACTCTTCTATGTGGGCCCAAGTCCCAATCCCAAAAGGGCAGCAAAAATCCCTCCTAGTGCATTAGTCCCACCAACTTTTCTGTGAGCAGCTCTTATGTTCAAAGATTTCCTACCTGTTTCCCTCAGTTCCCTCTCTAGTGTTGTTTCACACTGACTCTATGGTAACAGATAGACTGATAAAAGGGTAACAGGGAGGTGAAAGGGATCTCTGCAAAATGCCTTCCTCCCCTCCATCTGCAAGTTCACAGTAAAGTAATAATAAATGCAAAAGAAATAAATGATGCAGAGGAATTCGAGAAAAAAGGAAGGGGGTACAAGAAGAAAGAGAAAAGTCCCTTTAGGAGGAAAGGCAAAAACCAGTGAAAGGCAGGCAAATTTGCTGCAGGAGCAGCAGCAGGGATTTTTTTTATGTCCTCCAAATCAGGTAAGACACCTGTCCTGGCTGATCAGCTCCTCCCTCTGTTCCAGCTACTACCTGAAGAACAAGTTCTCCTGTTCCCTAGTGAGCAGAGCAGATCACTGGAGTGGGATTTACATGCATGGGCTCTGTTCCTAGCTTTGCAACAGGCCTGTTGGGAGACCGTGGGCAATTCACTTCACTTCTGCATGCCTTACATTACCAGATCTTTAAAATGTGCTTAATCAGACATAACTCCCTCCAGGTCACTTGGGGCCAACCTCTTTGGCATTTGTCCACAAATTGCCCTGTACCCTCTCTAAGTGTCACCCTGATCCCTTTCCCTTATCTGCTCTGCTGCTTTGTGCCCTGTGCTCCCCGCCCTATCTGCCACAGACCCCTCCCCAGTCTGCTGCATGCCACACACACAAACTGCCTGTGCCACAAGCTGGCCAACCCTGCTTTGGAGACCTACTCATGAAAAGTACCACACAACTAGGTATGGTTGTTATTAATATCCTCCCTCGTCAACTGGTTTAGTACACTATACCTCCTCTGGTCCTCATAGCCTTTTGCTTTTGGGAGGCATGGAGGGGAGAAGTGAGGAAAAACCTGTGTTTTATTTTTATTTTTTTATTTGTTCAGTTTCAGAGCTATGCCGTATGCTAATACTCAGCATTAAGACACACTGGAATAATATTAAAAGCCATCTCCTTTCATTTAGGGAATCTATAAATAGGAAAAGCAATGAGTGGAAACTCAAGAAACATGAAGTGCATCCATTTCCACTCTGGAAGGGATAATTAGATGGTTAAAATATTTAAAATATCAAACACATGTTAAAGCTGAGAGCTCAAGCTTCTGCTGCATGTCAAGAAGCTTCCTAATTGCTTTTTGATATATAATTGGTTCAGCCCTATTTTCTGTGATTCCAATTATATGAAAACAAGTGTTCTTTTAAGCTTTATACAAAATAAATATGGATCATTATTCAAAATAAACATTTCAGTATCATATTATCATAAGAAAATAGGGCTTGAAGGGAGCTTATGAGATCATTTCATCAAACCCCCCCAGTTAGTTCAGGATGATCCTATCCCAGTCTGGCTAACTTGCTCCTAATAGTTTCCAGGGATGGAGGTATCCTGTTTCAGTGCTTTCAGAGTCAGAAAGTTCTTCCTAATCTCCAAACTAAATTACCCATGTTGCAGCATGATGCCATTGTTCCTAGTCCTGTCCCCTGTGGCCACAGAGAATAATTTATCTTCATGCTCTAACTTTGCTCCAGGTATTTGATGACCGTTCCCAACCTCCCCCCTCAGGTGTTCTCTTCTCAGTCTTTCATCTTAAGTCCTCCATCCCAGACCCCTAACTATTTTTGTCAGTCCCTCATGAACGCTTTCCAATCTGTCCATACCCAAAACTGGACACAGGCATGGCCTCACCAAAGCTAAATGGAACAGAAGAATTGTTTCCATTGATTTGAAAGTAACAATCCTATTTAACTGAGCATCTGGTGGCCATTTTTTTGCAACAAGAGCACACTATTAGGTCATATTCAGCTTATGGGCCCCTGGACCTCCCAGGACCTTCTCAGCAGAACTACCCCTAACTAGTTATTCCATAGTATGTACTTGTGCATGCAATTATTTTATCACAAATGCAGCATCTTCCTCGTCAACCCTCATCTGATTGGCTGTGGACCATTTCTTCAATCTATCCAAGTTGTTCTGGATTCTAACACTACCCTCTGGAGCATCTGCAATGCCACCCAATTTGGTGTCATATGAAAATTTGTTAAATACACACTCAGTCCCATCATCCAAATCATTAATGAAGAAGTTAAACAATGCCAGGCCCAGGACAGAACCATGGAGACCCTCACCTGATATCTACTCCCACCTAGAGATGGAGTCATTGATAATTACTCATTGAACAGGATAAACCAACCAGCTATGTACTTCCATCTTATCTGTACTTCCTTAGGTTTTTTAATGATAATATTGTGGGAGACTCTGTCAAAAGCCTTGCTAAATCAAAATATATCACATCAACTGCTCTCCCCACATCCACTGAGCCTGTCAGAATATCAGAGAAGAAAGTCAGGTTGGCCAGATGCGACTTGGTCTTGTTGAATCCATGTTGGCTGTTCTTGATCACTTCGTTCTCTTCTAGGTGCTTTACAATAGATTCCTTGCGGACCTGCTCCATGATCTTTCCAGGTACAGCAGTAAGACTGACTTGTCTGCAATTCCTTGGAAACCTCTTCTTCCCTTTCTGCCCTTTTCTAGTTATCCAGGACTTCACCTGTCCTCTAGGAGTTCTCAAAAAGGATAGACAATGGCTGCAAAAATCTCTCAGCCAATTTCTTCAGTATATTAAAGATGCATCACATAACCAAGTTCAAAAGCATCTAGCTTCTCTAAGTGATCCTTGAACCGTTTTCCTCCACTACTGTAAGCTGTTTCTCACCATCCCTATATTTGTTGCCAACTGTACTCTATGAAAAAATAAAGTTAAAAAGGCATTGAATACTTTAGCATTCTCTGCATCATTTGTAAGTAGATTCCCTACTGTATCCTGTAAGGGACCTATGGATTCTTTGGCCTTCCTCTTACTTTAGATCTACTCATAGAATCTCTTTTTATTAGCCTTTATGTCCTTTACCAGATGCATCTCAAATTCTGACTTGGCCTTCCTAATTTTCTCTCTGAGTGCCCATGCATTACTCTTATACTCTTGCCTAGTACTATGACCAAATTTCCACTTCATATAGGATTCCTTTTTCAAAGAATTCCTCCTTGAAGAGATTGTTGTTTAGGCAGACTGGTCTCCTGGATTCCTGTTCTTGCATTATGCTGGGATTGCTTGCTCCTGCACCTTTAAGTTTAAAGTTCAGCTAGCTCACCTGAGCTAGGGACAGACATTACACATAAACCAGTTTAAGTGATCAGAAACTGATTTAAACCTGTAACAGAACAGACATTCAGTGGACATAAACTAGTTTCAAAATGGCCAAAACTGGTTTGAGATGAGCTTGGTTGAATGTAGTATCAGACTTAACTGATTTGGCTCAAACCAGTTTATGCAATGTCTATTCCAGACCCTAGACACTGTTTCCCCTCAGACATGCCTCCAAGGGGATCCTGTCCTGAGTTTGTTAGTCTGCTTTTTTGAATTCCCTGTTTTTATTCTACTGCTCTCCTTCCTGCCTCCCCTTAGGATCTTGAACTCTGTTGTTTTGTGATCCCTGTTACCCAAGTTACTTTCTACCTTCATAGTTTCATAGTTTCTAGGGTTGGAAGGAACCTGAACAGATCATCTAGTCCGACCCCCTGCCATGACAGGAAACAATACTGGGGTCAAATGACCCCAGCAAGATGTTCATCCACCCTCCTCTTAAACACCCCCAGGGTAGGAGCC
>NW_017728931.1:104368733-104374675 GCF_001723895.1 Crocodylus porosus
CCTCACCAGAGCACCACGAGTGCTCATAAAGTTGTGCCAGGGGACTTGCAATGACCTCGGCCAGTTCCTTTAGAACTCTAGGGTGGAGATCATCATACTCTCAACCAATTCCTCCCCACTTCTGCACAAGTCAAAAGAGCTTCTTCCGCACCTCTGTCAGCTGCATTAAAATATGTTGGCTGCAACACACTCCAAGAATCTGCTGCATTGCCTCTGCACTGGTGTGTTTCCCTCCCAGCAATTATCACAGTAATTAAGATGACGTCACCCACCTGTTCCTCCTGAGTCGGTGGCCTATAGCTGGGGACCTACCTAATTTGTGATTGAGATTTTTGCGGAAACCACAAATTCAGGCTCTGTGAAAAAGTGGGCATCCTGTGAAAACGCATGGAGACCATAAAAAGGTGCAAAATCAGTTAGCATGGGGAAGGAGGTGCAGAAAACAAGGAAGGGAAGGAATCCCTGGCATCCCAAAAAGGGGGGGGGGGGGGCGGGCAGAGGGGAAACAAATTGGAGGCCGAATCCCTGCAGTAGGACCAGTCCAGAGACAGTAGGGAACCAGCCAGGGAAGCCAGGAGGGTTTGTTTGGTGCCAGCTTTTAAAGTGACCACAGGTATGCTCCTACAATATGCATGCTCACTCTCACTTGAGAAAGAGCAGAGATGAACTTCAACAAGCCTTCCAAGGCCACCAAATACATTTTAGCGGTGGACCGTGAAAGACAGTATCCTGCAGGAACTTTGCACACAGACTGAGGCAGACTCCTGTATCGCCTGCAGTGTAACTCTAAATATGTCCAGGAAAATCAACATCAATTGTCACTTGGAGTCCAAGGCACTTGTGAAGATGACAGCTGCTGGAAAGGCTGAAGGTCAGAGCAAGAAGCAAGTAACTGTGTCTGCCCTGTTTAAAAAAACCACAGAAAGCAGGTTGGCAAGGTGAGAGGCAGTATTTTCTCATGGAGGCTTTAATGGGGGCAAACATCCTGCTGAAGAAACTTGATCACCCCAAGTTAAGAGACTACCTGAAACAAAACATAGTAAACTCTGGCAGTTTTCTATGTGCCAACAAGCTCCACCAGGACCATCTCCCTGTAGTGACTGTTTCATAATTACAGTCCACAAAGACTGACTTGGTGGAGTATCATTCTTTTTCCACTGTGGCTGATAAAGCCACTGACCTTCAGTACAACTGCACATTTTATTTCAACCGGGTAGCTAGACCAACTGGGACCTACCAGATGAGCGGTTGTTCCTTAAGGAGACAATACTCAGGGCCCAAGGGGTGACCATCCCAACAAAAAGCAAGGGGGACAGGAGTGCCTGAAAGCCCCCCTGGCTCACCAAGGGTGTCCGGGAATGCCTGATGGCCAAAAAGGCAGTGTACAACCAGTGGAAAAGGGGTGCTATCTCCAAAGAGGAGTATACCTCCTCTGCTCAGGCCTGTAGGGGGGCTGTCAGGAAAGCTAAGGCGGACAGAGCTAGGACTTGCATCCAAAATCAAAGATAATAAAAAGTCCTTTTTCAAATATATATATAGGGAGGATGAAGAAAGCACCGGGAAATGTGGGGCTCCTGCAAGAACCTCTGGGCAATCTGGTAGTTGTGCCAGAGGAGAAAGCGGACCTCTTTAACCAATTCTTCACCTGTGTTTTCTTGGGCAGGGACCGGGACTTCCCCACCATGATGCAAGACGGACTCGAGGGGAACGCCTCCAGACCTCAGGTTGGGGAGGACCGGGTTAGAGAGCTTCTGGAGAGACTGGACTTGTTCAAATCAGCGGGTCTAGATGCTCTCCACCCCAGGGTGTTGAGGGAGCTAACAGGGGTTATTGCAGGGCCCTTGGCACAGCTTTATGAGCACTCATGGTGCTCAGGCCAGGTGCCGGATGATTGGAAGGTAGCCAACATGGTCCCCATCTTTAAAAAAGGGAGGAGGGAGGAACCGCGCAACTATAAGCCCATCAGTCTTACCTCAATCCTAGGGAAACTCTTTGAGAAGATCATCATGGAGCACATCTGTGACGGGCCGGCCTCAGAGATGATGCTCAAGGGCAACCAGCACAGTTTCATTAGGGGGAGGTCATGTCAGACCAACCTGATTGCTTTTTATGATCAGGTCACAAAAGCCTTGTATGCAGGTGTCACCATGGATGTAGTCTTTCTGGACTTCAGCAAGGCTTTTGACAACATCTCTCACCACATCCTCATTAAGAAATTGGGGGACTGTGGCACTGATGCCTACACAGTCAGATGGATTGCAGATTGGCTGAAGGGTCGCACTCAAAGGGTAGTGGTGGATGGGTCATATTCAACCTGGGGAGAAGTGGGCAGCGGAGTCCCCCAGGGCTCGGTCCTTGGGCCCGCGCTGGTCAATCTCTTTATCAGTGATTTGGATGACGGGGTGAAAAGCACCCTGTTTAAATTCGCTGATGATACCAAAATTTGGGGTGAGGTGAGCACACTAGTACGGAAGGAAAGACTGCAGCAAGACTTGGATAGGTTACAGGGGTGGGCTAGCAAAAAAAAGATGTGCTTCAACACTGACAAGTGCATCTTATAAGTGTGCTGCACTTGGGCAGCAGTAACCAGCAGCACACTTATAAGATGGGAAACTCCCTTCTTGAGAGCATTGAGGCAGAAAGGGATCTTGGTGTCATTACTGACTCCAAGATGAACATGGGCCGACAGTGTGAGGTCATGGTTGGCAGGGCTAACCGGACCTTGTCGTGCATCCACAGGTGCATCTCTAGCAGGGCCAAGGAGGTGATCCTCCCCCTCTATGCAACACTGGTCAGGCCACAGCTGAAGTACTGTGTCCAGTTCTGTGCACCCCACTTCAGGAGGGATGTGGACAACATTGAGAGGGTCCAGAGGAGGGCCACCCACATGATCCGGGGACTACAGGGCAGACCCTACAATGGAGAGACTGTCGGATCTGAACCTGTTCAGCCTTCACAAGAGAAGGCTAAGGGGGGACCTGGTGACAGTCTATAAACTCACTAGGGGGGACCAGAAGGGTTTGGGAGAGACCTTGTTTCCCTTAGCGCCCCCCGGCATAATAAGGAATAACGGCCATAAGTTGTTGGAGAGGAGGTTTAGATTAGACATCCATAAGAACTACTTCACAGTTAGGGTGGCCAGGATCTGGAACCAACTTCCAAGGGAAGTGGTGCTGGCTTCTACCCTGGGGGTCTTTAAAAGGAGGCTTGATGCCTACCTGGCTGGAGTCATTTGAGCCCAGTTTTTTTTCCTCCTGCCCAGGCGGTGGGGGGGTCGGACTTGAAGTTCTATAAGGTCCCTTCCGACCCTACTTCTATGATATGATTCTATGAATACCATGTGTGCGCGCAAGGCTTTCTCCAACGTGCTTCAAGGAATGCTGCCCTATGCTGTTCATGTCACTTCAATATGTACCTTCTGTCCTTAGTCAGTAACATCTGGCGCACACAGCTCTCCAAGTTGGACAGCATAGTGTCTTCTTTCAAAAGTCTTCCAGCACTGTCCAGGTCATACGGTCCGGTACAGAATCCATTGCCAGTCAAAGTAGGGACTTGTATGCCACTGTCACCAGAGCCTGTGCTCACATGGTAGAATTTCTGATTCAGAACAGTCCGTTACCACCACAAGCGTATGCAGCACTACTAGCACTTTGTGAGCGAATAGCTGGAAATCATACCCAGCACACAGTTCATGCTCAAGCTTCGCAATCTGTTAGGGCGAGGTGACGTTCCAGAACAAGTGATGTTTATGGCTGACCATGCCACCTGGCTCATGGAAGTTCTGATATAGTTTGAAGGCTGGAAGGCTTTGATCCACCACAAATACAAGGTGATGGATTTGATAACCTGGGTCAAAGACAGGGCATCACAAAAACTGTCAAGCCATCCTTATGAAAACTAGTACAGAAGGGACCTGTGCCATGCAACAGCCATGAAGCTGCATCAGTACTACAGGTACAATGCATCACTGGAACCGCAGTTCAGACAGCCAGCTGCCCCCTTCCTTAGTGCTGTTTGCATCTTGAACCCCAACCATGTGTCCTTGCTCAGCTGTGACCCTCAGCTCCTGAAAGCAATCCTGAAATGGGAGAAGAGCATCATGGTGAATGTTCTGCATACATGAAGTTCATCAAAGAGTGCCAGATGCCCGTGTCCATGTCTGTGTTCTGTGATTCCATCTGTAATTAGTTTGTTGGCATTGGATTTATGACCCAGATTCCTTGTTTCAGTCAGATCCAAACCCTCAGACTGAGCACTACTTAAACAATTTGTACACAGTGATAACAGATAAGAGTAATGCAGGCAAAGCATACCCCCCACCCCGCTTCCCAATTCTATATCTACCAGTCCTAGGGTTCACCGAGAAGATTACAGTTGACCAGTACATAAGTTTCACCATGTGGCTCTTTCTTGAATGTCAGCAGCCTTGGAGGTTGAAGGCTGAGGCCCACCCCACACCCAATGGGGTGGGTGGGACAGGCTGGTGGTGTGCTCTCAGGGACTCTTTGCTGCTCCGAAATCCCTCCTTTTGTAATCTTTCATCTCCAGGTACTATTGACTAGTTTCCCTCTGGTCATCATACTGTCCACGTTCTGTGTCTCATTAGCATGTATCTTTGTTTCCCAAACCCACCATATGCACACATGTACACTACTACAGACCACCCAACCAAAGGAAAGAGCTAGACTGGAAATTCTTAAGTCAGCTCATGGAGGTAGTTAGGTCAAAAGACGTGGTCATCACGGGTGACCTGAACTTTTCAGACATCTGCTAGGAAGAGCAGTCAGCCAGGTCCGACCACTTACATAGGTTCTTAGCCGAGATACGGGACCTCCATCTAACTCAGGAGGTGCACAGCCCCACCAGGGGAGACGCCTTGTTGGACCTGGTCCTGGCCACAGGCAACTACCTGGTGAGGGGCCTGTGGGTGCTCGACCACCTGGGCAACAAAGATCATCACCTGCTGGAATTCACCATCCAGTGCAACGTGGCAAAGGCTTGCAGCAAGGCAGCATCCCTGGACTTCAGGAGGGCAGACTTCAATGAGGTAAGGAGAATAGTTGGGGAGGCACTGAAGTCCCAGAGGGGAGAGGAGTTGGGTGTCCAAGAAGAGTGGTTGTTCCTTAAGGAGATGATCCTCCAAACCCAAAGGGAGGTAATCCCAACACAGATCAAAGGGGACAAGAGGACGCAAAAGGCCCCACAGCTCAAAAAGCATACGGGAATGACTCCTAGCTAAAAAGGAGGTGTACACCCACAGGAAGGGAGGGGCCATCAGAAGGGAGGACTATACCCTGGTTGCTCGGGGCTGTAGGGGGGTGGTCAGGAAGGCCAAGACGGAGACGGAAGTAGGACTAGCTACCCAGATAAAGGACAAGAAGTCCTTTTTTAAATACATAGCGGGTAAAAGAGAAGGTACCTGGTAACATGGGGCCTCTGCAAAACATGCTAAGAAATCTGGTCGTTGCACCAGACAACAAAGCTAACCTATTTAACAATTTCTTTGCCTCCATTTTCCTGAGCAGGGACTGGTTCCCCACCTCCCCACACCAAGACTCCCATAGGCTCCACGGGAGATGCACCCAGGCCTAGGGTCAATGGGGATCTAGTCAGGGAACTTCTGGAGGGACTGGACATATTTAAATCAGCTGGTCTGGATGATCTCCACCCCAGAGTGCTGAGGGAATTAGCTGAGGTCATTGCAGGACTCCTGGCATGGCTTTACAAGCACTTGTGGTGCTTTGGTGCGATACCAGAGGAATGGAAGAGGGCCAATGTGGTTTCCATTTTCAAAAAAGGGAGGAAGGATGACCCAGGAAACTATAGGCCAGTTGGTCTTACCTCGGTCCTGGGTAAGCTTTTTGAGAAAATTATCCTGGCGAATGTCCACGAGGGGCCAGCAGGGGAGATTATGCTTAGGGGCAACCAACACGGGTTCATTA
>NW_017728931.1:104374775-104395999 GCF_001723895.1 Crocodylus porosus
CTCCACAAGAGAAGGCTGAGGGGGGATCTAGTGGCCTGTTACAAACTAGCCAGAGGGGACCAGCAGGCACTGGGGGAGAGTCCCTGTTCCCCCGAGCACTACCTGGAGTGACTAGGAATAATGGTTACAAGCTGGCAGAGGGTAGATTCAGACTAGATATCAGGAGGCACTACTTCACTGTCAGGGCGGCTAGGATCTGGAACGAACTTCCAAGAGAAGTGGTGCTGGCTCCTACCCTGGGGGTCTTTAAGAGGAGGCTAGATGAACACCTGGCAGGGGCCATTTGACCCCAATACTCTTTCCTACCATGGCAGGGGGTCAGACTTGATCTGCTCAGGTCCCTTCCAACCTTACCAACTACGAAACTATGTTCATTTTGTCACTTACCGGTGTCTTACTTTGGGCATGCCATGGCCTCCTAATTTGGTCCGTCCACCAAAACCGGAAATCTCAAGGGCTCTGCAGCTGGTCACTGTGACCTAATGTCACCTTATCTCAGGTTATGAGTACAATGCGCATGCTTTCTACTTCCCCAGCCTATTTGTCTGCTGGCTTAAGACACAGTGAGCCTTGAAGGAAGCTGTGTCACAAACAGGTTTTTAAAAACCACTTAACCCTTGTCATTCCCCTGGACTATTTTTTTAATGTACATTTACTTTACCTACAAGCCAATTCCTAAAAGCGAATCTCTAAATCTCATTTCCTAGCTGTAACAGGGATTCAGTCAGGAGCCCTATTACTTAGCCAAGGTCGGGTCAGACTGACCCGACAATGAACCCCTGCCAGGTGGAGGGGATTACACACCTGGGAGGAGACCAGGTGATTAGCCCGCCAAAACCGGGCATAAAGCCGACAGTGGGACACAGACTGTTTACCTTCGGGCACCAAAAGATGGACAAGGAGTGGCAGAGGTCCCTGAGGGGACAGAAGAAGTCGTACCTGTGATACTAAAAGATGTCAGGAGAGCTCCAAACCTGCGGCAGGTCAGCCGGGAAGAGGTTTGCTTCTCAGAGAACCCCCGCTGCACTGGTGAGTGCAGGGAAATATGGTGCTGGGAGACGGATTCATTGGCAAGTTAGGGAGGAAGGCATTGTGTCCCTCAGACAAAAGAGAGAGGATCAGAGTTATCCTCAAGCCTGGACCCCATCAGGATTGCAGAAATTAGAAACAGTCAGGCAGACAGAGTGAGGACAACCGGAGACTGCTTTCAGTATCATGCACTGGCGGAGAACGAGAGCCACAGAGAGCAGATACCGCTAATGAGGTAATCAGTGGCAAAGACTCTTTACAAAGTATATACAAAAGTATCCAGCCTGGGGATTTCTCAACTGTAACTCAAGCTATCCTCATTGATGAAGTAATTGGCTAGAATCCTGTAACTGCATAACTGTTAAATTAGAAATAAAAGCTAACACTGTGAGTAACTGACATCAGGGTGGCATTTATCCATCTCAGAACAACAGGGAACACTGATCTCCTTGCTTTTCTTTCCAATCCAAGCCGTGGCAGGCGAGTACAAGGGAGAAACAAGGATAAGATCACCTACCCCACTCACACTAGCTATCAGTTTCCACATCTTTATGCCCTGGCAAGATGCTGCCCCACCATTCCAACGAACTCAGTGGATGCTGAGCATGCCTTCTCAGTATACGGACTAGTGTTCACCGCACAGGGACAGAAAATGTCTCCAGTCACTGTGGCTGGGTGCAGCACGCTCACACAATACACAGCATGAAGTACCGGTCTTAAAAGTTAGCATTCTATGTCAATAAGCTCCTTTTTATAACGTTGTTCAATTAGGTGTATACATTTGTATAAGTTACAATTCATGTGCATAGTATTGCTTTATTCTCATAAGATATTTCAGTTTAGAGTTTAATTAGGTTTAATTAGATATTTCAGTTTAGAGTTTAATAGTTGGTATTAGTTAATAAAGTGTATATAGTTGGCATTCATTACAATTCATTACTTTATTTTAATATGATAATTAAGCTCTAAAATGAAATAAGTGCTTAGACTGCTTAATAATAATGCGTCAATTAATGATTTCCAAAGGCTTAATTCCCTGATTAAATCCAATAATTGATGCATTATTATTATTATACAGTCTAAGCCATGGTTAATAGCTTCCACAGGCTTAACCATGCTTAAACTGCTTAACAACACATCAGTTAATGGCTTCCACAGGCTTAATCAGGGAATTAAGACTGTGGAAGCCATTAATTGACATGTTAATAATAAGCAACCCCTGGTTTGGGGCCATCTGGCAATCTGCAGGGAGGGACAGGACTAACAGGGCACCTTTGGCCAATCAGAGGGATGGGGGGGAGGGGAGGGCTGCTGCACTCACACTACAGAAATGGTGTGGAGCTCCACACAAACTGAAATCAGTGGGCACCTACCTCAAATTGGTAGGTCCCTACCTATAGAAGCTCACTGTGTCTTCCCCTCTTCTGCTCTCCCTTCTAACCTTTGGCCAGAAACTTTCAACACAGCTACGTTCCTCTTCATATTGCACCTCAGAACATATATACATCTCTTACATATAGGGAGATGTGTATACATTTTATATTTTCATCTCTTAGAACGTCTGATTATGGTATCCAAATGTCACATTTTACCTCACAAAATCACAACAGCATGCAGGATGAGAAAAATTATGTAACAATATTAAATACTCCTCTGAAGAACTTGTGATTTTAATTTTTACTCCACTGATTGAACAATGGAAATATATAGCCACTGCTGTTTTGTCAATAGCATTGTAGAAAGCTTATTTTGTCAGAGATGAAGCAGCTCATCATTTCAATAGAAGTATTTCCCTTATTGCTGTTTAAGTTCAGTGGCAGTAACTTTTTCTCCCCCAAAAGCCTGAAAGTGCTAGTGTGTGCTCAAAGAGCAGTTTGGCAAGAGAAATTGCCAAAGAGTAAAGTATCTTGAAAGTTTGACCCATAATCTCTCCTGTCACCATGATTTTACCTTAAAAAAGGTGGCTTCCATAAACTCCTAGCAAAAAGGGTGTACGTTCTAAGAGAGTGCATTTGAGCCATGCAACTCCCCAGAACATCACTGGCAGTTGTACAACTGCCTTCATTTCCACCTTAGTGCTCTGAGAAAGCAGTGCAGGTTTGGGAATGGAGAAGTTCGAGTTAATTTAGAATGCACGGAAAACATTATTTTAAAAAGTTTAGAAACTTAACTCTCCTGTTCATTTTAGCATGCAGACTACTTTGCCTTACCAATGTGCCTTAGATATTCAGATATTTGTCTGAATGTAAGATGCCTTCAAATTTAAGATGAGCCCCCAATAATCAGATTCTATACATGGACAATATAGAAATTAGTTATAATTTTCCATATAAAGAATGCAACTATTGGAGGCTCTCCTTAAATTTGTCCCTGTCTCCAATTGCTCCAATGGAGCAAGCAGTGGCATGGAGGAAGGCGATGGGAGAATCAAGTGGCCTGCTCCCCTACCTCTGCAGCCTGCTCCCTTGGCACCTCCATGCCCTGCTGCTGCCTCTGTTCCACCCCACTGCCTACCCCCTCCCACCCACTGCCACTTACCCTCTGTGGCTCCAGCTCCATTCTGGCTGGGGGCATAGGGCACATGGTCTCTCCAGCCCCCCAGCCACACAGAACCTGTTCCAGCAGCGGCAGCTTCAGCCCCAGTTCCAGCTCTGAAGCAGGGTTAAAGCTGCTGCTGCTGCAACCACTGGTGCATGGTTTGGTGGGGGCTGGAGAAACCACAAGCTCCATGCCCTGGGCCAGAACCATGGAGGCTAAGGGGCAGGGGGGGAAGGGTGACAGGAAGATGGACAGGTTGGGAGCAGGAGGCAGAGGCACCAGCAAGGAGCGGGCACAGTGCGGGGCAGGGCCAGAGTCAAAGTAGCTGTCTGTCCCCATTCCCACCCTGGCTTGTATCCAAGATAAGGTGCAGGGAAAAAACCCCTCTTCTTGGACTGAAGTACATATGATCATTTCTTTGGGAAACAGGTAAGATCTGTTAAATTTAGTTTAAGCTGAGTTTGCAGACTTGTCCATCACTACAGAAGACAGGGCAGGATGATACCTTAGAGCAGAAGCGGGCAAAGTAAAGCCCACAGGCCAGATCAGATGCACAGTGGAATCTGCTGGGAAATAGAGTCTGGCCCACAGCTGGATCCACCATTTTGCCTACCCCCACCTCAGAAAATAACTACTGCCTTCTGCCTGACTTTAGACCTGGGTGAACAATTATTTTGGCTGCAGAACCACTTAACAAGTTTTGCTGAGCTGTTGAGGGCTGCACACAAAATCTTGTAGAAGATATAAATTTTAACAAAAGATAGTTTATATACATACATACATATATACATACACATATACATATATACATATACATACACATACACACACACTAAAAATCAAACATCCATAACACATTTTAATCTTATTTCAAAAAATATTTTTGTCCCAATATGTGGTTTGTTTGTTTTTTTTGGTGTGTGTGCGTGTCCCGCGAATGATGAGGGTCTCCTTTATACAAGAGTAAGATTTTTATATATATATAAAAAAATCTTACTCTTGTATAATGGAGACCCTCATCATTTGCGGGGGAAAGATCCCTGCAAATGGCGAAATCCGCGAATAAGGCACTGCATTCATGAACACAGTCTACATTCATGACTGCAGTGCCCTCAGTGGCTGCAGGGGCACAGCTGCACTGGCAATGGCAGGAGCACTGCAGCAGTGATCCTGCTGCAGCAACTGCAGAGCTCCCACAGAGCTCCTGTAACTATATTTAAGATGCAGGTTTGGCATTCACGAATATTTGAAACTCTGAATGCCGTGAATGCTATGTGAACTGCAAGGGTTTCCGAGAGAGAGAGAGGGAGAGGGAGAGAGAGTGTGCGCGCGCATGTGCGGGGCAGGGGAGAACGTGTTGGGTGTGTATGTGGCAGTGTGTGGGAAGCTGCCTGAGCACTATGTCTAAGGAGGCAGTCATGGGTGGGAAGGGATGCAGCAGAGCTTGCCCAGGCAGTGTAGCGCAGATGCACTCCGTACCCCTACCCAACTGGCTCGTGTCTGCGCCCATGGCACAACATACGGGGCCAAGCCCCACCTGCTCTTGCCTAGGACAACCTGAGCCACGCTTCTGCCTGCCCTGGCCCCAGCTAGTGCACACAGCTTCCTGGCAGGACTGCTCTTGGTGTGGCTACACACACCAAGATGCTGTTTGGCTCCTCCCATCTCTAGAGGTTCCTCCTCCTTCTTCCCCTGCTGCACCACTCTGGGTGTGGGGTGGGGGTGGGGCAGGGAGGATGCTGCAGCCAGTGCAATGCAGTGCGGGGCTCCAGCTCCTGGCTGCCTTCTACCCACTCTGTCTGCCCAACATAATGAGCAGCTACCTGCGAGTGGCCAAATGGGTGGAAGGCAGTTGGGAGCCCCATGCACTGGGGCAGGAGCTTCTCAGCTCCAGCTTCCGCCCCACCTTCTGTGGAACAGCAGGGGCAGAAGCTGCCAGAGGTGGGAAGAGCGGAGCAGCCCCTCCAGGAAGCTGTGTATGCCAGCTGAGGCCAGGGCCATTAGGCCACACAGGCAGGAGCATGGTGTGGGCTGCCCCTCATGGAGTTCAGCCCCATGCCAAGCTCCATGGGGGCAGCCATGTGCTGAATCCAGTCAGCTGGTAGGCCACATTTTGCCCACCCCTGTTTTAAACTAAACACAGCTATCTAGCTCTCTCTTGTCCAACATTGGAACGGATAACAGTAATATCAGAGAAACATTCAGAAAAGGTGTTATCTTTAAATACCAATTCTCTATGAGACTCTCAACTGTTTAACATATATGTGCATGGCAAATATTAACTAAAGAATAACACTGTCGCATTAACAGAGAAGCCAGAGAGCATGTGAATGGTGACTTCACAGTTCTCATAAACAAAGTGGTATACACTGATGACTTTGTTTCCAAAGACTTCTGTGCTTGCATGAGAGAGATGGGAGCAGTTAGTGACTGGGGGCGGGACAGAACATACAGGAAGATGACAGGAAAGAGTCCTAGAGTCCCAGAGGACTAGGACCAAATGTTTTCACCCCAACAAGGCAAAGAATGGAACTATGTGCCTGGGAGACAGTGGCCTGGAACACCTGGAGACTGGAACCCTCTATGTCTAATCAAGGTGGGCAATTTGTAAGGCATTTGAAGAGTCAGAGACCTAAGAGAAAGGTGGCATGAGAGAAAAAGGAAGGAAGCAGACTGACTGTGGATGGTAGAAATTGAAGGGAAGGAGGCTAAATGATGACAGAGGGGAGACAGAAAATTAAAAATAGGTAACATTCATAATGCAAAATATAATGCATTGTTAAAAAAGTTTACTGCAACTCTTTTAAAACAATATCTTCTTCTATCATAAACATACCCCTTGCTTCCTTCAGCTCTAAACTGTATTCATCAGGTATCAAAAGACTAAGAATACATTTTTTCCCTTGACTGATTTTTCATAAGGATGATCAATTCAAAATGCTGGTGGAAAAGTGGTAACACCCATGATTGCTCCAAATAACTTCTGAATCTTAAAATCCTTCTTTACATTTGATAATCACGCAGCTGGCTGCCCTTCAGACAGCAATGCTTCAGTGGCAAGACAAATGAAAGTTTGGACTGCAATCTAATCCCTTTAGATTTTAGCACGCAAAGTGTAAATGTTTATAAATTAGACAATTTTTATGCATTCCAATTATGTGTCAAGGTTCACATACATTTAATAGTAACTTTGAGGCTTTGAGGGTAGCATGGTGCTTTGAGAGGGAGGGACAGAGTACATGTCACAATTTTAACCCTTTCACAGCTGCTGCTGAATTGGCAGTAGTTTTTGGCTTAGTTAAGATTCAGCCACTTGGCCAGCCATGGCTCTGGAAAAATCCTTCTCTTCTTCATTCTGTCTTTTCAAAACAAGATCCTTTTCTTACTTGGGGAGTGTGTGATAGGTGGTAAAAAGAGTATTTCCAATGCCTCGTTCTGCAGAGCACTTCACTTCCAGACACAACTGAGGATAAGAGGACACTTCATTTAAAATTCTTGACTGGAGCTGTGGAATAACAAAGCATCCACATTTTTTTCTGCCCTGGCAACTTTAGGATATAATTCTGCAATTTCCTCTGCTTAGTTAAAGGTTGTTGTAGTGTTAATTTGTTAAGCTACTGATTCACAATGAATATGCCACGAGCTTCTGCAGACATATGCTGATATACAGCGTTACTTTTAACATATTGTCACTTTCAACATACCATTGAACACAAGAAAGATTCTCTTTGATAATCAGTTAAACTAATATTTTTACCATGTGCCACTATAAAAGAGCATAATAATCCTCTGTGAATTTAACTCATTCTTCCCCTGGCTATCGAAATAGCCTAATCACTGCAGCTAATTCACCAAGTACACCTGGCAAAAGTTATTCCTTTACCTAAAAATCACTGCTATATTTAAGGAGTCACCAGAAGTGGATAGTTAACACAGAATCATGGGCATCCTTTATTTTTTTCTAGAAGCTTCTCTTTCACTCATTATAGTTCAATTCTTTTCTACAAGAGAACCTTAGAGTGCAGGGGTGTCAAACTCATCCGCTCGGTGGGCTGAGCAACACCGACCTCTGTGTAGCGTCCGTGGTGCTGGTTCCAGCACATGCACCTCACAAAGCACATACCACCAGCCCCACAGGTTGCCTGCTATCTGTGACAGGCTGGGCCTGGCGCTGCAGGCCACACAGAACATCAATGCAGGGTGCCACATGCAGCTCGTACCCTGGACCCATTGTGCTGCCTGCAGCACTAGGTCCACCCCGCATTCTGCTGGCAGAGCATGCTTTGTGCCAGGCCCAGGGGCTCCATGCACACCAAGCTCCAGAGCCAGCTGGGCTGGACCCACTGTGCATACTGGCAAGACAGGGCCAGTCAGTGGGGCACTGCACGCAACACTACCCTGTGTTTGCCCTTTTTCTGTGGGCAGTGTGCATGGCTGGCCCAGCCCTGGGCAAAGCATTTGCCAGCCTTGGGGCTCGGTGCACATAGGCTAGATCTGGCATTGCACATGGTCCCACGGAGAAAGGATCCGCTGGTACCATGCAGGAAAGAGAGAAGAGAGAGGGAGTGGGGTGGAGCTGACGGGTTTGGGGGATTGGGCTGCATAACGGTGGGAGGGTGAAAAACCGCGAGCTGTGAGAACAGCCAAGGTTCTCCACAACCTGCGGTGAAGTTACTTCTATCCTGCTTCTGGGGTGATTTACTACGCCCTCTCTCACTGGGGAATTAACTTCTTATTCTTCCATCGTTTCAAAGCATGGCAGGTGAGCCCCAGAGAGAGAGAGATATTGTTAGTCACCACCACCCAGCCACAAGTATATTTAAGTCTTTTGTTCAGTCTGTTTTAAAATAACTGTAGCATTAGAACTTCAGCTCCTTCCAAAGGAATTAAGGATGTTTAAATTATTTTGAAAAGTAATTCTAACATAGCAACTCAGTGGACATTTTGAGGATTCAGATAATAAGGGGCTGGAAGGGACCTTACAAGATCGTCGGGTCCAGCCCCTCTGCACTAGGCAGGAAAGACAACTGGGGTCAGGTCACCCCAGAGAGATGACTATCCCATCTCCTCTTGAAGATTTCCAGGGTAGGTGACTGCACCACCTGGACAGAGTTTATTTCAATCTGGATACCATGACTGTGAAGAAGTTTTTCCTAGAGTTGAGCCTGAAGTGGTCTTCCAGGAGTTTGAAGACATTACTTTTGGTTTTCCCCAAAGGTGCCCTGGTGAACAGTTGTTCACCAAGCCCTTGATGTATTTCTCTGATGTAGTGGTAAGCTGCTACCAAGTCCCCTCTCAGCCTTTTCTTTTTTAGGCTGAAGAGGCCCAAGTCCCTCAGCCTTTCTTCATACAGCTTGTTTTGTAAGTCTCTGATCATATGGGTGTCTCTTCTCTGGACTCTCTCAAGGTTTTCCACATCCTTGTTGAAGTGTGGCACCAGGAACTGGCCTCAGTACTCCAGCTACTGTCTCACCAATGCTGAGTAAAGTGGAAGAATCACTTCCCTGGTTTTACATGAGATGCATGCCAGAGTATCGTTTGCCCTGTTGGCTATAGCATTGCACTGACAGCTCATGCTCATGCTATGGTCTATTATTACCCCTAGATCCCATTCAGTTGTGGTGCTAGTCAAATTGGCACCACCAAGCCTATAAGCATGTTGGGGACTGTTTGTCCCCAGATGGAGCACTTTACAGTTCTCAGGGTTGAACCTCATCTTGTTCTGAACCACCAGCTCTCCAGCCTGTCAAGGTCACCTGTATCTGCAGCCTATCTTCAAGTGTGACCATGCTCCCCCATAGCTTCGTGTCATCTGCAAATTTGGCCAGCGAGCTCCTCATCCAAATCATTGATAAATATGTTGAAAAGCACAGACCCCTGAGGGACACCACTGGCCCCCTCTTGTCAGGATGACAGATCCATTCATAAGAACTCTCTGGGTCCTACCTCACAGGCAGTTTCCTACCCACCTACCCATTAAGCAGTTTAAGCCCACAATCCTCCAATTTTCCCTGTGAGAACATCATGGCATACCAAATTAAAGGTCTTTTGGAAGTCTAGGTATATAATGTCGACCTCCTCTCTCTTATCCAAGTGGCAAGTTACCTGGTCATAGAAGAAGATGAGACTGGTAAGATAAGACCTGCCCGTGACAAAGCCATACTGGCTGTTGTTCAGAATCCTACTTTCTGCAAGTGTATCACACAGGCTCCTTGATGAATTTTTCCTGGGACTGAAGTTAGGCCAACTGGCCGATAGTTGCCAGGGTCCCTTCTCCCCTTCTTGAAGACGGGAACAACACTGGCCCTCTTCCAGTCTTCAGGCACCTCCTCCAAGTGCCATGGGTTTTGGAAGAGTTTTGCCACAAGTCCCGTGATCACCTTGGCCTGCTCCTTCAGCACTTCTGAGTGAAGTGCATCTGGTCCTGCTGACTTACAAATGTCTAACTTTTCTAACTGATCATGCACCAGCTCAATGTCAATAGTAGGAAGGCAGTCAGTCCCGCCATATCCCCTTTGAACCTTATCTCACATGATTTTCCCCTTGGTCCAGTGAAATACCGAAGCAAAGTAATCATTCAGGAGTTCAGCTTTTTCCTGAATGTCGGTAACCCGCTGTCCTGAGGTGTTAAGCACTAGCACCATGCTTCTGTTTGTTTTCCTTTTGTTCCCTACATACTTAAAGGAGGACTTCTTATTGTCCTTAATTCCCACTGCTAACTTAAATTCAATTGCGGCCTTAGCTTTTCTAACCAATAACTGAAGCAGCCATTAGCCTCCTGCTATAGAAAAGCTACTATATTATGCCACAGTACGGCTCAACTGTTTCTTGTAATTGTCGTTGGCCGATTAGTCAACATATTAATGAATTTTTAATGTTCTGAAAAGAATTGCTGCACTCATGTCACCTCTAATGTTAAATCCCAGAAACTTGAAAAGTTAGAATCTAATTTCAAATGCTCATTATTTTCTGTTACTTCACTTAACTTATAATAGTACTTTGACTAATGCATCAGATTTTTCATTTTTATTAGAGCTTTTTCCATGCTAGCCTGAAAAGTTATTTCCCACTTACTTGGGTAAAAAACCAGGCTTCTTGTGATCTAAGTAGCTACTATAAACTGTAAATGAATTCCGCCCCAGAGCATTTGAAAATATTTTTATTATCCACCTGGTAGCCTTGGAAATACACAACTCATGATCTGAGGCTTCTAATTTCAAACAGACATCAGTTCTGTATTTGATGTCCTGAAAAGCCCTCTTGTGAGGGTATTCCATCACACCTCTATGACACAGCCAGATGACTCCTCATTGCTATGACTACTTATGAAAATGGCCATGTCACTCTTCTCTTACAACCGTTTGAAATATAACCAGTTGGTATTTCAACATATTGCAATGTGTACAATGCAAAAGAATGGACTACAACATAATTAAACGATTCAGATTTTTGGCAAAAAAGTAGTAAACAAAATAGCTGCTCCAGAAGAGATGTAGGAATAAAGGGAAGGCAAGTCAAGTATGTGTTATCACCACAAGGGTAAAGGTGTTACCCAGCTGCTCAATACAGAAAAATCATTTTAGGAAATTATTGTTAAGCGTGTGTTATAGTAATATCCAGCAGCCTACCAATATGGGGCTTCATTGTGCTACACATTGTATGGACACAAGAGTAGAAGCCTCTGTTATGAGTAATTTACAGTCTAAACCAGTGGTACTCACCCTTTCAGAGCAGCAGGCCAAGTGCTTCTGACTCAGCTGCACTGTGAACCACTTCTCTCCTCCAGAAAGGGAGGGTGGGAAGGAGAGAAAGAGAGCATACCTTCCATAAGCAGTGCCTGCCATAGGGGATGGGAAAGGGAGAGAGCAGGGAGGACTGCAGAAAGGACAAATTGCAGGGTAGGGAAGGATGTGCACCCACCTGAGCTGTGTGGTGCTGACCCCTTGTGGCCTCAGACAGATCCAGTCGCTCTGGAGGCCAGATGCAGCCCACAGGCCAAAGACTGTAAAACAGTCTAAAGAATGAGAGTGATGGCACCAAACTTCTTGTTAGCTTTATGACTTCTGGGGAAGAAGGGCACAAAAGTTAGCTAGGACCAGATAAGCTACAGGAAAAGGGACACTGAATGGAAAGGAGGTGAAGGGGCAGGATGGGGGAGAAATGGATAGAAGGAAGACAGACAAGGTGAGCGTGTAGAGCAAGGGAGAGGAGGTTCTGAGGGAAGGGCAGAAGCAAGTTGGAGCCTACAGCCACAATCTGGTCAAACACCATAGGAAGTTGCATGAATATAAGCCTGTAAGCTTTGGCCATTTCTATAAATGTTCCTACTAGCTGAGTTTCTGGCTAGTTCCTTTCTGCAGATGCCATCCTTCCCCAACCTCAGACCTTACAGCAGGGGAAGGTGAGACACCTAAATTCCTCAATTACGGGGAGGGCAGGGCCTTGCCTGCACAGTTCTGAGTCCAGGGTAGTGCTGCTGAAGGGGTGTTGGCTCTTTTGAGCTAGTGCAGCAGTCCCTGTTCAGGCTGCTTCTGTAGCCAGACCTAAACTATTAGCATTACACAATTTAGAGCAATTCATGGTACTCCACTGAACAGAAAAGCAAGCACAAGATTAGAGGAAACTTACTAGGTTCCGTTACATGGAAAAATACAATTATGCAGTAAAAGAGCAGTTATGACAGCACATTAGTGTTCCAAAATGCATGGTATGGGTCTAACAAAACAAACACAATTGGAATGACTCACAGTGATAGAGCACACTAGAAGATGCTGCCTCTGGATTAGCTTAAGCTCCCAGTGTGCTCTTTACTCAGTATATCCAATTGGTTTTGGCAGATGTTTCTTCACATATTAGACAGTGCCAAGTTCAGCATTTATAATCTCCAAGGTAATGTGCTTTTGACAGATTCCATTTGGAATCTTTCTGCATCAACAGTACATCAAAGCCCAAAGCTCTCAGACACAGAACAAGGTGCAGTAATAACAAACTACATTCTAAAGCAGAGGCTGGAAACCTGTGGCTCACAGGCTGGATATGGACCACAGAAGGGTTTGGATCTGGCCCACAGAGCTGGCCGCCAACAGAATTCAGCAACCAGATGATTCAGCAGCACGGGAATCCACAGCACAGGGCACTATGGTTAGGGACAGAAGTTACACATAAACCAGTATAAGTGATCAGAAACTGGTTCAAAACTGTAACGCAACAGAAGTTCGGTGCACATAAAACTCTTTCAAAATGGCCAAAACTGGTTTAATATAAACCTGGATGGATGGAATATCAGATTTAACTGATTTACAATAAACCAGTTTATGGAACTTCTCTCCCAGATCCCCCCCAGATTCAAGTTAACTCACAGTCCCCCAACATCCCAAGATGCTTTGCAGGGTGGGAGGGCTATCCTTAGCCCAAGCTATCTGCTTCAGTTGAGGAAGCAGGCGCGCTCGAGCATTCCCTACCTTCTGGCCTGGACCACTGCAGGCACGTGACTGCATGTCTGGAATCAAAAGTGAATGTCTGTTCAGTTGCTTATTGGTTCAATCTACACAGCTTACACTAACCCGCAAGACTAAATTGATTCAGCCTTGGGTTTTTTTTGACTGTTTGTACTTAACCCATGTGACCGTATGTGACAATGGAGGGATTTGGTAGGATTCCATGGCAGGGCAAATCAACATTGTCCAGGTTGCAGCCCTACCTTAGTAACCCATTGCTCAAAGTTTGCTGCCTCCTTGTTCTAGAGCAGCGTTCAACACTGCAGGACGCACAAATGGCCCAGCCCAGCATGCAAGGCCATGTCATCTGGCCCACAAGACTGGAAAAAACTAGCAGCAACGGAGGGGCAATTAATGTTGCCCCTGCTCACCCACCACCAAATTTCTGGACTCCTGGGGAGCCCCTCAGGCCAAATGACATGGCCTTGCAAGCACCACTGTTCTAGAGCACTAGAAGCAATACAAATTGCAATATCTAAAAACCTACAACGCTGAAGAGAATCTAGGGCAGAGAACTTTAGTGAAAAAAAGTAGATGTGCTTGATGATTTCACTGTTCCTGTAAACCTTTGCAACTTAATAACAGAAGGCACCAAAATAAGACTATAGCCATTGTGGTACATGACCAATCTATATGAGGAACCTTTGCAGAAGTAGGAATTTTTTTTAGCAGCGGTAGAAAGAGATTCTTATCCAAACCCCAAAACAGATTTGCTCTCAGTCCAAGTCATATTGAGAACATATTTCAGCAATTTCTCTCATTTCCCTAGCCTGAACAAGAATAAACTGTCTCTTTCATTGGCACTTGGAAGCTTTAGTTAAGATATTTATAGCTCACAAAAAGCACAATTTCTTGCAACATGCAAATCATTAATTATTACTGCATGTAATCAATTTTAGTTTGTAAAATACAGTTTTCATAAAACTAAACTGTTCAACTAAAAACCAGCTTATATAAGCTTCTTTCACTAGACTGTGTGCATTAAGTGCTTGATTTACTGCATATCAACTACTATTAGTAAAAATAATATTACACTTAAAACTCTACAGGGTCAAAAAAATGAAAATAAGGCTTCAGATTAAAAATAAACCAAATTTGGTGTAACAACATTACTTTAAATGTAGTAAAAACAATGCAAGCCTTTATTTCAGATCTAAGGTATGAAAATAAAAGTCAGTATTATCTCACCAAAATCTTAATACAGAATCACAAAGAAGTAGGGCTAGAAGAAATCTTCAGAGGTTGTCTAGTTCAACCCCATGCCGGAGAGACAGGATCATCCCTGACCAAGCCATCTTCTAATAAATGCACTGTCTAATTTGTTTGTAAAACTACACTATCAACCCTGACACACAACCATAAGGTGCGACACAACCTACCACACAAAGCACGCAGCTAATTATGATCTTGCTCATAGGATTTCCCATTCCTCCCAATCACACTTCTTAGTATTTCAAAAAAAGATCAAAAAGGGACAACACACAATTCCCTGCCCCCCTTCTTCCAGTTATAGCTAGCTGGAAATTCCATACATTGTCACATGACCCTAAAAAACTAAAGTTCCTACTTTGTGAAGTGAATAAAACCAATGTGCTCTACACAGCTAAGCAAGTGTGGATGCAGAGTTTTTGCTCCAGTCAGCGTTTTTGTTGCTTATATATGGGAATTAAGTTAAAATAGTTTGGTGAGCATTAAATAACTCATATAATACATAGCTGATGAAATTCTAATGAAGACTATTAACCTTTTATTTTATTTTTTTAACTTCTATAACCAGGTACACATCAATACCCACAGACTGCTTTACCTACCTCTAGTCAATAAAAATTGCCAGAATATAAGCTTCAATTACACAGGTCATTTGGTATCACCAGAGAAGCATAAAACAACTAAAGCACAGCTCCATCTCTCCATTTTATTCTCTAAGGCCAGAAACAGGCATTACACTTTTACTGGTATAAGTGATCGGAAACCAGTCTATACCCATAACGGAACAGAAGTTTGACACAGTCTGGTATAAAAATTGTGGAACCTAGTCTAAGATTTGCCCCCCTCTGCCTCTGCCCCCCACCCCCAACCAAAGGGTGAGTGTGTACTCTATTTGCTACCAATCTAAACTATGGCACTTACAGAAAACTGTGCGACTTAGATCAATTCCACCTCAGGCTTTCTGAATATCTGTATTTAGCCTAATTGCCTCCTACATGTTTGTTCTTTCCCTTATAACCACATGCAACCCAACTTTCTCTTTTTACTTGGTCTAATTGTTGAATACATCTCGTAGTCTTTATGTTTAATGATCTTTTTCTTTTATTTTTCATAAGTGACAGCTAGTAGCTCACAAAGAATTGCCTGTGCTCAACAGTTACCACCCTTCCTCTCTCATTTGGACTGAAATCACAAATACCCTCAGTGATGGCAACCTTTGATTCTGCAAAGAGATTAAAACAATCAGGGCCCTTCTCTGGAGGCCAGGGACCTAATTCAATGCTAAAAGGAAGCAGTTATGTCAGATTAGAATTCACATACCTGAAACCTCTGCTGTAATTAGGGCTGTTCAGGCAATCAAAAAATCCCCTGGTAGAAATGCTCCAACTACCACACTTGACTTAAAGAACTATAAGTTAGAGTGGAAGCAAACTCAAAAGATAATCACCGTTGGGGGGGGGGGGTTTGAAGAGTCTGCCCACACTGGTCGAGGTCAGCAGCTGGGGGGCACTTCTCCACTTGAGAAGGCTGTTGGAGCAGCCCTTCTCCCCAGCCGCCCTGCCCCCCGACTGTCAGTGACAACACCTGGGGGCGGGATGAAGGAGGGAAGGGAGTTCCCCCCCATGATAAGGCTCCCCCCCCCCAACAGCTTGCTGGCTGGGGTCTTGGAGTGGGGCAGGCAGGATCTGCATGGTAGGGAGGCTCCCTTCCTCCCCCCACCCCACCTCAGCCTCTAGACAGCTGCAACCAGGCACAGGGCTGCCCAGCCTGACTTTTTGCTACACTAGGAACAGAAACCAGGGGATGAGGGGGAGAGGAGAAGGAAGCCCCCTGTCACACAGCCCTGGCCTGCCCCCCCCGCAACTCCTGCCAGCAAGCTGTATTGATGCTCTATTCCTCTGTCTGGCTATGCAGGGAGGAGACAGAGGCTTTTCCGTCTCCTCTCTGTGACAGTCTGGGGGCAGGGCTGTGCCAGTACTCATGCAGAGCAGATAAGCAAAATACCCAGCAAGAGACCCCTGGGATGCTGAGGGAATGCAACCTACAATAACTTAGGATGGGATGTGGTACAGACATTCATTAAAGCACTCTAATGTAAAGTGCTTTAGTCTGATACCACATCTATCCAGGATTAACTTAGAGCGGGATCCATCATTTTTAAGCACTTTACGCACCATAAACATCTGTTCTGTTACAGCTGTAAAGTACTTTCTGCGTGTTAAGTATAACTTCTGTACCTAGCCTAAGTGACTATGTCACTTACTCAAAGACAGCACGGGAGATGGAGGAAGGTAGTAATGACAGTGCCATCTCCCTTCCACACAACAGTCTAGTTGTTAAAGTATTAAGCCAAGAATGTGGGAGATCCAGGCTAAGGGAGGCTGTAACCCATATTTGCTACTTCCCAGGACAGTGAACTAACGACCAGACAGAGGAACTCTCAAGCCCTGCAGGTGAAGCTGCTACACTTTGCAGAAAAGTAATCAGGCCAAAAAGAGAGGGAAGAACAAGCAGAAGGGAATTTCTTCAGCCTAATGATTAGGACACTCACCTGGGAACATGGGAAGACCTGTGTCACAATTCCTGTCTCAAGAACTGTTGTATAGACTTATCTATATTATATAGATAATTTTAAGTATGTCGATATTTAAAATTTTAGTTAAAAATGAATATATCTATTTATCTATAGCTAAATAAATATATATAGAGAAATGTATAGATGTGTATGTATATCTACCTAGACCAGGGGTTTTCAACTGGGGGTACTTGGGATGGCCTCAGGGGGTACTTAGCAGCAGATGCTGCCGCTGCCAGCACTTCCACTGCCGCTTTGCCACCAGCACATTCATCGATCAGCCACAGGGCAACCCCCAGCTGCTGATCAGTCTCTGGAAGACACTCCCCGCCCCGCCCACACACACTCAACTAGCTCTTGTGGGACTCCTTCCTTCTCGACCAACCGCCAGGGATACACTGACCCAAAAAGCTTGAAAAACCTATGACCTAGACAGACAGATAAAAATTATGCCCATTTAAAAAAAATACAATGACTATTTTATGTGAAACAGACAAGTGCTGCTATCTGGGAACATATAGCTTGGAGGAAGGATTAAAGAAGATGGAATACTAACAGAAAGGGAGTAAGAACTGGGAAAAAAAAAATAAGTAGAACCAATCCAATTAGAAATCTGCAATAGCAGTTCTGTCCTTCAGGGAAATGAATATTCTGGGACTAGGCAAGAGAGACAGATTAAAAAAAAAAAAAAAAAAAAAAAATCACATATTGAAAACATTTTACTGTACAACCGCTGGAAATAGCTTGATTCCAGAAATCATCATATTTTCAGTGCCACGATTCAGCAATTTTAAAAGAAAAATATAGACTATTAGATCATCGAATCTGACCTTCTGGTTACCAAATTCCATCCTCTTTTCCCTTAACTCAATAACTTGAACCTGATGAAAAGTTAACATATACCAAGCTAATATCAGTCTTCCAGAAAACTATCCAGTCTTGATTCCAAAGACATTCAAAAATGAAAAGATATTTTCTCTTGGCAAATATTTTAATGGTTAATAACTATCATTGTTTAAAATTTCTGTATCATTTCTAATTTGAATTTTTCTAGGTTCAGCTTGCAGATATTGCTTCTTGTTATGCCTTTCTCTGCAAGATTAGAGCCCTTTTCTACTCAGTATTTTCCCTTTGTGCATGTACTTAAACACTAATCAAGTTGCCCCTCCATCTTTTTGATTTGCAAAAAAGATTGAGCTCTAAGTCTTGCACTGTCTAGTGTTTTCTTCAGACCCTAAACCATTTTTAAAACTATAGTACCAGAGGAGTATATATTGCCCTCGTGTCGGCCTCACCAAGTTATATGCAGACATACACTAGCTCCCTTCATGGACATTCTTATTCCAAAGTGGATTAAAGTAAACCATTAAAAGTCCCTTTTAATACAAAAAAGCATCCCCAGAAAGATTCAGTATGGACTAGTTAATGTGTTTTAAATTTATCCCCAAGCCTATGTCACAATAACTTACTTGTGTAAACATTACATTTCTTCGGTTATCTTTGTCAAATAAATCTGTAATCTCATTAAAAAATATTTTTTCCATAAAATGTTGTTGACTGGTGTTAAATTTACTTTAAACCTTTGAATCTCTACTCATTTGATTCCTATATAAAATTTCCCATTACTTTGGCCAAGCATCAGGCTAGGCTTCCTAAAGTTGTTTGGATCGCTATCACTTCCCCTTTTTGAGTACTGTCACATCAGCACTCTTCTAGTCTTCTGGAAATTATTCAGTATCTCAAGATCTATTAAAAAGTGGAATTATCAACTACAGCCCCCTCAGCTGGTTTTTTAAAGACCCAAGTTACCTGCCCATTCAAAAATGTCTATCCTCAGTGCCACTCTAGTTATTATTGAAAAGCCTTTTAGTACATCCTTCATTTTGCCAAATACAGAAGTATTTACTGAATATTTTCTGTACTGTAAACAAAAATGTTGTTATTTCCATCTAGTAAAGGGCCTCTATCTTTGTAAGAATTTCTTTTCTTCCTAATTATGATTTAAATACCTTTGCATATAATCTGCCAGTCCTACCACTTGTGACTGTGTAATCATGCTCCGCTTGTCATCTAAAACTGGCTAAATTGTTCCATCAAAACTTTTCTCCCAATCCATTTCAGCTTCTTCAACTTTAAAACTTCATTTGTTACATGCACCAAGTGTTATGGATATAATTTGGTCATTCTCACTAGGCAACCACCAACTTTCAAGCCTAGCAATACATTCATGTTTACCAGTTATAATGATATTTAGGAGTTACTACTTCCTGGATGCAGTAACTTCTTCCTGTTAGAAAAATTGTGATCTAAACTTCCTAGAGATGCTAACGATGTTTTACTACTGACTATGTCTTGAGGCGGGCTTTGGCTTCCTCAACAATGACCGGCACATCACGACAAGAGACATGCTCAGATGGGATGGGCTCCACCTTTCCCCTAAAGGTAAGCGTGTGTTTTCTTCTAGGTTGGTGGACCTCCTCCAGCGGGCTTTAAACTAGGCTCGTTGGGGGAAGGGGAAGACGAGGGTGGAGGAATCACTGGACTGCCAGACCAAGCAACACCCACAAATACAGCCCAGCCCAGACTGACAAGCGAAACATATACACAGGTAAGCAGCAGAGGCCAGAGTAATGCTGAAAGTAGGGGGCCATTACACACATCCACAGGAGGCCTCAAAATGCCTCTACACAAACGCTTGTAGTATGGGAAACAAGAAGGAGGAACTCACCCTCCTGCTAGCTGACACCAACCCGGACATAGCGGGGATCATTGAAACGTGGTGGGACTCAACGCATGACTGGGTGGTGAATATCAAGGGCTATAGGCTGTACAGGAGGGACAGGACAGAAAGGAAAGCTGAGGGCATGGCACTCTATATTAAGGAGGAATACCCATCCTCGTCAATTAACAAAGAATCAGAGGAGGGGCACACTGAAGTGCTGTGGGTCAGAATACAAGGCAGTCGAAGGGAAAAAGACTTAACGGTAGGGGTCTACTACAGACCTCCCAACCAAGGGGAAGAGCTCGACCAGGAATTCTTAAGTCAGCTCACAGAGGTAGTGAAGTCAAAGGATGTGGTAGTCATGGGGGACCTGAACTTCCCAGACATCTGCTGGGAAGAGCAGTCAGCCAGATCTGACCGCTCACGTAGGTTCTTAGCCAGAATGCAGGACCTACATCTAACCCAGGAGGTGCACAGCCCCACCAGGGGGGACGCCTTGTTGGACCTGGTGCTGGCCACAGGAGATGACCTGGTGAGGGGGCTGCGGGTGCTCGATCACCTGGGCGACAGTGATCATCGCCTACTGGAATTCACCATCCAGCGCAAGGTGGCAAAGGCCTGCAGAAAGACAGCAGCCCTAGATTTCAGGAGGGAGGACTTCAATGAACCACGGAGAATAGTCAGGGATACACTGAGGTCCCAGAGGGGAGGGGAGCCAGGTGTCCAAGAGTGGTCGCTCCATAAGGAGACAATCCTCCAAGCCCAAAGGGAGGTAATCCCAACATGGACCAAAGGGAGCAGGAGGGCACACAAGCCCCCCATGCCTCACCAAAAGCATCTGGGAATGTCTCCTAGCTAAAAGGGAGACATACACCCAATGGAAAGGAGGGGCCATCATCAGGGATGACTATACTGTAGTTGCTCGGGGATGTAGGGAGGCAGTCAGGAAGGCCAAGGCAGAGATGGAACTGGGACTAGGTTCCCAGATTAAGGACAACAACAAGCCCTTTTTTAAATACATAGGGGGTAAAAAGAAGGTTCCAGGTAATGTGGGGCCTCTGCAGGACACGTTAGGAAATTTGGTCGTCACACCAGACAAAGCCAACATATTTAACAATTTCTTTGCCTCCATTTTCCTAAGCAAGGACCAGAACAGTCACCCCCACCCCCGCTGGGCCCCCTCAGGCCCCAGGGGAGGCACACCTAGGCCAAGGTTTAGTGAGTTAGGGAACTTCTGGAGGGACTGGATGAATTCAAGTCAGGTGATCCAGACGATCTCCACCCTAGAGTACTGAGGGAATTGGCTGAGGTCATTGCAGGATCCCTGGCAAGGCTTTACAAGCACCCGTGGTGCTTTGGTGTGGTGCCAGAGGACTGGAAGAGGGCCAGTGTGGTTCCCATCTTCAAAAAGGGGAAGGAGGAAGACCCAGGAAACTATAGCCAGTTAGTCTTACCTCAATCCTGGGCAAGCTTTTTGAGAAAATTATTCTGGTGCATATCCTTGAGGGGCCAGCAAGGGAGATCATGCTTAGGGGCAACCAACATGGGTTCATTAGCAGCAGGTCCTGTCAGACCAACCTGGTGGCCTTCTATGATCAGATCACCAAATCATTAGATGCAGGAGTAGCAGTGGACATAGTCTTCCTGGACTTTC
>NW_017728931.1:104397119-104414981 GCF_001723895.1 Crocodylus porosus
GGGGTCATTTGACCCCAGTACTCTTTCCTGCCACAGCAGGGGGTCGGACTAGATGATCTACTCAGGTCCCTTCCGACCCTAGAAACTACCACTATGACTGGTAGACTTCCAATTTGTAGAGGAACTAGCCATCAGCAGAGAAAGCAAACTAGTCTATAGGAGCAGGACTTGCCCTTGTGAGAAAAAAAATATTTTGCTGTTCACCCAGGATCCATGAACTTGAGTGTGGGGCTAGTGTTCTGGCACTAGTCTGCAATTTGTGGGATCTATGGGAGGAGGTACTGTGGGGGTGACAGAATTTTGCTGCTCAGGGCCTCACTCCTGCCTGTAATCACAGCTGAGCCGAAGTAGGGAACAAGGCCATTTCAAGTTTTAAAAGCCAGTGACCAGTGTATCGAGAAAACAAAGCAGAAAACAGAAGAGCTTGTGCTGTGTTTTCTGTGTAGAGTGG
Organism: Crocodylus porosus; assembly: GCF_001723895.1. NCBI lineage: Eukaryota > Metazoa > Chordata > Crocodylia > Crocodylidae > Crocodylus > Crocodylus porosus. Next base: position 104,397,571 of record NW_017728931.1, read on the forward strand.
ATATTTTATTTCTTTGATCATGAAATACATGGCAACTATGACACTGAGGGGAAGACCGCAACTATGGCTGAATATGGAAGCTATGGAATGTAGATCATCCCTGAGCGGGTTCCCAATGCAAGCTATGTATTCATCAGGTATGATTTGATGAAAATCCTGTATGACCAGGTGAAAGGGCTAGAAAAACAACTAAATATAGCATGAAGTTTAGTCTTCATATAGGAAGAATATAGCAGAATCAGGTAAAGAAATGGCATAGAATAAAAAAAGAATGACTAGTCCAAAGGGGACAGCGTGGTGGAGGAGAAAATGGATTTATATTATAAGCAACACAATGTGCCCATGTGTAAGGCCAGAAGTTATTTAAAAATCACATAAAGAACATTAGCCAATTGCTAAATCCCATATGCTATCAATATGTAACTCACCAATTAAGCCAAATCAACCATTCCTCCAAATTAAGGCTTTCTCCTTAAGGGTGCTTACATGGTTACCAAGAATGGCTTAGTGCAGGGCAGGAGCTGTTAGGCAGCCAGAACAGCAGTGAGCAGGCCTCTCCTTGCATCCAGAGGTGTAAGTAGAGGTAGGAGAGGGAATGGGAGAAGAAAGGATGGGAGGTGTCACTGAGCATTAAAGAAAGCAGAGGGGGTGCCAAAGAGCTGGGGCTGGTGTAGCTCTTGCCTGATTTGTGGACTCAAAAAAGTCTTCAGCACAAGTTGCTGCTCTTGCACCCCCTTTTTAAATATCCTGGATCTGCTTTGTAGCAATGAAGTTGACTTTCTGTAGCACTCTCATCCTTCTTATGGCTAACTGTATTATTATATTATATACCTACATTTGTCCAAGTATGCAAGCTTAAAACCATCTTTCTTCTAATGTAACCATTAGATACTTTCCCTGTCATGTCTTTGCCCTTGATCCAGGTATATTCCCCTCTGTTTTATATAACCAGTTACTCCACTATCAGTCTCTGATAAGGCCAATATATTTCTGGCCAATTACCTCCCAGAACCTTTCCTCACTATTCCATAATTAACCACAGAGGCCTTATTGAGTGATGTTGAATACCTTGAGCATTACTTCATTGGAAACAAGAGACTTGGACCAGCTATCAAGCTTACGACACATCTGGCAGCATCCATTAGCGATAACTCCCGGCCTCCCAATCCTTATGTGCATACAGTTCTGCTAGTTAAACTGTACAACAAGTTCCCCAGAAAAGTGACAAACCTCAGAACAGGAACCAGAAATTATATTTAAACAGTTGTGACATTCTTTAAATTCTAAGATTTACTATTTCTGCTACTATAAAACTCTAAGCTATGCAAAGTGTAGGACAGAAGCAAGTTTTGTTTCAAGCAAATGATGTAACCGAGAAATACAATAGAGTTACTGGAACGGACCGCTTGCAGGACACTCAATTTACTTGCTAAGGTACAATTTTTAATATGGCTGAAATTGCTGTAGGTTATTATGCAAATGGTGTAAGAAAACTGTCCCTCAGTTACACTAAGCCTTTTTTTGGCACACAGTTTTCAGTCTTTTTAATGAGATGTCAATTACTTATGCAAATTCAAGGAAACAAATATTAAGGGTTGCCATCAGCAGAGTTTAAGTGCTGTATGCTACCTTCAAAAAGGCTTCCTTTGTGACATTTAAATTCAGTAGTCATCTGTTATACAGCATGTATTTTGCATATAAATTCTGATTCACAAATCGGAAAAAAGTAGCAATATCATTTTTCATCTAAAACATGAACCTTAAGCTGCTATTATTCCCAGTAGTTCCATATATTATTCTATAAAGCTGTTCTAAAAATTTATTTCGAATAAGGGAACACCAGAAAATGGTTCTAATACTCCATTTTTCAGTATATGCTAGGGGCCAATGTTTAAGGAGCCACATGGCCGATACTGATCAGATATGCAGCCGGCCAGCATGGAGAGTGGCATTCAGCTGGTAAGTCTGTTGGTAAGGAAGGGGCAAGGGGGAAAAAAGGCAAGGAGGGTTGCAGATTGAGGCCCCAGAAGTGGGGGAGGGAGTGGGGTGCAGCAGAGGCAGGTGCTACACAACCAGAGCGGAGCAGGGGAAAGAGCCAGGGGTGGCTCATTTGGGGTGTGCATAGTGTGGGGGAGGGGGCAGCTCCTGCTGTTGCATGCACCCTAGGAGGGCATGGGGGGTGCTAGCACATGGAACGAGCGTAGGTTGCCACTGCAAGCTGGGGCCAGGGTGGCGCTGAACTTTTCCAGGCAGGGATTTGGGCTGGGCTGCGCAAAGGATGAGCAGCAGTGGGTGCTGGGAGGGAGATATGGGGGGGCTGCAGCCCCCCCAAATTGACCGTAGGCCCCCTCCCAGCACCACCGCTGCCTGCCTCTTGCACAGCTCGGCTCAACCCCCCACCAGGAAAGCTCAGAGCCACCTCAGACCCAGCCTGCAGCATAGCCCTGGCCCAACTCCTGCCTGCCCCCCCGCACCGCCAGGATGAGCCTGGCACTGTCCCGGCCCCAGCTAACAGCTTCAACCTACCCTTGCCCTGTGTCCAGTTCTGGGGGTACACGCTCCCCCCATGCCTGCATAGCAGCATGGAGTTCTGCAAAGTAGCAGGAGCTGCCGCCCCACCCCCACCCCATACTCCCTGGGCAATCCACTCATGGCTCTGTCCTACACCCAACAGGGCTGTGCAGTGCTGCCCCAGCCCCACTCCCTTTCTCACCCCTGGGGCCTCGATCTGTGCCCCCCAGGCCCCTTCCCTCACAACAGACTTAACAGCCAGACCTAGATGCTCTCCACACTGCTGGGCTGCACTCCTGGCTGCCTGCATGCTGTGCTACAGCTGCATGCATGCACAGGGCGTTTATCGGTAGCATTATCGGCCACATTAGCCTAAAAAAGCCGATTGCCGATACAGTCTATTTTCCTTATATTGGTGCCAATCTTATATATGGGTCCCATATATCAGTGCACCTCTAGGATATGCTTGGTTTAACAGCTAGAAAAACCCTGATTTTAACCTAACTTGTATAAATAGGAGAAGGTAGCCTGTGTAAACAGAAAATCCCAACACAGAATTTCCTGTGAGCAGATATATAGTCTTTATGCCATACACTCAATCCTCTGTTCCTATACTATCACTGCCACATTTTGGAAAAATGAGAAAAGGAAAGAGAACTGCACTTATTTATAGTGGACATTAAAAAAAATTAGATGGCATATCAAGTTGAGAGTGACAGCACAATTATATTGCCTACAGAGATATGCCAGTAATACTGTTAAATCCTGTAGTAGCTACAAGATCAACATTTGTTTAAAGGTGCCTTCTTAAGGTGTTTTCCCTTCTCTTACATTTCTCTCTGTAGCTACAAAAAGAAGACTGCAATCTAGAACAATTTGTATGGTGTAGAACTGAAGTAGCAATAGAAAGAATATTTCTACAGCTTGTTTCTACCTGGCCATAGGATTATGGAGGTAGGACAAATTCACAGATGTCTGCTATAGGTAAGCACTGAGCTTCAGAAGTGGCAATTAGGTGTACTGTCAGCTGGACAGTGCAAGGATGTTTTAACTATGTGGACTTTCTGAAGATAAACTCCACATTTTCAGAAGAGAGCAAACTGCAGGTCTGGCAACTCCTCCACACAGACTAACTGACCTAAGAACAAAACATTCAGTAGTTTCTATTTTAGGTTTAAATAAGGACTCTCTTGTGAAGAGGAGTTATTTTGAACTGCTTTTGTGATGTGTTTTAATCATGGGAGCATGTACAATTCTCCTTCCACTTTGTCATCTCCTTGTTTTTCCTCTGTGCCTGCTCAGCCCATTGTTTAGATATTAGAAATTAAATTTTAACAGGTTTTTAATGGCCTTCTCACTTGACCTGATTCTGAGACAGAGACCTCATTTCTTACTGACTTCAACTGGTGTAGAGGGTATTTCATACACTGCAGGATCAATACGGTTTTCTCCACAGTTTTTTAAGGCTTTAAAGGAACATCAAAAGAGGAACACTTAACATGACTATCTTCAGGTGCCATGCTACTGGTGTAACTTAAACAGAGGAGTCCAGGACATAGCCCTGAGCACTTTCTCAAACAGAGCAATGGAGTAAATGCATTAGCTCCAGCTTCTCCCCACCCCCATTCTTTATATGAACTAATGAAGTTATTCCTTTAGCACAAATGATTCCACAAACAGTAAAGTTGTATAACTGCATCAGATTATACCACCCATTGGCAGTCCACTGACAAACTGAATTTCTCTCCTTCAAAACAACTACCAATTCCTTTGTTACAACTTATTTTGTGAAGAGAGTGCTGTCTTAACAACAGCAACATGGACAAGTTAACAGCTAATCATTTGCCTTTCCTAACTTGACATAGTTAAATGTTGTTGTTAACAGTGCATTAACATTTATTTTAATTAAGGCTAATCTGCAGACTAAAACTGCCTCTCTAATAAATGCACTAATTGGTTGCAAAACATTTTGAAAATATTTTCTTTATCATTAACCTCAACACAAACAGAGCTTTTTCTTAATACACTTCTATTTGAAGTTTCCTACTGACAGGGCATAAAAAGTGGTGATGGGGGAACATTTCTCATTATTTTTAGACATATTTTCCAATGTTTAAGATGCACCCCCCAAAAAAAGGAAAATTGGGCTTTCATGGCCCATAGAGAAGATAGGGAGAGTAGCAGGGAGATGAGGACAGATTGGCATAAGGCTCCTGCTTGCATGGCATGAAGAAGCAGGAGTCACAGTGCAGCAAGGAGTAGACCACAGAGGATGATGATTCACTGAGGGTCAGCCTGAGATGCTGATTCTTAACCAGGCTAGTGGGCTAACTTGAGATCCTGTCAAGTGTGACTTGAAACCCTGGGCTGACTTGAGATACCATGGCCATGAGGTGTCAGAGGGATCACCTTGCTGTCCACCACTGAAAAGATTGCAAGAACCCTGCTGAACTGACTCCTTCCACCTGATGAAAAGCTCCTCCCAGAATCTCAGTGTGGGTTTAGGGCATCAAGAAGCACAACTGATATGATCTTCACACCTCACCAGCTGCAGGAGAAATGCTGGGAATAACATAAGCCTTTCTACATAGTCTTTTTAGACTTCACATAAACTTCCACTATCAGCCAAGAAGTTGTATGGAGGATCCTTCTGAAGTACCCACCAAAATGTCACCATTCTCTGCCTACTCCATGACAATATATAAGCAGTAGCTCTCAGTAATTGATCTATCACAGATCCATTCGAGGTTGTAAAGGGAGTTAAGCAGTGGTGTATCATCACTCCAACACTCTTCTCAACATTCCTCGCTGCAGTGTTACATCTGGCCACCAACAAGCTTCCAGCCGGAGTGGAGCTAAACTGCTGAATGGATGGTAAGCTGTTTAACCTCAGCCAACTCTGAGCCAAAACCAGCACCACCACGACCTCAATCTTCGAGCTGAAGTGTGTGCTCACATGGAAGCAGAATTTCAGGCAATTGTCAGCGTCTTTACCAAGACATAAAAGAAAATGGGACTGCTGCTTAACATTCAGAAAACTAAGGTCCTCCACCAACAAATGTCTAATGAACAGTCCCCAGCTCCAGTAATCCAGATCCACAGTGAGACTGGAGAATACTGAGTATTTCTTGGACCTCAGAAGCCATCTCTTGCAGAAGACTGACATACATGAAGGAATCCAACACTGCCTCAAATCTGCAAGTGCAGCCTTTAAACACCTGAAGAAATGGGTATTTGAAGATCTTGACATCAGATCTGAAACCAAGCTCATGGCTTGTCAAGCAGTTGTGATCCCCACCTTGCTGTACAGAGCTGAAACATGGACAATGTACGGGAGACATCTAAAGTTGCTAGCAGGCATTGCTGCCTGTGGAAGATCCTTTAAACCCAGTGGGAAGACAGACAGACAGACCACTATTAGCATCCTCCTGCAAGCAAACACCACAAGCACTGAGGCAAAGATCACCAGACATCAACTGCATTGGGCTGCTTATGTAATCTGGATGTCCAAAAAGAAAACTTTTCCTGGACCAAATCAAGAATTCAGCACCACCCAGTGCACATGGAAACGTATTTATGAGCTGCAATACAGTCTGTCCATCCCACATAGGCCTTATCAGCCATCTTCAGACACGCAGATAAGACAATCATGGAAGACAATCATCCTCAACTGTGAAGGACTGCTGAAAAGCACTGTGCAAACTGATTCACAAACGAAACCCAGAGATTTCAAACAGAACTCCAAAGTATTAAAAACATACTGACTTTTTGTGATTTTTTTTTTAATTCTTTGCAACAGAAAAACTGCTCTATTAATTTTGCTTAGTCAAGAAAAACAGAGCAAAGAAATAAGAGCTGGAATTTCTAAGGGGTGCCTTGGGTCTAGACAGGTTAAGAAACACTGGTCTGGGGTACCCAAGAAGAAGGACAATGGTGGGCTGCTGCATCTCTCTCCGTTTCCCCTGGTAGCCCCTGGACAGCAGTCCTCTAAAGACCAGTCCCAGGGCACACCCTGGTGGGAACAGAGGTAGGCCTGCTACAGCTCCCCTTACCCTGTTCCCCCCATCCACCCTGCTTTTCCTGGGCACTCATTCATGGTCATACCTGCTTGCCTTCCCTACCTGGGTATGTAGGCTAAGTACAGATCATTAAAAAAGCCCGAGGTAGAATCAGTCAAACCTTCTCAGGTTTCTCCAAGCTATAAAAAATAGATCAGGAAAGAACAGAATACACATTCTCCCATCAGCGCAGCAGCAGGAGGGAGGGCGAGTTAATAAGGATGCCTGCACTGACCCAGGCCAGCAGACTGGGGACACTCCTGCAGGCCTCCCAGATTGCCTGACACTCATTCTCTGAGAGCCCTGCACTGCCCCTACACATAAGAATCAGGTCCTGTACTGCCCTGTGTCTCCAATCCAGTGCAGAGCCACAGCCAGCAGGGCTCATGACCTACCTGTGATGCCCCCATGGACCTGATGACTTTGTGCGGAGGGCTGGATACGGCCCATAAGCTGGAGGTTGAGCACTTCAATCTAGAAGACTGGTTTTAAGCTTTCAGAAATACAGAAATGTGAATAGCTTCCAGTTGCATTTCACTGTCAAGTGGGCAAGTACAAACAGCTACACCATCATTTCTGTCCTTACTGGGGGGCAAAGGGAGGTCCTAAGATGATTTTTCTGCCCTGGACACTGGTACCAAGAAGCATAAAGCCTTGCGTTTGAGGCACATGTACACCATACCTAATGGCATCCACATTGACAGGCAATCAAAAAAGAATCCAATAACAGTGTAGGCAGGGGCATTTTTTAGTTCTTCGTTCATCTCTTCATAGATGCTGGTGATCTCTTCCCCCTATCCTGCCAACAAAGAGTCCCCATTATATCAATTTTTTTAGACAATTACATTTTTATAGGACTGCTTAATATGCTCTTCACTTCAAAGGGAGCTTCTGTGGTTTTTTCCTTACTAACTACCAGTTGTTCCCTACTAGGTAGGAAACGATGGAAATGGAGATATAAAATTAACTGTGTAAATCTGGAGAAATGGTAAGACCTCACTATATGTCTCAAGATACCCAATATTAGAGGAGATTATTTCCCCTTAAGGAACAAGGGCCATGGAGGAAGACTAGAACTATTTAGAGGATACATAAACAAGGAACAAGATGGAATTAAAAGGAAATAGAAATGAAAACAAGCCATTTTAATTAATTTAATTATAATCCCTTTCTGACAGTAAAATATTGAAGCATGGGGCAGCAGGGTAGTGGAAGGTAACAGCAACAATTAAGGGTATAAGAGATTTAAAGCCTCACATTCACAATTTTTCTCATCCAAAGAATATTCACTGCAGTTAGATGGATGAATCTAAGTAGAATATTTGAGTTAGTCAGACCCTGGGGTTTCTCTACTTTTTGTCTTTTCACAGTTGAGCATGTTTATACTTGTTAGAACAAGAAACTAGTAAGCACAAGAGAGTTGTTTGCATTTTGTGTCATTTCTGCTTCCCCTCAACACAAGTAAAATAAAAGGTACAGAGAGAAGGATTGTGTCAGCAAAATAGCTTTGTTTCAGCAACAGAGAAGAAATTAATTCTAAAGCTAAGGTTTCCATATTTAATTAAACCTTCACTTGTACCCCAAAGAATAAACTTCAGATATTAACTTCTGAGTTTAGAAAAGCATACAATTTAATATGCAAGGAAAATCGTTTAAATTATCAGAGCACAGAACAGTTTCTGCATAAGGAAATGCTGTTATGGTGAGACCTAATTGATTAAGATAATCACTTCAAACCTTTATTCATGAAAACAGTGTAGTAGTGCATGTTTGAATTTTCCTTCTTTTTAAGTTATGCCAAAAATATCATTTGGCACAGGAGTTTGAAAGGTGTAATCTCAGACACCTCACTCCCCCCCCCACAAACACACACACTACTCCAACAAAATAAGAGTTTTTAATTATGTTCAGTTAAAAATATTTGTTTAGTAGCCAAAACAAAGAAAATTCAAGAGCAGCTGACCATAAGCAAGTATGGACATACTTACTTTGCCTTAAACAAAACAGAACAAGGCTGGTTAGTCCTTTTTTCAGGCTACTTCCCCAAATCTAGTAAACACTGAGACTTGAAGGTAAGAGTATGGGTTGCTCTTAGTGAGGAATAGTCACACTATTACACTAAAATAAAAAAAACAGAAGACAGGACAAACAGTATGGAAACTGTGTACAGTCAGTGTATTTCCATAGTATTTTATTGTTTTGTGTATACCACAGTACATTCTTGGTGAGCACAGACATAACAATTGCAACATTTCAGAAATGTTTCAAAGGGCCGGCTGTACAAACATACAAGCCCTCCGAAATATTCCAAAAGCAGCTGAAGCACTACAAAATATACGTCTTGGAATACCAACTGTCCATCTTGCTCTGGGTCCCATGGTATTACAAGCTCTTCAATGGCATCTTATTCCCGCCCCCCAAGTCTACCCATTTCCAAACCTAGAGCTGGGGTTATCCGTCTCCCCGGCCCCTGCCGCTACCAGAGACAGGCCCTCCAGCCAACGCCCCTCAACCTTCTCAGACCAGCAGAGAGGGGAGAGGAGAGTTGGGGCTGGATTATTACTTTACTAGTAATGGGGCCAAGTAGCCCCTGCTGCGCCCCCTCCTTCTACTCACCTCTCAGCTCCAGGCTCTCTACTCTCCCCTCCTGTCCTGTGGTGGAAAGAGGGGAAGGAAGAAGCGGAAGAGTAGAGAGCAGAATTGTCAATCATTGTATTCTCCTCTAACATTTTTTGGCTGACACTGGAAGATACTGCAGCATTTTAAAAACTAGGGTTACCATATTTCCAATTACAAAAAAGAGGACACGTGTCACATACATAGGGGTGCATGGGGGTGTATATGATTGGGAGGGGCAGTGATATGCCAGTGCCCTGGCCCTGCCCATTCCATTGCCCCTTGCTCCCAAGACACAGCGCTCCTCTGCCCCGCCAGCCCTGCTGCTGCCCCTCACTCTCGATACAGAAACCCCTGGCACTGCCAGTGCCCCTCACTCCCAACCCGCAGTATCCTGCCCCCTGGGCCATGCTGGTGCCCCTCACTCCACACCTGCAGCCCCTACCCTGCACGCCTGACCCACAGTCCCCTGCCTTCCCCTCCACCCCTCACTTCCAAGCCATAGGCCCCTGCTTCCTCCACCTTCCAGCTGCCCCACCCCTGCAACCTATTTTCCCCACAGTGGGCTGCTGCCTACAACCCTGCCCCCTCCACAAGTTGCAGTCCCACACTGCATTGTGATCAGATGCTCCTGCAAGATGAACAGATATAAAATAGCTGGTGCTAGGACCCTGGAATTAATTTCTCTGGACCAGCAGAGAAGGCAAACTGAACTCAGTAGGACCCTGACGACATCTTCACTGCAGGGGGCTGGGCAGGAGGCACCCAGCTCCCTACTGCCCTTGAAGGGTCCCTCCACCCAATTCACCACCTCCCCCACCCTGCTGCAGCCCCAGTGCCTGGACAGCTTCTCTCAGCAGGCACTCTCCCCCTGCCCCCCCCCCCCCACACACACACACACAACTGAGCTGACCAAACTCCAAGACATTTGATCATATTTTTAAAAACTGCCCACACAGAGATCAGGGGATCCAAAGAGGTCATATGTCTGGGAAAACCTGGATGTATGGCGACTGTATTAAAACCCATGGAACATCACTGAGACACATGCCTCCCATCTAACAGCTCCTTTTTTAAGTGTTTCCAAGTGCATTTAACTTGGAAACATTTGATTGTTATGTCTGTTCACACCCCCTGCTAGCTGAAACAACATAAAAATGTGGAAGTAGACAATTATATCAGGGGAAAAAAAAATGTAAAATATTTTAAAATATAGTTATTGACCAAATCTCAAAAGAGTCCACAAAGGTAGACAAGTTGAACCAGATCTAGATATACTTGTGAAAATAATGGAAACTGGGGACAGTAATAAAGTACTTCATGAAATCTGGCATGCTATTTCTGCCACAGTATTCTGGAATGCCTGGAGCTAAAGAAGGGGTTTGTGAAAACCATCAAAAAGGAGAACCTGCAACTGTCAAGATAACATTAAACAAAAAATATGTTTTGGGTAATTCCCTATGCTCAGAGGAAGAAGATAATATTTTACCCACCAGGAAAATATACATTAGTGGTTATATTTGAAGAAATGGCAGAGGCAAAGAGATCCATTACAAAGTAAATCCCAATTTTCCATTAGAAGTATTTATAATTCTATGATCTGGAAGAAAATGCAGATACCATTATACAGTAGATTCAAGTACAATAATGCATTATTTGCTATGAGTGTTTAAACACAGTCTAAAAAGGATGCTCATTATTTGAGAAAGCAGATTTCCTCTGCCACACCCTGTTTTTACTGCAGATTGAATAAGGGAAGCTGCTCACAGGCTTTAGACCAGGAGTGGGCAAAATGTGACCTGTGGGCTGCATGCAGCCTGCCAGGCCATTCTACCTGGCCCGCAGGGCCCCTAAAAAATTTAGAAAATTAATATTGATCTGCCCTTGGCTGCCTGTCACATGGCCTCTGATGGCTTGCCAAAACCCTTCACCTGAAATAATTGCCCACCCCTGCTTTAGAGTTCGCCTTAGCCCATTTAGATCAGCACTGGGTCTCTACCAGGCCCCAGTAATTTTGATTCAACCCTTAAGCTTGATAAGCCCTCTCTGCCTACCCATACCCTGGAAGTATATCTGTACCTTTAGGCTAGGGACAGAAATTACTGTCGGGGATCACCGTCCCCTGTGGACCTAACAGACACCGCCTGCCACTTGCCTAGGGTGTCATCAGCTATAACTGGGGTCTCACATGCGTATGCTTTTCCTGCCACGACTTGATATTAATGGAGTTGGTTCAGATGCCTTCACATGTAGTCCAATTATGAGTCTCCCCGGCGTCTCGTGACGTCCCGAACTTCTGAGGGCTCCGCCACCCCTATACAGTTGCCCGTTCCACCGGGTGGTGGCCACCCGGCTGGTCTGGCCACGTATCCTTAGCTCCTCCTAGATAATCAACAAAAGAAAGGTCAATCAAAGCAAACACGACAACCAAGACGGCTCTCCTGGTCTGTGTAGCTGCTCCAGCTGTCTGCAGCCACCCTCCAACTCAAACTTGACCTTCGAAGGGTCAAGCACCCCTTTGTTGGCTCTTAGAGCCCCTTTGTAGGGCTTGACGAGATTCCTTTTTAACAGCTTAAGTTCGCTATTGGACTGTGCCCCTATTACAGGGACTACAGTACCCCAAAGTCAATAGTGGCCCTCTATTAGGGTTATTACGGTACCCTTCTCCCGGGGCTCAGCCAGCTCCTGCTGGTAAACAAACAGTTCTACTCCCGCAGGGGCCAGTAAACTGGGTTCCAAAACCCCGCTGGGGTTTTGCTCTCTGCTAGAGGTTCCTACCAGTGCTCAACTTGCCTTCAGCGTTCCCTGCAGCGTGCTGGCCTGCTCCACCTCCTCCTCCTCCTCTTTCCAGTTCTGCGTTGTTGCCGCTTTCCGGTCCCAGACTCTTCTTTATACTGGCAGGGGAAATATCGACCCCTCCCTTCCCAACACACCCGGGTAAGGGGAATTTCTGCCGGGCTCCTTGGGGCTGCGGACCTGGGGCTGCTGACCCTCTGCTTAGCCCGGGAGCCCTGGAGCCTGCTGGCTCCTTCTCTCTCTCACAATTACACATAAACCAATTCAAGTGGTCAGAAACTGGTTTAAACCTATAACAGAACATAAATTCAGTGCACATAAACCAGTTTGAAAATGGCTGAAACCAGTTTGAGGTAAACCTGGTTGAATGTAATATCAGACTTAACTGATTTGGCTCAAATTAGTTTATGCAATGCCTGTCCCAGACCCTGATTTAACTTAAACCAGAGTCCCCCAGCATCCCAGATGCTTTGCAGCCCTGGGTGGGGCTCTCAGCTCCACAGTAGAGCTGGCCCTACCCCTTTGCTCCCTGACTGGCACTCCAGAAGAGACTGCAGGCATAGCAGCATCTGCCTGGCTTCCCCCTGCCCCATCCCCACCTCACCACTCACTGCTCAAGCAGAGATCCCTCCCTCCTCTCTCCCACAGCACAGACCACAGCCAGCAAGGGGTATGCTAGCTAATGCTGAGAGGTGTCTGTGTAAAGCAGACAGGACAGTGGCTTTTTTTAATGCTAAATGACAGGTAGCTGGTTATACCTCATTCCTTCTTTGGAAAAAGGTGTTTAAGAAGAGCTTGAAGTGAGAGAGGCTTTTGTTTTGCTAATGGGCTGATAAACACTCTGCAACTCCCTGCTATTTAAGTAAATGCTGTGTAACTCCCTGCTGGCTCCCTCTAATTAGAGCGTTTTGCCAAGCCCTGGCCATGCTCCCACCCCAGCTCAGTACTGTAAAAGGGAAGGAAGGGCTAGCACCCCTGGGCTTCAAGCCTGAGCCACTGCAGGCATTTGCCTGCATTTCCTCAGTTCAGAGTGGATATCTGTGACTAGGGACATATATTTAAAAAGCCTGAGCCTGAACTGATTCAATCTTTGCTGGTTAGTCTAACCTGGCTAGGCTGAACTGGGTTGAAACGGGACATTCTTTTTGGATGGAGGAAATTCAGGCACATGCCTGCAGTGGCTAAGGCTAGAAGTCAAGGGGCTCTAGAGCAGCCCTCCCTTCCCTTCTGCAGGGAGCTGAGCTGATGCAGACATGCCAAGCCTGGGCCAAACTCTCTCATTAGGGAGGTCTCCCTGCATTGTCTCAGGCTTTTCCCCACTGGCTGCTCAAGGGGCAGGAGTGTTACCAGCCCCCAGCCCCAGGCGAGCACTCTGAGGTGGGGGGGTGCAGTGCATGCATCTGTTGATGAAACAGAGCTTTCCAATCACCCTACCTCCTTTGTCTTATTGTATGCAGCAAACTGACAGGAAAGCAAGTAAGCTAGCTGGAGGCTGATAGTGATAACAGTCTTCATCAGTCAATTAGCAAAACAATGGCTTCTCTCCATTACTGCAAACTTCTAAACAGCTTACTGGCTGACCTGTTGATCAGCTCCAAACAGCTCTAAGCAGTCACTATTCTGTCTGCCTGCCCCAGAGAGAGAGAGACACACACACACAGACACCTCTTGGCATTATCTAGCATACTACATGACTAGGATCTCTGCTGTGGGAGATGGGAGGAAGGGAAGGATTTCCTACTTGAGCAGCAAGGGGGGGGGGGGCGGGATAGGGCAGGGGGAAGCCAGGCAGACCCTGCTGTATCTGCAGTCTTTTCTGGAGCTTACACAGCATTAGCTAACATACTGCATGCTGGCTATGGTTTGTGCTGTGGCAGAAAGGAGGAAGGGATCCTTACTTATGCAGCAAGTGGTGAGGGGGCAGGCAGAGGGGGGCACGGGGAAGCCAGCAGACCCTGCAAGTCTCTGCTGGAGCTCCAGCCAGCGAGCAGAGGGGAGGGGACAGCTCTACCATGGAGCAAAGAGCTCCACCCAGCCCAGAGAGCATGCCAGGATGCTGGGAGACTGTAATTTAACTTAAACCAGCAAGGGGTCTGGGACAGACATTGCATAAACCGGCTTGACCCAAATCAGTTAATCTTGATAATACATTCAACCAGGTTTATCTCAAACCAGTTTCAGTCATTTTCAAACTGGTTTATGTGCGATGAACATCTGTTCTGTTACAGGTTTAAACCAGTTCCTGATCACTTAAACTGGTTTATGTGTAATATCTGTTCCTAGCCTGTGTGGTTACAAACTGTTTCAACCTAGCCAGATTAGACTAACTTGCAAAGATTGAATCAATTCAGTCTCAGACTTTTTGAGTGTCTGTCCCTAGCCTTGGAGAATAACCCGTTCAGACAGACATAAGATTTTTGTAGGCTGTTACCAATAAAACCTTAAGCCCTCTGTACCAGGTAGTATCAAGGGTACCACCCTGCCCTGCTTTCTGCCTGATTTCAGACTGACATTGTTAACTACTTGTCTTCTCTCCTCTGAGAAAGAAAAATTAAAAATAAATGTTCAAAAAGGGGACAACCAAAATAAATACTTGACATTTATCATTCAGTAGGATGGGTTAAGGAAACTTAATTTATTTAATCTTTTTAATGTGTTAAGTAGGCGCATGATAGTTCTATTTAAATATCTAAAGGTTAATAAAGTAAGGAGAAGGAAATGGACTATATATAGATTGAAAAACAATGAGCTAAGCAATGAGCTTAAGTTAATATAGGAAAGACTGAACTAGGAAATTAGGAAAAACTGTCTGGTGGCAAGAGCATTCAGGAAGCAGAACAGTTTTGTTAATGAGGTAGTTATCCCTAACTAAATAGACATACACCAAGCACTGGTATTTACTAACAGACTGGATATTTAATTTATTTCTATGTTGTTTTAAGATCAGATATTTCTCCACAAAAAAAGAGATGAACAGCAACTTTAGGCCTAAACGTTAGCCGTTTCCTGCTCAATGAGGTGGTAATAGACTTCAAAGGGAATATGAAATGGGAACAGCTATCTCCACAGCATTCAAACCCTTACTTCAGAGAATACAAACTTGTGAAGAAGCTGATTTCCCAGTTTGCCCCTTTGCAGTAAAGCAGAGTGATGGGAAATGTAAATCAAAACAATATCACAAAGGAAATATTTATGTGATCAGTGCCAGGCCCTATCTATGACACAGAAAAAGTTATTCTGAGAACATGAGAATTTGTTCTCTGCTAAGGTTATAGAACATATAAATAAAATGTGATCCAGAGAGATCAATATGAATTTAATACCTCACTTCTCATTACTGACTTCTGGATTACAGCCAGGCATTTTATGACCTTTTTTTATCCTTACTGTCATACACTGCCTACCTTGGTTTATTTAGAGATTATCAATTCACCGTATTTTTTAAATGCTGCTTTTCCAAGACAGTTTAAATTTTAGAAGATTTTGACAGGCCATATCTCTGTATGGATTTGAGAGGTAAAGCTTTCCATCACAAAAGTAAAATGGTATCAGAGAATTTCAATCAAAATACATAAACAAAAGTCACCACCCTCCCCTGATATTTATGAAAACTAAACATAGAATATAGTATTATATGACTGTACAGAAAAGTATGGTTTCCTTTCTTTTGTTAAACTCCTTACTATTATTCTACTTGTACAGCACAATGAAGTGTAAAGTTGTTAAAAAAAACAAATGTCTAACCTAACAGAAGAATGCTAGATCAAAAGATACCCATGTATGTTTGTGAACAAAACTTAGAATACATTGGTCTGGGATGAGAGAAACCCACAGAATAAAGACAGATTTAACTATTATTCTGATGTAAGCATCCATTTGCTGTAAGTATTCTTTGCAACCAATTTACAGAATGTCAAGAGCAATTTTTACTTTTTTCATTCAGAAGTAATGTCCTCAAACGTGTAAAGGGAAAAGGCAGCAAACTGCAGAAGGGACCTGTAACAGGGAGCCAGGAGCTCCCTATTCTTTAAGGGAAAAGCAGCGGCAGAGAATTCCCCAAGTAGAGGGAAAACACTGCCTTGATGAGCTGGCTGTGGGGGAATAGGCAGCCAGGGGTTATAGGCTATGAATGTACAATACAGTACAATAGGGCAGAGCCCTGTGTGGGCAGCAGGGGCACTGCTCCAACAGCTAGACCAGCAGCCCATTAAAATGAAGGAGGGGCAGCTGTGCCAGGGCTAGCACACCACCTGACTGGAAGGGACAGGGTTTAAGATGCAAGTCTACTGCTCGTAAGGAAGCAGGATCCAGTATGGGTGGCAGGGAGTTTTAGTGGTTCAGACAAGGAGCTTATGTTTATGTTCAGATTGAGTGTACAGACAGTTTTGTTACAGAGAGAAGGCTTACTCTTTTGTTGTAGTTTACCAGAGGACTGTGTTGTGCTTAACAGGGAAGGCTGGAGATCCCAGTGGTGCCTGAGGGGCATGCGACTGCTTCGAGCCCTCCCAGGGGCCAGGATCAAGGAGCTGGGAAGGGCTGAAGCCTAAAGGAGCTAAGACCATAAACCAAGAGGGAGTAAATCAGGGCCAGGAGACCAAATCCTATGAGGGGTGAGAGACAGGGCTAGGGGCCTGAAGCCCAAGGGCAAGAGACCAGGACCAGAGGTCCAAAGCCAAGAAGGATGAGACAAGGGCTGGTGTCCAATAAACCAAGGTTCACTGCAGTAGGCTTGACAAAGGAGCCAATGAAAGCAGAAAGGTGGAAGCCCCAACAAGGAAGTTGAGGCCTGAGGTGGCCTAGTATGGTTTTGGGGGACAGAGTGCCTCACCTAAGTGATGACCAGTACAATCTGCAAGGCATGGGCAGAGCTGCAGGGGAGGCTGGAACCATAAAATTAACCGTTAAGGCAACTAGTGCCCTGAATGGTTTGGGAAGACCTCAGCAGTGGCTCAGACAGATTTGATCTAGAACACCTCCTTTCTCCCTAGGCAGCCTCCTTTCTACCAGTAAAATCATGACAGCAAGGCATGGCAGGTGAAAGGGTAAAACAGAGAAGGTATCCAGAGCGCCAGGGCAGAGCAGGCATTGCAAAGACACCAGGGGACATCACGGGCACCCCTAGGGCTCTGTCCTGCTACAAGACCAAAAGAAGGAAGTAGAGATATTTATGACCTTTCTTTATCCATCACCACCAATATTTTGGGGACTTGGTAGATATCTGAAGTCCTAGGAGATAGATGGAGGCTACCATCATACAAGACACTATCAAAGGAAGATTTATGGACAGTAAATGCCGCCCCGACCCCTTAGCCCGGGAAGTCTGCTGCTTCCTGGGGGCCCGCATCCGAGACATTGCGGAGAGGATCCTGCAGCTCCTCTGGCCCACAGACCACTACCCCATGCTCCTTATTCATGTGGGCACCAATGACA
>NW_017728931.1:104415081-104429953 GCF_001723895.1 Crocodylus porosus
TTCAAGAGTAAATTGGATGCTTATCTTGCTGGGATCCTATGACCCCAGCTGACTTCCTGCCCTTTGGGCAGGGGGCTGGACTCGATGATCTCCCAAGGTCCCTTCCAGCCCTAATGTCTGTGAATATGACTTCTGCAAAAACTGATTTCCAATCTGTAGCTTCAGCTTCCAGAAGATAATACGGCTATGTGGTATTATTTTAGTGCTATTTTTTAGGAATACCAAATTAACTCCTTTTGAGTTGAATACTTACTCCTCTCCCGTCTTTCCAGGATTATGGGAATGACTGGTCCTTTGGTCATCCAGTCAAAACACTAACATTGCCTTTTAAACTTGTAATCCTCAATAAACCGACATGAATGTCCAGATTATTACTGTTGAATTATTGAGGACCTTATAAAATGTTTGCCTATGTCTATAGCAAACACGTGGTTCATCCAATAAAAACAAAAAAACCCCAAATACAAAAAAACCCACGCACAAGAATTCTTGCCTTTCACATCTGGACCACCACAACCCTATCACCTCACCTCAATGCTGCCAAAACATGGAAGATATTAAAATCTGCCACCCACAATGGCAAAGTTTTCTACAAGACACAAGACAGTTTCTCAACAAGTTCCAAGACGTTAAGCACTTGCCTAAGAGGATCATAATTGCAACCATGGATGTCACCAGCCTATACAATAATATTCCATACAATGAAGGCACAGCAGCCCATCTGAAATACTTACAGGAAAACAGACTGCATGCAGATTCACAAATACAACATATTGCACAAATCATCCATTTCATCCTAACCACAACTTCACTCAACAACTGATACTTCCTCCAAACCAAGAGCACAGCTATGAGCACAAAAATGGCTACCCATTATACCAATATTTTAATGAGCAACCGGGAAGAAGAGTTTTTAGCATTTTTTTTTACACCAACACGCACTATAGTTGTGCTATGTAGACAACTATCTTTGAAAGAAACACCCAGATACCTGCAGCAATCTACTACAAGTATCCTCCATTTCCACATGACTAAATTGAGTCTTACCTACCATCCTACACTTGAACCTACAAGAACTACAGCCTATATTTGAAAAGGATCAGATCCTGAGAAAAATTCCCAACTCCTGGCCTTCAAAAAGCGCCCCCTACATTGCCCAACTCATCATCAGAAATACAGCCAGTTGATCAACAAGCACCTAATGAGAGACTGCTCTGCTTCAACAATAAATGCAAGATCTCTGTCAACACACCTCTACTGCCACAACAATCAATGCTTTCCACAACAAAACCACTGGAAATCCACAATCATACACGTTTATCTTAGAATGTGGTACGCCATATCCAGTACACCAGATGCCATTGTGGAAACTATATGGGTGAAACTAGACAAAAACTATGCACCAAAACCATAGAATCATAGAAAGTTAGGGTTGGACAGCACCTCAGGAGGTCAAACTGGTCCAGTCCCATGCTCAAAGCAGGACCATTCCCAACCAGATCATCCCAACCAAAGCTTTGTCTAGCCAGGTTTTGAAAACCTCCAAGGATGGATCTTCCATAACTTCTCTGAATAACCCGTTCCAGAATTGACTACCCTCCTAGTAAGAAAATTATTCCTAACACTGTATCTAACCTAAACTTCCCTTGCTGCAACTTGAAACTGTTGCTCCTTGTACTGCAACCTACCACCACTGAGAACAGTCTAACTCAGGGGTGGGCAATTATTTCAGGCAGAGGGCCGCTTACTGAGTTTTGGCAAGCTGTTGAGGGTTGCACGATAGGCAGCTAGGGGCAGATAAATATTAATTTTCTGAATTTTTGCGGGGCCCCGCAGGCTGGATAGAATGGCCTAGCAGGCCACATTTTGCCCACCCTTGGTCTAGCTCCATCCTCTTTTGAGCCCCCCTTCAGGCAGTTGAAGGCTGCTATTAAATACCCCCTCAGGCTTCTCTTCTCCAGACAAAATAAGCCCAGTTCCCTCAGTCTTTCCTCATAAGTCATGTGCCCCAGCCCCCTCACCATTTTTGTTTCCCTCCTCTGGGCTCCCTCCAATTTGTCCATATCCTTTCTGTAGTGGGGGACCCAAAACTGAACAGAGTGTTCCAGATATGGTCTCACCAGTGCTGAATAGAGGGGAATAATCACTTCCCTTGACTTACTGGCAACACTACCAATGCAGCCCAATATGCTGTTAGCCTTCTTGGAAACAAGGGTGCACTGCTGGCTCATGTTCAAATATAAGCACTATGTTTGCCCTTTTCCAATCACTCAGGACCTCTCCTGATCCCCATGAGTTTTCAAAGATGATGGCCAATGGCTCAGCAATCACATCAGCTAACTCCCTCAGCACCCTCAGGTACATCCCATCTGGCCCCATGGACTTGTACATGTCCAGCTTTTCTAAGCAGTCCTAAACCTGTCCTTTCAGCAGTGAGGGTCAGTCATCTCCTACCAAACGGTGTTGCCTGGTGCAGCAGTGTGGGAGCTGACCTTGCCTGCGAAGACTGAGGCAAAAAAAGCACCGAGCCCTTCAGCCTTTTCTGCATCCTCTGTCACAACATTGTCTCGCCCATTCAGTAAGCCCATCCCACTTTCCCAGATCCTCCTCTTGCTACCGACATACTGGGAGAAACCCTTCTTGTTACTCTTCACATCCCTTGACAGCTGCAACTCCAATTGTGCTTTGGCCTTCCTGACTACATCTTTGCATGCCCGAGCAATGCTCTTCTATTCTTCCCTAGTTATTTGTTCAAGTTTCCACTTCTTATACACTTTTTTGTGATTTAGTTTACTGAAGAGTTCCCTGATAAGCCAAACTGGTCTTCAGCCATACTTGCTAGTCTTCCTGCACATTGGGATGATTTGTTCCTGCACTCTCAGTAAGGCTTCTTTCACGTACAGCCAGCTCTCGACTCCTCTCCCCTCAGTCTGGCTTCCCAGGGGATCCTGCCCAAGAGTTCCCTAAGCAAGTCGAAATTTACTTTTCTGAAGTCCAGGGTCCTTACTCTGCTGCTCTCCATCCTTTCTTCAGGATCCTGAACTCAAATCATCTCCTGGTCACTGCTGCCCAAGTTGCCATCCACTACTAGATTCCCCATCAATCCTTCCCTGTTTGTGAGCAGCATGTCAAGAAAAGCATGGCCCCTCGTTGGCCACTCCAGCACATGCAGCAGGAAATTGTCCTCAGTACTCTCCAAAAACTTCCTGGATTGCCTGTGCACTGCTGTATTGCCCTCCCAGCAGAGGTCAGAGTGACTGAAGTCCCCCATGAGATCCAGGGCCTGTGGCTGGAAAATTTCCACTAGCTGTTTGAAGAAAGTCTCATCCACCATTTCCTCCTGGTGTGGTCTATAGCAGACCTCCATCACAATATCACTCTTGTTCCTTTCCCCCCGACTAACCCAGACCTTAATAGGCCTATCTCCAGCTTCATACTGGAGCTCTGAGCAATCATATGGTTCTTTTACATTAAGTGTAACTCCTCTTCTCCCCAGCCTGTCTCTCCTGAACAGTTTGTATCCATCCATAACAGTGCTCCAGTCGCACGAGATTTTCCACCAGGTCTGTTATTTGAATCACATCATAGCTTTTTGACTGTGCAAGGACTTTCAATTCTTCCTGCCCATTTCCCAGGCTCTGTGCACTTGTGTACAGGAATGCGTACAGGTTTTCCTTGACTTATGCAGTACATGCGCTCCCGAAAAATCAAATTCGCAAAAAGGAAACCCAGTTTACAATGTAACAGTGGTGAGGGAGGGAGTAAGGCTGGGACTAGGGAAGGGGCAGAGGCAGAGGTCAATGCAGGGGTACACCCACCTCAGTGCTTTGAATGGGTGGCAGGACTAGGAGGGAGTCTCCTGGCACCCCAAAATTTGCTGTAGCCCCCCACCTGCCCTTCCAGCGCCACCAGAGTGCTGGGAAGAGACCAGTGCTGCCACCAGCCCCAGCCTGCAGCAGCAGCCTGCTCATCCCATGCACAGATCCGGGGACACATGCCTCCCAGGAAGAGCCCAACATAGCCCAACACAGCCCCCCACCCCCCACCCGGGGTGTGTGCAACAGCAAGACCCACACTCCCCGTCCTGTACCCACTGACAGTTCCTCGTGTGACAGCAGGGACAGTGTTAGTGACACTGTCAGTGTCACCCACTGACAGTTCCCTCTGCTTTGCTCCCTGCTGCAGCCCCAGGCCTCTGCTTCTCCCCACTCACCCCAGCTTCTGCTGCAGTAGACCCAGGAACAGCTGACACCATCTGCCCATACCATGGCATGGTGCAGCCCAGGAGCTGGGGTGAGTGGGGACAAACAGAGCTCTGGGGGTTTGGGGCACAGTGCAGCCCAGCAGTTGCAGGCTGCTGGCATCAGGCACTCAGAGCAGCTGCAGCAGGGCTGAGAGGGGCCCTGGCCCCACAGTCCTTTCCCCTCCCCTCCCACAGACCTACCTGCTGGGGGAGGGGGGCGGTTCCTATGTCGATTGCATAAGAGTGAATTTACTTGCATATAACGAATTTTGGGTATAAAAAAGAGCCATTGCATAAGAATGAATTCACATATACAGAACCCGAATAAATCAAGGGAAACCTGTACATGAATAACTACCCAAAAAAAGGCAAAGGACAGAGACACTTGAATACAGGTAGAAGAATTTTTTTCAGGGAGGGAAAAAAAAAAAAAATTTCCCTGTCTGATCTCAGTTTTAGTGCTCAAAAGAAACCTTTCCGACACTTTTACAAGATCAACCTGGGAACAGAAATTCAATCAGTCTAGTGGACACTAAGCACCAGGGACCTAACACAGACAACGACTTCATGGTCCATTATAATCTTCCTGATACTTGCTACCCCTGTACTCCGCAGGTAACAATAACCATAATTAAGAAATGTACCAAAACTCGCAACCCCAGGAACTCGCACAGAAAGCTGAAAAGGGAAGTTCCCACTTTTATATAGAAAATGTTACAGGTTAGGGTCACAAGCCAATCAAAGGATAAAGGAACAAATACAGGTAAATAAACATTTATATTAAGGTCCATACAGTAAGAAACTAGGTAACAGGTAATATGCAGTTACACTGCTGTGAATTCACTCAAGAACAGGTAACAGGAAGTGAGCACTACCATTGCTGTAAATACACTCAAAAAACCTTAAACCTTCCCCATGCCTCCAGAGGTGCTCAAACAGCCCCAAGAGCACTCAGTTGCCATTGGCACATGCTTCCATGTCCGAGTCTTGCTGCTACAGTCCACAGGCCCAACTCCACCAGTCCTCTGAGATCTCTAGCTGCACATTTCCCTCTGCCACTGCTTCATGCATCCTTCTCCCTTTGTCTCCCCACACACAGTGTCTCTGGTGTTTGTAGTCTACATTCAGTCAACACAGCTCTGCAATACCGTTCCCTCCAGGGACTCTTGGAAGTTGTAGTCCAAACCCAGTCAGCAGGGCTGTTCCCCCTGCTGTCAAAGATTCACATTACTGTGCTATAGTGAGTTCACACAGTTTATTATATGAGCTTTTGTTTCATCTGCTAGTTTGAAACAGCCACAGCTGAGCTGTCTCAGAGGCTGAAGGACAGGTACTGTGATACCTAAAAGCAGCAGTGTAACTGGGGCGGACGGGGGAGGGGGGAGGAGAAATAAGGGAACCCCAGGTGTTGACTATTAGGGTACGCATGGAGGAGACAGCATGAAAAAAAAAACGCTGCTGCTGGTAGCTGTGTGTTTGCAACAGAGAACTAGAAGTTGCTGCTGCCGCTTCACCCTGGGTGTCCAGCTGTGCTCCTACACTACTGCCTGAAAACTTTTGCCCATGGTTATACCAGCCATACAGTTGGTTCAATAAAAGATATCATCTACAAGAATTCTTGCCTTTCACACATCCCCTAGACCAGAGTCTCCAAACTTTTTTGATCACGCACCCCTATCAGTAAAAAAATTTTTGAGCACGCACCCCCAATATATGTCTATTTATATAAAAATAAATATAAATAGAAGTTCTAATATTTTCTTCCCGCACCCTAATGGATCATCTTGTGCACCCCACTTTGGAGACCACTGCCCTAGACCATCACAGCAACCTTGCCACTTAGACACCACCATTCTGCACCAGTGACATGTTGTTAAAATATTTTCATGTTTCTTATTAGTATTGTACTGGTTAAAAAATTACAACAAGATTTGATTACCTTTAAATGTCCAGAAGAAAATCTTTAATAAATGTGTGCATTCTAAGTTGTACAGTGCAATTTATTGTTCCACACTGTAAAAACAAAGCCTGGATAATTTGTTTTCTACCAAGAGAGCAAAACAACATCAGGATTAGCAGAGAAATAATTAAAACCAGGCAGACTACATTCACTGTTGCATAACGTTTTGAGCCATTCCTTGTTTTGTAATTGCTTATTTATTCATTAACCAAATTCTGCATCTCTTCTAATGAGAATATACCAATCTCATCTACTGCTTATAAAGCAATGAAGGTACCTGACTATCCAAAGCTAATTAGTCTACAATTATAATGTCAAATCTGCAAGAGTTCCTCATTCTGCTGAGGCAACTGTCTTTACAAAAGGTGAGAAACAAGGTTTACACTATAGGCATTAGGGAAAGCGTTCATTTAACTCCTTAAGCGATTTCTTTAACTGTTCCAAGCAGACCAGAAGACTTGTAAAGCTGAGGATAAATACAACTATAAACACAATGTACCATCCCTACATTTGAAAGTTGGAAAAAAGTTTGTTATACCAAGATAAATCAAGTGGCTGTGTAATATTAATAGGGATCATACAAGAATACCAATGCAGAACAGACTTAAACGGTTAGCAGAATTTCAACAGCCTAGAGAATATGCACCCTACTGCCAGACAGAAAACTAGTTTGCTTATCTAATACAGTATAGGTTCAGTTGAAGACGGAGCAAACATAAATGGACTAGAGGCAAAGTGTTCAGCTCATGAAAACTAAAGAATGTAGTTATCCCTAGCAGTTGTAACAAACTGAAGAAACTGGTAACTTCAGAAGCAGTACATAAACAATGCAACAAGATAATGGTAATTGGAAGTAAAGTTTCATGGAACTAACATCTTCACAGACTGCCTGCCTTGCTTCCATAGCAGTCCAGCCTCTGGTTTCTTTACTTTTCATTCCATCCAGGAACAGCACACATCAACTGCTGAAACTTCCTTAGCCTGACAAACTTCCTTAGCCTGACAAGAGTTTTTGAACCCAAAAGCCTGCTTAAAAATTGTTTTCCAACTATTTAAGTTGGTCTAATAAAAGATATCAGATTCACCCAAAGAACCCTGTCTGCCTATGTCCTTAGACCAACACTGCTACAACCTACACCAGTGGAACTGACTTGCTTTGTGCCCACGAAAATATCCTGCATTGTTCCAATATTTTCTTTGAATAATCTCTTACTTTTCTTTTTAAAAAAAACAAAGCAAATCCAAGATTCTTGTAGTGTGTAAACTAAAATACAAGGAAGCAGTAGAGTGATGTTGTAGTTGTGATGGTCTAAGCCAGTGAGGACAACGGTTTTTTGGCAGGCATGCCACAAATTAAGTCCTGCATCCTCCCCAAGTGCCATTCCAATCCCCTTCCCCTACCCAACATCTTGCTCTGCCTACTGCTCCCTGCCCTGTGCTCCCAGCCTATCTTGCACTTTTCTTTCCGCTCCCTATTCCATCTGCTACTGAGCTGCCTGCCTTTTCCCAATATCACACACCCAGGTTGTCTGCACCACTTGTGGCACTTGCGCTGCAGATTAGCCACCCCGATCTGTGAAATATGTAAGAAGCAATGATTTTTGGGGGGGTAATATCTTTTATTGGGCCAACTGTATATGGTTAGATGAGATCTCGAAATTGTAAAAGTTTTTCCTCTGTCATTTAAAAAGTTATTGCCCAAGAGAAGCTTGGTATGAACTTTAAACTTCTGCTCAATCCCCAAAAACTTTATGCGCACACAATCATTGGACAAATCAATTTCTATCAAGCATTGTAGAAAGCATGCACATATAAAAAGTACTAACACCATTTCCTGAGATATCTTGCTGTCTTTATGTTTATTGCTGTTCACTCCAGGGGCATGCCAGTCAACCTGTGGTAATAGATGGCCAGTACGAGCACAAACAAGAAGCAATGCAGCTTGAAAAAGAGTGAAATGTGTAAATGATTGTTTTGGTCCTGTTCCAATTCATGTCAAAGCCCAAGACAATCAATCCTGGATCAAGTCTTATACTGAGCAAAATCTGTTTCTCTATCTGCCCTTAAATGAACAGCTGAAGGGCTCATCTGACACTGGTACAACTGGTTGACCCAGTTGGAGTTGCTATTTTAAACCATGGAGGCAATATAGTACCTCAATGTGAAGGGAGTAAATCACTGTTTCCTAATCTCTCCCTCCAAAATGACTGAAACACCTTTACTGAAAAATGTTCTTAAGTATTTCTCAAAACCTTCTTGGCTGAGCAAGGAAATCCAGGAGAGCCTTCAGAGGAAAAAAAGAGGCCTACAGGCTGTGGAAGCAGGGGGCAGCCACCAAGAAGGAGTATACCTGCTTGGCTCGTGCTTGTAGGGAAGCAGTGAGGAAGGCCAAAGTAGGTACAGAACTCAATTTGGCAACAAAGATTAAGGATAACAAAAAGTCCTTCTTTAAGTACAAAGGGAGAAGGAAGAAGGTGCAGGGTAACATAGGACTGCTACAGAATGGACTAGGGCAACTCGAAACTGATAGGATGGAAAAAGCAGAGCACTTAAATAAGTTTTTTGCTTCTGTTTTCCTGGACACATACAAATACACCTCCCAATGAGTCTTTAGCCTGGAGGGAGAGTAATACCAATCCACCAACAGTTAGCACTGACCTAGTGAAGGGGCACTTGGAAGGGCTGGATGTATTTAAGTTGGCAGGCCCTGACGATTTTCACCCAATGGTACTAAAGGAATTGGCTGATGACATAGCAAAACCACTGGTACAACTGTTTGAGTGCTCGTGGCACTTAGGACAGGTCCCAGAGGATTGGAAAAGGGTCAACATGGTCCCTATTTTCAAGAAGGGAGGAAGGAGGATCTGGGTAATTATAGGCCAGTTAGCCTCACCTCTATTTTTGGTATGACCTTAGAAAAAATCATAAAGGATCACATTTCCAGGGGGCCAGCAGGTAACACAATGGTAAGGGGCAACCAGCATGGGTTTATAGCAGGTAGATGCTGCCTGATTAACCCGGTCTCTTTTTATGACCAGGTTACAAAGTGCTTAGACGCAGGAGCGAAAGTAGACATTATTTACCTGGATTTTAAAAAGGCTTTTGACAGTATTACACCCAATTCTTATGAGCAGACTGAATAGCTACGATGTGGATTTTCTCACAGCAAAGTGAGTGAAAAACTGGCTTATGGGCCGCACCCAGTGGTGGATGGGTCGGTTTCTCCCTGGAGGGATGTGGGCCGTGGTGTCCCCCAAGGCTCTGTCCTGGGACCAGTACTGTTTAATATCTTCATCAGCGATTTGGATGAAGGTGTTGATGGCAGCTTGTCCAAATTTGCAGAAGAGACTAAACTATGGGGTACAGTAAACACACTGGAGGGCAGGGAGTGAATTCAGGCAGATTTGGAAAGACTGGGGAAGTGGGTGCAATTTAACAAGGTGTTGCAGCTGGGGAGAAAGAATCTCCAACACACCTATAGACTGGGAAGTACCATTCTGAGCACCACAACACTGGAAAGAGATCTCAGAGTCCTGGGTGACACAAAAATGAACACCAGTCGCCAGTGTAAGGAGGTAATAAGTTAGGTTAAACCGCACTCTTTCTTGCATCTGCAGGTACATCGCGAGCAGGTCTAGGAAAGTGATAATTCCCCTCTATACGGCATTGGTGAGACCACAACTGGAGTACTGTGTTCAGTTTTGGGCACCACACTTCAAGAGGGATGTGGATAACCTTGAGAGGGTTCAAAGGAGGGCTGCTTATATGGTTGAGGGCCTTCAGGTAAGATGGACTGAGGGGCCTGAATCTCTTCAGCCTCCGCAAGAGAAGGCTGAGAGGCGATCCTGTGGCTGCCTACAAACTCATCGGGGGGTCAGCAGGGAATAAGGGACACTCTGTTTACCAGGGTACCCCTTGGGGTTACTAGAAAAAATGGCCACAAACTGAAGAATAGATTTAGATTGGACATAAGGAAGAAATTTCTTATGGTAAGGGTTGCCAAAATATGGAGTAGGCTTCCAAGGGAGGTGGTGCTTTCCCCTACCTTGGAGCTGTTCAAGAAGAGATTGGATAGGCATCTGGCTGGAGTTACTTAACCACAGCACTCTTTCCTGCCTGGAGCAGGGGTTCAGACCCGATGATCTAACAGGTCCCTTCCCAACCTAGAAAGCTATGAAATCTAATTTGGCCTGAGGCAGTCCCCTTGAATTAAAACATAAGCAGAAACAGTTAACGTCTGACGAGCTGATAAACAATTGGGATGTGGAGGGGAGGTCCTATAGTAGAAAAGGTCAGGCAACAAAATTGAACTGATAAAGCCTCTTAAAAAACCTATTTTTGAAAGGCACCTTCACGCTGTAAAAAACTAACATAATTAATATATCAAAATGTACTGTTGAGTCAGCTTGCTACACATTAAAATGGAATTAAAAACTACCACTTAAGCTGAATATAGTATTCCATTTCCAACGTGGCCTATACGCAATGTCTGAAGAAAGCAAAAAGTCATCCATGCCTTTTAATGCACCTAGACAACTGTGCTTGACTACACCATTACACACAAATTCTTTAACATTTTTATCAATATCTTTTTTTCTTGTTATATATTAAGGAAGTGATCACCAAAAATGCGGCAATTTGTCAAACTTTTCTGAAATTTAAACCATTAAATTTACATTAAGTTTTTATATTTAATCAATCTAGTTGCATCTCTTTCTTAAATGTTCTTCATTCTAACTGTTTCAGGAACCATTTTCAAAAGGGTAATAACAACACACATTCCTTTTTTTTTTTCCAGAAGATATCACCAAAATAGAAATTATACCAAAAAACCCCAGCATACAAACTATCATAGAAACCCAAAATAATGTGATATTTTTTAGCTTATTTTCAACTCCCAAGCATACAAAAAATAAAAACATAAAAAAAATACATGTGCATTGTTGTTATAGCTGAACTAATTGGATGCATGTAAATGATACATTTTTGGAGGTTTGTTTTTTTGTTTTTTTTCAGATTCTATTCTAAGTCTGAGGTGTATAAACTTTAATGAACAGAAGAATAAATCCTGATCAATAATACACAAATAAAGAGGACACTTAAAGTAATAGTTCCATTTCCTTTCTAATTAATCCTTTTTAATTCCTTTACAGTGTATAGTATAATTAAATGATGGAATTTGAGATTGAGACAAATAATGCAAGGAGATAGAAACATAATTAAACACTTATGTCAGTACACTGGAATAAAAATTGCAGAGTCAATCAATTATATTCCAGGATATAAATTTAACTTACTGTTTCCATGATATTAAGTAATGGTGTAGTCACAGACCTGGAGATAAAGGTGAAGGGAAATCTACAATCAGCAGTATGTATTCAAAATTATATTAAAAGCTGACTGATAAAAAGAAAGAGAGCTTGCAAAAACATATTTAATTATAGATAATAACGGAAGACGAAATAGCATAAGGATAAAGACTCCCACAAGGCGTGAGGAAGGAAAAGCCATTTGCAGGTAGCAAACTTAAGCGGGATTAAGGGGTTTTACTGTGCAGTAAGCACGCACACAGACATGTACACTTATTGCACTGTAAATTATGCTAAAACACAGTAACACATCTCATGCAGACATGCCCAACCAGGATGATTCTGGGTTTGCCTGCCTTAAAAGTGAACATTGTTTCCTCTTGTTGTTAGTCTGCCTCTGACATGATGTCTATGCCAGTGGTTCAATATTAGTCTGTTAGTATGTTTAGTATTATTCAAGGGGCTTTTTAGAAGCTTTTTAAAAGAAGCTTGTAGGAAAAGTGTTCCCAGGAATTTTGTTGACCTAATTTTTCATCTTTATTCCTAAAATCTGTTACTTTTCTCCACCTCTCTTTCTTTCCCCATTCCCTTTAGCCATGTCCCTGATTATTCTGGATGTCTTTTATGTCTCTGATTTCACCTCAGACAAAAATATTTAAACAAAATATTTAAATATTTTACCTCTCCCTGCAGCTGAAAACAAAAGGCAACCATCCGTGTAGACAGGGCATTTGGAGCTCTCCATGCCCCCCCCAGTTGAAACAAGCCAAGAGACATGCTGCTACATTTTGTAGAGAGCAAAAGCAGCAGATTTTGAAGAAGGTTAGAAAGGCTTCTAAACCTACTTTGGGAAGATATAAAATAAAACAAAACAAGTGTTCCAAGACCGGTCACAGGCAACATTAAGAAGTGAAATTATAGCCTCTCTCCAAGAAGCAAATGTAAGATACTGATGGAGTTTTCCTTTTAAACTGATCTTTACATATCAAGCACAAGAATACATGATAAAGGTGGGAAAAAAAGAAGAAAGTCTTAAAATCTTTGAGAAAGTAGACATAATGGAAAGGATCCTGGAATCTCATCCTGAGCCTAACACAGACAGCAGGAAGTAATACCATAATACTGAATGGCAAAATGTTAAGCCCAGGGGAAAGAAGATACCAAAGTATGAGGACAAAGACGGGAAGAAGTGAGAAAACCTAGGAATACTGACGACTATTGAATGGGACTAAATAATGGCATGAGGCTTAGGGTGGATTTTCACATTTTAGGAAATGTACAAAAATAAGTATCTTCTCAGGATCCAACAGGAAGGGAACTTGGACTGGGTAAATAATGGGTGAAGGGGAGTAGGAGCTTTGCTAAATAAAGCTATGTATATAGGGCACAACTGTATAAAATACACAAGGACAAACATCAGTATTGCATGGATATTCAATAAACCAAACAATCTAGATAATGATAATGCTTTATTTCTAATTTTCTTATGTTATAAAAGGTAAAGGCCATTCCAGCTAATGTAGCCAGTAAGCCAGCCTCCAGCCATCTGAAGCAGAGTGGGGGCTGGGCACTGCTAGGACAAGTCAGCTGGCACCACCAGCATCCAAGTTAATTTATCAGTTCCTGAAAATATTTCATCTCATTTCACATTTCAGATAGTCATCGCATCTATTTTATTCATTCTTTCCAACAGTATATGTACTCAAGAGTGAAAAATTACTGCTGTGCAAGAGTCTAGTACAAGACATGCATGTTCAATATGAACTCTATTTTGAGGTTTTAAGTGGCGCACAGGCATCCTGCTGGGTTTCTACACGAGTGCTTTCTGGCCTAGGCAAGTTAAGTTTCAGCGTATGAATGTGTGCCTATTGTTTTATTTTATTCACTTTTTTGGGCTAGCAACTAATTGAGCTAAAATATGCAAAAGAACACTTAATTTCATAAATCACTCTCTCACTTAATTTCACACTTAGTGTGTCCAACATAATTACTCATATTAAATTGCCATTTGATTGATTTTTTCTTTTTATCTAGAAACATCACTGACAACTGATGTTCTAGCAGATTAGAGTCTGGTTTAAAATGCAATGGAATTTTCCATTAAGAAATTTACTACAGGTCTAAGAGTAATCACAAAATCATGGCCAATATTTTTCCTCTCCCCAAAGACATTTTAGGATGGAAATGGGGGGGGGGGGAATAAATAAATAAAATCAGGCCTCCAAGGAAGCCCTTGATTCAATCTTAATTATGCAAAATCAGAGACATAAAAGACATCCAGAATAAGCATGGACTTGGCTAAAGGGAATGGGGAAAGAAAGAGAGGTGGAGAAAAGTAACAGATTTTAGGAATAAAGATGAAAAATTAGGTCAACAAAATTCCTGGGAACACTTTTCCTACAACCTTCCTTTAAAAAGCTTCTAAAAAGCCCCTTGAATAATACTGAACATACTAACAGACTAATATTGAACCACTGGCATAGACGTCATGCCAGAGGCAGACTAACAAGAGAAAACAATGCTCACTGCCAAGGCAAACAAACTCAGAACCATCCTGGTTGGGCATATTTACATGAGATGCGTTGCTGTGCATTAGCGGAATTTACTGTGCAATAAGCAAGCATACATGTCTGTGTGTGCATGCTTACTGCACAGTAAGACACCTTAATCCAACTTAAGTTCACCACCTGCAACTGCAAGTAGCAACTTTAAACAGGATTTATTACTGTGCAGTAACACGTGTAGACATGACCTGGGAGCAAGTTTGCTCTTGGGTCTACTCAGCTACTAGGCAGCCAGTCTCAGACCAGCCCCAGGGCTCTAGGCTAGAAGCCTCTCTGGCCCCAGAGCTGGGCATGCCTCTATGGCAGCTAAAGCCTGCAGACATTTTCAGCACTGGGGCACACTCAGCAGGGAGCCTGAGGGCACTCCAGGCCATGTGTGTCCCCCTAGGCAAGTCACAGGCTACCTGTGCCTGCCTGCCTACACCCCAGAGCTGCTGCTGCTGCTGCTGCTTAGCACTGGAGCAGTGCCGTTGAGGCCAGAAGGGTGCTACAGGCTCAGGCCAGGTCTATCAGTCCCCAGGGCCATGCAGGTGTTGCAGCGCCACCTGCTTGCAATACACCCCCCAGCCACTTGCCCTGCACCTGCAGGTGCTGTGGGGCATTGCCTCTGCCGTACATGCTGTCAGGCCCTTGCTGTGCCCCTGAAAGCAGCTGCCCAAGGCCAGCAACACAGAGACAGCTGTACTGGGACCCAGAACACACCACAGCCTCCTCCCAGTTAGTAGACATGCCCATGCCAGTCCCCTCCACCCAAGGTTAGATATCAGGAGGTGCTACTTCACGGTCAGGGCGGCTA
>NW_017728931.1:104430053-104440968 GCF_001723895.1 Crocodylus porosus
CGGACTAGATGATCTGCTCAGATCCCTTCCGACCCTAGAAACTATGAAACTATAAGGCCCCAACTGGACCAAGGAGAAGACTGGTGACCTCCTGGCACTGTGGGGCAAGGCAGAAATACAGTGCCAGTTTGAGCGGGGTGGCCACTCTAACGTGCACACCTATGAGGCACTGTCAGGCCAGATGTGGAAGCATGGGCACAACTGGTCAGCATAGCAGTGCCACGTAATTGTCACAGTCTTACAGGCATAGTGGGTTGCCATGACTGACCACAATCATCAGTCCAGCTGTGCCCATAAAACCATGCCCTTTACACAGCAACTGACAGCCATTCTTGCACCCCAGGATCTAGGCCACAACCATTCTGTATACAGCAACATGGGCAGCCTGCCTGAGCCCTGGCACATCTGGTGACAAGTCACTGGGGGAGGGTGCCTTGGGCATCCAGTCACCTGTCCCATGTAGCTTCCCAGCTGCAGTTTCCACCAGCAGCTCAGGAAGCCCTGGCCAACACCTGCCTCACCAGCTCCACAGCCCAACAGCCAGTCACGAGGCACAACCAGTCACAACTCTGCCAGCTGCTAGCAGCACCAGACCCTCCCTGGCAGGTTCCTGCACATGGAGTCCTGCAATCTGAGGACACCAGCTGCACTGAGGACACCAGCTGTACTGAGCCGTAAGCTAAGCTATTAGGTCCAGCCATGTGGTAAGTCTCACTATGGGGGGAGGGCGCACCCCACCCCAGCCCCTGCCTCTCACCCCCAGCCCCAGCCCCTGCCCCACCTTCCCTGACCACCCGCCTGCACTCCCCTGGCTCTGGGTTCCCCTGCCGGAGGACACAGACAGGTGAGACACAGAGCAGAACTTTACTGACTAGCTCATGCCCCCACAGCTAGACAGGCACAGGCCTCTCACCTGCTGAGGAGCACATTGATGCTGGCAGATAAGTCTTCCTCAGCAGCAGGAACCGGAGACATGTAGCGCAGCCACGGGTAGCCCTCCAAGCAATGGCAGAGGTTGCAAGGCAGCCTAGGCTTGCCCCTCACCCCATCATAGCTCATGGTCCCATACCAGGTGCACAGGTGCACCTGGGGCACTATGAGGATTAGCATCAGCAGGGCACAGTAGGTCAGACACCCCTTGATCCATGCAAACTGCTCATCACACACTGCCCAGGGCATGTGCAGCAGGGGCACACTTGGGGCGCAGTGCAAGAATGGCAGGAAACTGGCCCCAGGGCACCTCCCTAGAGAAGCCCCCAGAGGGGACGGCAGGGGCATGGGCAGCTCCTTGTCCCAGTTGTCCAGGAGCCCTGTGCGCCCTGAGCCCAGGTGTTGTGGACTAGGTGGCAGCCCGGTAGAGCGGTTGGCCTGCAGGAGAAAGGAGGACATTAGGGCCTGGAGCAGCCTGGTGTGTTCTGCCCTGGGAATGGCACAGGGGAGGCAGGCTGCCTGCAGCCAACACCCGGTGGCCCACTGACCTCAGAAGAGTGAGATGTTGCAAACTCTCACAAAAAGCTCATCTCATGACTACAAGTCGTGCAGCTGGACATGGGGAAGAGGCCACAATTGACAGAGGATACGGCCTCACGGTCACCACTATCCATAGCCAGTGTAGGACTGCATCAGCCAAAGGAGGAGCAGGTAGGTAGGGTCCCCACTGAGGAGAAGCAGAACTATGAAAGGGCCCAGCTGCAGGTCTAGCAGTCCCAGCAAAGCACCCACTCTCCACCCGTGCCACCCAGTCGGAACTCACGCACATGTATGTGGCATGGTGGTCCACGACTGCCTGCAGGACCACAGAATGAAACCTTCTCTGGCTGTAGTACGGCTGGTCTCCATGGGGCAGTCAGCAATGTGGGTCCCATCCAGGGCCCAGATACACTGGGGAAACCCCAGGGTATGAAACCCTGCCACCACCTCCAGGGGGTCATGGACACAGAGCGCCGTGTGCCCCAGCAAGTCCTGGAGGGCCCCACACACCTCCAAGATAGCTTCCATGGTGGTGGCCTTGCACATGGTGAACAGGTGTCTGACATACCAAAGGCTGGGGGGCATGGCCAGCTTCAGCAGGGCAAGGGCCAGGCGGGTGTCCGCAGGGAGGCCCAGGTGCATGCCGCTACCCTGTCGCTCCAGGTGGAGCTGGAGTTGCTGGAGGAGATCCTGGAAAATGGCCCAGTTTGGCCAGAATGAGTCCAGCCACTGCTCATCATCCCAGGTGTGCTGGACAGCATGCAACCACCAGCCCTGGCTGGCATGGTGAGCCCAAACACAAAAGGGCTGGAGGTCCAGGAGGGAAACGGTGGCCCTGGCAGTGGCATTCTGGAACTCCCATCTGTGTCCCCGCTGGCAGGAGTTGCTCAGTGGCAGTGGTGGCCCTGGGATGGCATGGTGCAGGTAGACAGGCAGTTGCTGCATGTTGGGGAGCCAGACAGGGCAAGATGGCCATGGGCCAGCATAGAGGCCACCAGAGCCTGGAGTGCTGGTCATTGCTGCCAGGGACAGGAGCTGGAGCAGGCCTACTGTGGGAAGTCAGAGTGGTCAAGGAGAGAGCTGATGTGTGCCGTCCCTGCGCTTGGCATGCTGTTCCCGGGCAAGGAAGAGGCTGGCCAGAGAGCAACCAGAGGGTCTGACTTTTAAAGAGGGCTGCCAGGGGCTGGCATCTGGAGCCTATAGCTTCTCCCAGTGGCAGCAGGGGCCCACTGCAGGGCTTCAGGAAACTTGGTGCAAAGAGCAGCAAATCTTCTCTCTAATCCCTGCATGTGGTATAAGTGCTTTCAGGCAGGCATCTACAGAGTAAATTTAGGCTGGATCAAAGTATGTGTAGACGTGCCTGCTCTGACTAAAATTAATGTCGAGTTACAGGTTACAGAATTTAATTGCTCCTCCAGCATAACTATTTTAAGAAAATAAGTTGAAGACAGGACTTTTACAGGGTCTTCCATAGCAAAAGGAAGATTCTGAGCAAAGGAGGTGAAGCAGATCACTTGAGTTGACTTGGGATAGAGTCAGCAATGAATTCATGTTTTGAATCAGGCATTAAGAACAGACTTTTCACTTTGTTGAAGGAGGTAATACTGCAGAGGATTCAACTTATTGTCTAAGAAGTCACATATGGAAAACAGCCTTTTCAAGAGCCCTTTAAATCAAAATATGTGAAAACTAAAGTAGCCTGGCTTTGAAGAGTGTAGGGCGTTAAATCCCCTTGGGCCGCTGCAAAGACTCATGGGGTATTGACAGAAATATTTTTTAGAATAAAGTTATTAATCAGATCACATATCTATTTGTTTCCATGACTGGGCTTCAAACTAGGTGAGGTGTTTAAAAGCCCCAGTATTGTATTAGCTCAGATTCTTGTGTGTGTATTGTTATTAATCATATTTAGTATGTCCCAGGACTAACCAAAAATAGGTGCCATTGTGCTGAACCTTGTAGAGTCCCTACTCCACAGTTTACAGTCTAAACTGATTTAAGTCATTTGCTAGCATCCAGAAAGCTGTGGCTGAAGCACACAAGGACTATGCTTGAGATGTGAATTACTAGAATTGGCAAAGAGCAGACCTATCAGAAGTGAGAAATATCCCAAAGAAAGTGGCAGTCTTTCAAGTTTTCTGGATTGTCAGGAGCTTATGCATGCATGCAACCATGCTTCAGTTTGAGTATGCAATTTTAAGAGTTACTGATTAAACAGCAAAAAACTGTAGAGAAAGAATGATTAAATGGATTAAATTCTTTCCCTTTTCTTCATCATCAGAGTTTTAGTACTGAAACAGCCCATCATGTCTTTTCTATCTGGCCACCAAACTAGCTTTATGGTGGCATTAATCAGCCCTTCTTGAAGGTTAAATGAGTCTAGTAGATCAGGTTTGTCTAACTGGCAGTCCGTGAGCTGCATGGAGTCCTAAGGGGTTAACATTCAGACCCTGGGCTTCCCCCCGCTGCCACTGTCCCCCCCACTTCAGTGACTGGAGTGACCAGGCTCCCAGTCCTTTTGGCTTCTGCTTCCTGCCTCCCATCTTGGGGCTGTGTAGTAGGCACATGCAACAGAGGGAAATCTGGGCTGCCCATGGCACAAAAGAGGGGCCCTGTACACAAGAGAGTCTGTGCCATCTGGGCTATGTGAGCAGCACGGGAAGAGACACTGGCCAAGCAGCGTGCACGTGGCGAGAGAAAGCTGGGCAGCCAGGTCAGCAGGAGGAATGTCAGGGATCTATAGCCCGAGTGAAGTGTGGCCCCCACCATCCAGAAAATGAATAGCCCTGTAGTAGATTATCCTAATTCTCCTTAATCTCCTGCTTTTCACATTCCTCTCGAGTCCCTCTGGATCTTCACTTAACCAAAAGTTCCTTAAATGCTTCTTAGGTTCCTTGTGTAACAAAAATAGTAGCACTGAGCACTGATATAATTCTTCATAAGATAAGAAGTTGTAAATATATCCAAATGAAATCTGCTTCATTTCTGCCCTATTCTCTTAGTATTTTCACATTCCAACCACAGCTTTCTCCGTCTCCTAAGTCTTCCACTGGTATTTGCTCCCAGCGCTTTCCTTATACCCCTGACTTAATCATACCTCTTCTTTGAGGTCACCAGTATTTTCTCCCTCACCCATTTTCCTATCCGTTAACATTCACATCTTCCTTGTCCCCTTAGCTTGCAAACTGTCTAAGTCTCACTTTCCTCCCATCCTCTCCACAAATACAGGGTCTCCTGTCTCCAGGGAGATGGTCTGTCCATCATTTGGTTGACAGGATAAATTCTCATTCTGAACTGTGACACTTTTCTTGAGATAGCTGGGTAACACATCTCACCTACATTTCTTGTACAGGAAAGGAAAAAAAATAAAACTTGCACATCATAATTGTATTAGTACATATAAGTCCTTCTGTACCAAAAAAGTTTTTACTTAGTAAATAGAAAAGTACATCAGGAAGGAATACGAAGGAACTATATGCTGAAAGAAAACATGACTAACTTGAAAGAGAACAAACCGTTTGTGACATTAAGAAAAAAAAACTAATTAAAGAAATAACTACATTGATTTAAAATATACAGCACTAGTTATATACCTAGCAAACTTGAAGTTTGCTATAAATGTTTTATTTAAAGCAGCTGCTTTCTGCAAAGTACAATGCATATATTCCTCAACTGTGTAACCCAATAAGAGGGACAGAGTTCTCAAAATAATTTATCATCCATTGAAAAGGACATTCCCCTTAAGCAATTAAAGAACAAATGTAAAAACCGGGGCTGGCAGTGTTAATCACAACAGAATCCCTAGGGCAGCACAGGCTGAATTCAAGAGACTTGGCACTGCTGTACTGGCATTATTCCTTCAGGAAAGAAAAGACCAACTCATCTCCAAGAAACTCTTTACTGTCCCTAAAAATTCATAGGCCAGAAGACATATTTCAAGATGGTAATTTACAGCTAAAACCCTGATTAAAAGGGGTAATTTAGACATATGGCAATAAAGATAGCAGTACCCAGTTGTATCAGCCAGCACCAGAAACATTTTTAGCATCTTTTTTTGTCTTTTCCCCCTTCCTCAGAAGTGTATATCTTCCAGTTTAGTTTATCTCTTATGTCCAGGCAGTGGATTTAAAGTTTTTGAATTGCAAAGTGGCACCAAAAATGTTTTCAGGAGATTCTCAGGCTCACAACCTTGGAAACTCACAATTCCTTCAATGCAGATGGATTATAATTATACAAAAGTCTTGTGAACTTTCTAAGCAGCAAAGAAAACAAAGCGTTCAACTTGCCTCATAATAACTTCGCACAGCGTTGCAAAATGCTTCATCTGCTACAATTTGTGTCTCTCCATTCAGGAAGAGCTGGAAACGCTCCTTTAGTATTTGTAATTGCTGCTTGTTGAGCTGTGAGGGATAAAAAAGATAAAGGCAGTTAGCCTCCAAGTGAAAATGTTTGCCAACATTACATTACAACAGCATCTTTTCTAAGTATATGGACAAGAAAAGAGCTAGCTCCTCAAAGCACTGGCTCTCAATACACTGGCCAAGTACAACTGGCAAGGAGAAAGAGGCAGGGTGCAGCAGGTCTTAGACACCCACTACAACATCTGAGGCTTAACTTGCAACAGGCAGTGGTGGCTATTCCCACACATACTTGTAGTGATGACAATGGGAACAGAGGTGGATTCAGGATTTTACAAGGTGGGTTTAGAAGCAGCAATAGGTATGGCAAGAGTGACTGCAGCCCTTGCTTCCAGCCCCCTCCTTTCTCCCACTCCTCCCCACCACACTGGGGTAGACAGACCATGCTACAGGGGCAGCAGTGGGGGATTTTAAGTCCCTAAAGCAGGTAGAACTCCCACCACCACCTCCTCCCTGCTAATGGATACATCCCCTCCTCTCTACCTGCTGCTGCTGTCCCTACTGGCGTGGGGGCAATGGGAGCTCCAGAGTTGCTTCAGCGGGGCTACATGGGGCCTGGGCTCAGTCTGGTGCAATGGCAGGTTTCACCTCCCTGCACCTCCTCATGAACTGGTGCTGAAACATCGGGGGGGGGGAGGGGGAACCCACCTGCTTTCACTGTTTCTGCCCCTGGCTGTACCCAGCCCCAGTGCAGCCCAGCTGGAATGGGACAGGAACTCCCTTTTCCCCTCGGGGCAGAAGTAGGCTGGGGAGGGGAATGGGTGGCAGGGATGTTTCTTTGAGCAAGGGAGGAATTGCTCCCCTCCATTCCCTCTTTGGGGACTGGGGCTGCTGCTTCTGCCACATGGTCAGAAAGGGTCATTGCACTCCCTCTGGATCCACTCCTGAATAGGAATATATTAGTGGGAGCAGGGGAAAGAGGAAACACAGTAGCAGTCTGCAGCACAAAAGATGCCTTTGTAAAAAACTAGTTCCAGCTTCAAAAGGCTGAAATTTAACCAAGCAACCTTTATATTTTAGGACAGACCCATGAACTGCTATGCAATTTTTTTCCAAGAAGTTTGCCTATAGAAAACTGGTTCCTGCCAGCCATTTTTTTCCTGCTATTGCACAGGGCAGGCCAAGGAATAGTGCGGAACATAGGAAAAGTGATGTTCTCTGATATACCCTGAACTCAGATGAAGCAAGTGTTGTACAGTAAAGAGATGCTTTAAATAACTGCTTTGTAACTACAGCAGTGAAGCCATTTGTATGGGCCTTTCACCCCTTACAATCAGTTTTTATCAGGTTACCCACTAGAAGATCTTCAGTGGTACAATCACAAGGAAAAAAATCCTGATAGTTGCATACAGCCCAGAAGAGGACTCTGTTTTCAAAGGACTCATGGGCTCATGTAGAATTGACCCATAGATAAAGCAGTCATGGAAGACTATCATCTTCAACTACAAGGGATTCCAAATGGATGGATGTGAGCTCCAAAATGTCTTTGAGGTTATCCCACATGGGTATAAACCTTGTAAAAGGGAAAAGTTAGAATGAGACATCTTGAAGTAAAAGTACAAATATTTACAATATTCAGATTTTGGGGGGTTTCATGTAGTCATTTCAAATACCGGCATCATATTAAGCTTTTAAGGGTAAAACTGAGAAATTTATTTACCCTATTTTTAATTCTACAAGTTAATCTGAAGTTTTACCAGGCTAGACTTTGACTGAAATGTCTAACAACATTGTATGACAGGACATTTATTTAAAAAAAAGTAATTTTAATATAAAAGCATTTTAACATCCTGTTTTAATACAAACCAGCCATATTTTTCCATTCTAAACAAATATGATGTTTCCAGAAATACTAAATGGAGAACGAGGTAAGCATTTAAAAACACTTCATAAAAATCAGTTTAACTTGTTAACACTGCTAATAAAAAAGTTACTGTAAATAGAAAAAGAACAAACTTTTCTGCAGTGTCACTGGCACAGTCATTGTGAGGTCAATGGTTTTTAAAATATTGTAATTGAAAGAAACGAACTTGATTAAACTGACAGTCTATTTTAGAGAGGGTTTTTTTCTTTTTTCTTTTTTTAAACCCTATTATAGTACCAGTGGGAATTTTAAATCCCTTTATGATAGATGAGGTATAAGCTGCAGCACAAAATTCCTCAAATATTTAACAGGCTGCATGACTTGCATGCTAAACCTGTAGCACTTTGCTGCAATATTCACCTTCAAATTGCATCTAAAAGCCAGATGTACTATTTGCTATCCTTCCATTAAAGAGACAACACAAACTTTGCTAATATGTGAATCTCTGAATAGGATAAATCCTGAAAGGGTAGTGATGTACAGAAATTAAGCAGCAGCAGTGGAAAAGCTACAGAGCTATGCATACAACTAAAGAAAAGTAACAGTTATCAGCCCTACCCCTCTCCCAGGGCTGTCAGCAGGGGAGGGAAGAGAAAGGGAGCAGCACGGAGCCGCTGGCTGGATTTTGCAGAGCCGGAATCGGAGAAAAAGGTGCGGTAGAATGGAGCCCCCTTGGATTGGGCCCTCCTGACTTGTGCAAGCACCCTAAGTGATTATCAGTACATGAACTTCAGCAGATGTCAAAGCAAACAAAGACCACGGGGGGAAGGAGGTTCAACACAGACTTAAAGTTTACTACTGAAGGTTTTTCTACCTGCAGCGCATGGTTTCACAGCACATACACTGCTGATTGACACAAATGTTCATCATGCGACTCAGTAGTAGTTCTCTACTCACCCATCGTAAAAAGATATCACAAATTGAAATACGTTCCTCGAACTAAATCTCTTACCTCACACACAGGTGGTGTTAAGAGTTTCAAAAGAATCTCATATCAAATTTTAATACATGAAAAACAACCTCCCTGGTTTCCTCTAATATTATGCATAACCTTTCAAAATTTTTCCTAAGCAAACTGAAAAAAGCTGAAATGTATGAAAATACAAAGCATAAGTTATGTTTACTTGAATGTAAATTAATGCATGTTGTACTGTTTTGCACTTTTAAGGTAGTTATCTGTTTCCACAGACAATATGCCACCATTGCTAAACAAACAGCTTATCTGTTCTACAGAATATTCAGATTTGTTACTAAAACTTGTGCGCTTTCTGCCAAAACTATTATAAAATTGTTTGTCATGCATACAAACTTTATTCTTTAGCTGCATTTCCTGCTTTCTAACTACATATCAAACAAAATGTTATGAATGAAGCCCTGTAATATACATTTGTTTCTGGCTTTAACAGATCTCTGTTTGTAAAAGGAAATCCAACATGTTATGCAAAAGCCATTTTTTAAGGGGGAAAAAAAAAAGTTAATGAATACCAAAGCAATGTATTAATACTTTAGGTAGCAGTTTTAAGGGCTTACCAGCATTTGAGCATTGTGGGGTTTTGTTTCAAGAAGGGAGGGTTGATTTGGGGGTTGTTTAGTTGAGTTATCCAAGTTATTTGTACTTTTAATGGGGAAATTTAAAAAATTTAAAAGAATTGTTTTTAAGTGAATGAACTGTTATTTCCACTCTGTAGTTGTCTGTTTGTTGTAAGCTGTTCTGAGCCCTTTAGATAGAGTGGAATATAAATCTAAAAAATAAATAATGCAACTAAATTAGAAAAATTATAAAGCATCCTTTTAGCACTGAGACTAGCATATTTCAATAAATGTTAATAGCTCATCTTGCAAGCAGAGATGTAATTGAACCAGCTGCCAAAAAACAATTTGTATTATTCCACAGCGTAGTGTAAATCCTTTGCCACAGTACATACCTCAGAATACCAAGGTTTCTTTATGCTTTGTCGTACTTCTCTTGTCCTATTTCAAGATGCTAACTTACATGAATAAATGAACATAATCACAAGCTTTAAAAATATATATAACAAAGAATGGCAGTGAGAGACAGGCAGAAAAGGGGAGAGACATAAGCAATAGAAACCAGAGAAAGAAAAGATTAAGGAGAAAGAAATTAGGATTTTTTTTTTTAAATCTCTTCTTTGTCAATGCAGACATGCACTATTAAACCTTTTTCACTTTAATAAATGGCAAACATAACGGTTGTATTCATGTCACTCCCACACAAGTGCTTGAAACTTTACTAAAATTTTTGTTTTGTTTTTACTTTTTTCCCCATGAGAGCATGGATAAACTTGGAAGGGAGGGATGA
Source organism: Crocodylus porosus (assembly GCF_001723895.1). Taxonomy (NCBI): domain Eukaryota; kingdom Metazoa; phylum Chordata; order Crocodylia; family Crocodylidae; genus Crocodylus; species Crocodylus porosus. The sequence goes on from NW_017728931.1 coordinate 104,440,126, forward strand.
GGAGGAGTGCACTTTTAGGAGACTGAGCAAAATTATCCCCCTTCTGGTTGCTGCTCCAACGTCCCAATTACACTTTCCACACCAGCAATTCTCAAACAGGATGTCGCAGCACCACCACTAACACTTGCCAGTTTGTATATGGGGTATAATCTGTGTAGAGTGATGCAGGTTTTCTTAAATGAGATGTTTTAGAAAAATATACCATACTTGCAAATTTGAAAAACTTTGCCTTTGGTATGAGTCATGGGCAACTAGTGCCTCCTGAGTGCCAGCAACCGGGCAGTGGAGGGGTGCCACCATGGCCAGTTGAGATGACCTGTAGGCATGAGCCGGGCACCCAGAAGGAAGTGCCAGCGGTGCTTCTCCTGGCACCTCCACTCCCCAGCCAGCACTCACAGGGTGGGGCACCAGTGCTCCCACCTGCCTCACCACTATGCCTAAGCAGGGAATGCTGGCTGTCATGGGGTGCACATGCACCCCCTATGCATCACCACTGGTATGAATACAGCTGTATTGCATCGTTGTTGTTTTTAAATCAACTGCTATACATGTCTGTGTGTTTCACAAACGTTAGGGGTCCCTCTAAGGATGCTGCACGCAACAGCACTGTTGGGTGTGCAAACACTACATGCGATTCCCAAGGTAAACCCAGAAATTTCAAATAGGAATCCATAGTGCTACCGTGTTTCCCCGAAAATAAGACATACCCATAAAATAAGCCGTAGCAGGATTTCTACGTATTTGCGCAATATAAGCCATACCCCGAAAATAAGACATAGTGATAGGCGTGGCTAAGCGTACCGGCGCGAAGCGGTAAATAAGACGGGCAGCCCTTCTCATTTG
>NW_017728931.1:104441118-104467464 GCF_001723895.1 Crocodylus porosus
AGGACCGGTGCAAAAAAACAGAAAAAAAAATAAAAAATGCTGTTTTAAAAATAAGACATCCCCCGAAAATAAGCCATAGTGTGTCTTCTTGAGGAAAAATAAATATAAGACAGTGTCTTATTTTCAGGGAAACACGGTAGAAACATTCTGACTTGCTGTGGTCTGAGCTCTTCGTAACAGAAGTGTTCTATTATTTTTCCATGGTGAAAAATGAATGAAAGCTTAGAGCTGGCTTTTTCCAAGGGGTGCTCTGAGTCTAACAAGGGATGATTCAAGACTAAAAAGGCTGAGAACGACTGTTCCATATCAATCAGAAGTCCGTGGCACAGGATAGGAAGAAAGGATGGGTGAAACCAAGCAGCCAAGTGTGACCATCTGCCTGGATGATCACGAACATATCATTTCTTCAGAAGTGCAGTTAACCCTCTCCCTGATTTCATCCCACTTTTCACATCAAATTCAATCTCTCTGTCCTGCCTTGCAAGCATTTATACAAATTGGCTCCAATGCAGCTTTCTGCTTTTCTCTGTCACCTTCCCTCTACTAAAGCCACACGGCACATGTCCACAGTACATATTATCTCACCATTAGTATCTAACATCTTCTTTTCCTCCTACCTGAAACACAGTTTCATAATTGGTAGGGACGGAAGGGACCCAAACAGACAACCCACAGATCTAGTTTGACCCCCTGCCATGGACAGGAAAGGATGCTGGGGTCAAACAACCCCAGCTAGGTGGCTGTCTCGCCTCTTTTTGAAGACCCCCAGGATAGGGGCAAGCACCACTTCCCTTGGAAGCTGGTTCCAGATCCTAGCCGCTCTGACTGTGAAGTAGTGCTTCCTGATATCTAGCCTGAATCTACTCTCAGTTAACTTATAGCCATTGTTTCTTGTTACCCCGGTAGTGCTCAGGGGAACGGCAACTCTCCTACTGCCTGCTGGTCCCCCTTGGCAAGTTTACAGGCAGCCACCATATCCCCTCTCAGCCTTCTTTTGTGGAGGCGGAACAGGTTCAGGTCCTGTAGCCTGTCCTCATAGGGCCTGCCTGCTGCCCCCTGATAATGCGAGTGGCCCTCCTCTGGACCCTCTCCATGTTGTCCACACCCTTCTTGAAGTGTGGTGCCCAGAACTGGACGCAGTATTCCAACTGCGGCCTGACCAATGTCACATAGAAGGGGAGGATCACCTCCTTGGCCCTGCTAGTGATGCATCCATCTATGGATGCATGACGAAGTGCAGTTAGCCTTCCTGACCACATCCCCACATTGGCAGCCGATGTTCATCTTGGAATCAATACTGTTTCCAAGATTCTTCTCCACCTCTAATGCTGTCATAGGCAACTGAAAAATTCTTTATCCCCCACAACCCCAAAATATTAAAATATCTATCTCTCTATATCTGTATTTTATTTTAATATTTTGAGGATATATCTATATCTATCTATCTATATCAGGGAATTAACAAGAAATATATATAACAGTAAAACTTCAGAGACCAGTTGCATAGTTTCGATCATAAACTACTCTCTTTGCTTTAGCTCTACATTGCTTAACTTGCATTTCAGCTACTGGGAACATGGAGCTTGTCCTTACATTTCTCTGTACAATAACTAATATACTGTAAACATTACGCACAATGGCGAAGTACAGACAGTCAAAAGACAGGTGCTGAATCGATTCAATCTTTACATGTCAGTCTAAACTGCATTTAGACTGGACCAAGAAGCAAGTGAACAGAAATGTAGTCACATGCCTGCAGAGATTGGCTCAGCCCAGTGGCTGGGGGGCACTACAGCATGCCTCCCAGCCACTGTCGAAGGGAAGGGAGGACAAAAGTCTTCCAAGGCTTTCTCCCCTCCCTGCTTAAGCAAAGGAGGTATGGGCCAGGCCTAGGGCCAGCATGCTGAGGCCAGGGAGAAGAGGGCTTTAAACTCCCCTCCCTGACTCATATGGGATCTTACCCCCGGACAGATCCAGGCTGGCTACCCCTGCCAGGCTAAGGTCCCATGTGGGTCAGGGAGGGGAGTTTAAAGCCCCCTTCTCCCTGGCCTCAGCATGCTAAAAGGAGGAAAGAGAGGCAGTTTAAACAGCATCCCTGGCCCACAGGGGAAGGAGTAGGGAAGCCCCTGCCAGTCTTTTGCCCCCTTGCATCCTGTCGGGGGGGGCACTCCCTGCCAGGCTTTTGCACCACTTACCTTGAGTGGAGAACGGGGGTGTAGCCACGCCCCAGCCAGGGCTCACACACTGAGGTAGGAAGGGGGTTTAAACCCCCTCCCAATCCTGCACAGGATCCCAGCTAGAATTTGATGGGGGCAGCCTCTGCCAGACTTTTGCCCCCCCCCCCATCTTGAGCAGAGAGTGGGGTGCCTGGCCAGACCCCAGCCCCGGCACTGGGAGGGGGGGATGCATTAAACACCCTCTTAGGCCTACACAGGACCCCGCCCCAGTCTGCCTGGGAGAGCAGCCCCTGCCAGGCTTATGGCCCATGCTCCCCACTTGAAGGGAGGGCAGTCCCTGCCAGTTTTGCCCCCACCACAGGCAGAGAGCATGACCATGCCCCAGAGAGCAGGCTGCAGTGAGAAGGGAGGGGATTTAAACCACCTCCATGGCTGCACAAGACCACATCCTGGGCCTGCCTCAGGATGGAAGGGGCAGCCCCTACCAGGCCCCACCAACTGCTCAAGGAGATAGTGGGGGACTTGGCCACATCTCAGCTGGGGGCTCACAGGTTGAGGTGGGGAGGGATGGGTTTTTAACCCCCCCCCCCCCAGCCCTGGACCCCAGCTGGTGTTTGCCTGGGAGGGGCAGCCCCTGCCAGGCTTTTGCCCTCCCCCTGCCTCGCTACTCACTCAAGTGGGGGGCGGGGGCATGGCTGGACCCCAGCCCAGGTCTCCCACTCAGGCAGGGAGGGAGGTTTAAACTCCCTCCCTCTCCACCTCCAGCCCAAGGATGACCGCACTAGGATAATCACTCCCCTGGAGCTGCACAGCAAATTCAAATTCCTTACATCACCAGTCAGCCGAGCTGCTGGCTCCAGCACGTGAGGATGAAGGGCCACCAGCAACCACAACCAGAAGGCGCAGAGTAAGTGTGGTAGGCAACTCCCTCTTGAGGGGGCCAAAGGGGGCAATCTGTTGCCCTAAACCCTGAACCCATGAGGTCGCTGCCTCCCAGGGGCTCATGTCCGGGATGCGATTGAGAGGATCCTCAAACTCATCTGGTCCCCCAACCACCACCACCCTGTGCTACTCATCCACATGAGCACAAATGACATGGCTCGAGACAATCCCTGCCAGGTCACAAGTGACTACAGGCCTCTGGGGGTTGGGCTCAAGGGCCTGGGGGCGTAGGTAGTTTTTTCTCCTCCATACTCCTGGTCACAGGCATTGCAGGGAAAAGTGCATCAAACAGCTTAACAGAAGACTCAGGCAATGGTGCCATCGCGAAGGATTTGGCTTCAGGGAAAGAGGCAGTGGCTTGCTGGGAAGGGATGGCCTCCACCTTGCCCTTAAAGGGAAGCAGCTTTTTTCAGCCAGAATGGCTGACCTACTTGATAGGGCTTTAAACTAGGAACACTGGGGGAAGGGCAGTCAATTAACAGTTCAAACCCACATGCCAACCACACTATTAACAGGCTAGGTAGCCCAAGGGAACCTACTCAGACAACAGCACAAGGACAGGTTACATCCCAGCACACAGGGAAGCCCAGAGTTTCTCATGGCAGGCTCAGTTCCCTGTATACAAGTGCCAGGAGTTTGGAAAACAAGCAATAGGAAGTGGCCCTTCCCTAAGCGACAAAGATTATGATATCGTAGGGATAAGAGACCTGGTGGAACTCCACCTATGACTGGTCCACAGGTATAGAAAGCTATACCTTGTACAGGAAAGACTGTGTTGGGAAAAGGGGTGGGGGTGTAGCTCTACATGAAGGAGCAGAACACCTCCCTTCAAACTGAGTTTAGTAAGCAAGGAGCGAGTCTAGAGACCCTCTGTGTTAAAATACATGGAGAGCATGGGGAAGGAGATATAATTGTACAACTCTATTACAGACCTCCCAAACAAAAGGATGAGCAGGATCATGAATTCAATAGGGAACTGGTTGAGGCTGCACACTCCTGATTCATGGTCATCATGGGGGACTTCAACCTCCCTGACATCGTGTGGGAGTGTACGGCCAAATCTGACTGGCTGCACAGCTTCCTCGCTTGCGCTGATGAGCTCTACCTAATGCAAGAGGTTTATGGGCCAGCTAAGGGAGAGGCATTGCTGGATATGGTTCTGGCCAAAGGAAATGACCTGTTGAGTGATCTGAAGATTGAGGGGAAGCTTGGTGACAGCGACCATGATCTGATTACTTTCTCTGTCCAACACAGGGCAGGAAAATCTGTCAGTAAAACAGAAATCCTCAACTTTGGGAAGGCTGACTTTCACAAATTCAGGAGACTGGTCAGTCAAGCATTAAGAGACCATGGTCCCTTAGGAAGGGGAGTTAACAAGGAATGGCTGTTTCTTAAGAACATAATTTTCGAAGTACAAGGAAAATTCATTCTGTCCTGCAGGCTGGGAAACCCCTTTGGCTTAACAGGCAACTTTTGGACCTCCTGAAATTAAAGAGAAGCCTACACCAGACGGAAAAAAACAGGAATCATCACCAAAAAGGACTACATAACACTACCCGCACCTGTAGAAAGTGGACCAGAAAAGCCAAGGCAAAAACCAAACTTAGGCTAGCCACAGGTATCAAGGACAGCAAAAAGTCCTTCTTCAGATATGTGGGAAGTCAGAGAAAGAACAAAGGCAACATTGGACCCCTGCTAAATCAAATGGAGCAGCTAACATTTGGCCTTTTACTGAGCATTAACCTCCTAAATGATTACTTTGTGTCAGTCTTCCACCTGCCCAAGGGGGTTACCCTGTTGGACAGGACACAAAGCATCCAGGAGGTGAGAGATGGGCCCAAAACTGATAGATCAAGTGAGAGAACCCCTCAAGAGGCTCGACATCCAGAAGTCCACAGGCCTGGGCAGAACGCACCCAAGAGTCCCGAAGAAGCTAGCAGACATTGTAGCACGCCCCACTGCAAAGATAATTAAGAACTTGTGGCGCTCAGGAGAGGTACCAGGAGACTCAAAAAGAACCAACATGGTCCCAACCTTCAGGAAAGGAAGGAAGGAAGAAAGATCCAGGGAATTATGGGCTAATCAGTTTGACATCCATCCCTGGGAAGATCCTGGAGAAAAGTCAAAGGTTCCATCAGCAACAGGAAGACAACTTTCTGAGCACCAGCTAACATGGCTTTGTTGCTGGAAGGTCTCGCCTGACCAACCTCGTCTCCTTCTATGACCAGGTGACACACTGCCTGAACAAGGGAGAAGAAGTTAATGACATCTGGATTTCAAGAAAGTCTTTGACTTGATCTCCCATAATGTCCTCATGGTTAAGTTGGGGAACTGTGGCCTCTACAATCTCATGGTCCGATGGCTGGGGAACTAGCTCTGGGGTCGGACCCAAAGAGTATTAGTTGATGGAAGCATATCAACATGGCACAAAGCAACCAGTGATGTCCCTCACGGTTCAGTACTCAGACCAGTACTCTTCGTGTGTCAGATGTGAACTGGTAAAGTTTGTGGACAACACTAAACTGTGGGGAAAAGCAGACACACTGGGAGATAGGCTGGGGATATAGGTCAACCAGGACAGGCTCACAAGGTGGGTGGACCAAAACCTGATGGCATTCAACGTAGAGAAGCACATGGTGCTCCACGTTGGGAGGAAAAACCAGGATCATATTTGTACACTCGGCATTGATACGCTCGCTAGCACCACAACCAAAAGATACTTGAGGGTCCTGATTGACCACAAGATGAATGAGCCACCAACGCAATGCCCTAGCCAGCAAAGCAACCCAAAACCTGGCATGCATCCACTGATGCATTTCAAGCAAAACCAGGGACATCACCTTCCCACTTTACTTGGCCATAGCGAGGCTGCAGCTAATGTAGAGTACTACGTCCAGTTCTGGGCCCCCCACTTCAAGAGGGATATGGATAAGCTCCAGAGTGCAAAGGAGAGCCACTCACATGATCAAAGGCCAAGAGATCAAGCCTTACAAGGCGAGGCAAAGGGACATGGGACTCTTCAGCCTGGAGAAGGGAAGGCTCAGGGAGGGACTGTGCATGTCAAGAGGGATGTGGATAGCATCAAGAGGGTCCAAAGGAGGGCCACTCACATGATCGGGGGCAGCAAGGCAGGCCCCATGAAGAGAGGCCTGAACCTGTTCAGCCTCCACAAAAGAAGGCTGAGAGGGGAATCTGGTGGCCACCTATAAAACTTGCCAAGGGGGACCATCAGGCAATGGGAGAGTCCCTGTTCCCCCAAGCACTACTGGGAGTAACAAGGAACAACAGCCATAAGTTGACTGAGAGCAGATTCAGGCTAGACATCAGGAGACACTATTTCACAGTCAGGGTGGCTAAGAGCTGGAACCAACTTCCAAGGGAAGTGGTGCTCGCCCCTACCCTTAGGGGTCTCCAAAAGGAGGCTAGACAAATCACCTGGCTGGAGTCATTTGACCCCAGCACCTTTTTCTGCCCATGGAATGGGGTCAGACTTGATGATGATCTGCTTATGTCCCTTCTGACCCTACCAACTATGAAACTTGGTGGCAGCCTATAAGTATATAAGGGAGAGCGTATACCAGGATCTGGAAGAACACAGTTTCATAGTAGCTAGGGTCAGGAGGGACCTGAACAGATCATCTAGCCTGACCTCTGCCACAGGCAGGAATGAATGCTGGGTTCACAGGACCCCAGACAGGTGATCATCCAACCTCCTCTTGAATTTGCCCAAGGTAGGAGTGAGGACCACTTCCCTGGGAAGCTGGTTCCAGATTTTGGCCACCCTAACTGTAAAAAATTGCCCTCTGATCTCTAACCTAAACCTATTCTCCATCAGCTTATTACCATTGTTCCTTGTCAACCCAGGTGGTGCTGGGGAGAAAAGGGTTCTACCTATTTGCTGTTGATCTCCCCCGGTTAGTTTGCAGGCAGCCACCAGGTCCCCCCTCAGCCTCCTCTTGCTGAGGCTGAACAGGTTCAGGTCCCTCAGTCTCTCCTATAGGGCCTGTCCTGCTGCCCTCTCACCAAGCGGGTGGCTCTCCTCTGAACCCTCCCCAGGCTGGCCACATCCTTTTTAAAGTGTGGTGCCTAGTACTGGACACAGTACTCCAACTGCGGCCTGACCAAAGTCACATAGAGTGGGAGTATCATCTCTCTGGACTGGCTTGAGATGCAGTTGTTCACCAGGGCTCCCCTAGGGATTCATCAGGGCTCCCCTAGTTGTTCACCTGGGACAGTTGTTCACCAGGGCTCCCTTAGGGATAACAAGGTCCAACAGCCACAAACTTCTGGAAGGCTGATTTATACTGGATGCGAGGAAAAACTTCTTTACAGTCTGAGTGTCCAGGGTTGGGAACAGACTCCCCCCAAATGTGGTGCAACTACCTACTCTGGACTCTTTCAAAAAGCTTTTAGATAATTATCTTGATGGGATCATTTCACTCCAGCAGACTTCCTGCCTAAGGCAGGAGAGCTGGACTTGATCTCACAAGGTCCCTTCCAGTCCCTAATATCTATGACTCTATGAATTTACAGAGCAGTGGCATGGGGCCAACTCTGCTCCACTGGAGCAGACAGCACAGCCCAGCAAAGCATCCTGGGATGCTGGAGGAACTGAGAGTTCATTTGAAGTGGGAAGGGATCTGGGACAGAAGTTCCATAAACTAGTTTAACCTAAATCAGTTCAGTCCGATACTACTTCTAACCAGGTTCATTAAACCAGTTTTGGCCATTTTGAAATTGGTCTAAGTGCACTGAACTTCTGTTGTGTTACAGGTTTAAAACCAATTTTTGATTACTTATATCAGTTTATGTGCAACTTCTGTCCCTACCCTATAAGTCCTAACCACTGTTTCAAAGGAGAAAAGTAAGTTATTCTAGTTATTCTGACCCTCACTTTATTAATTCTTCTGGAAACAGAAACAAGATGGAAGAACAGACTGCTTGGCTTAAACTGATTCTTGTTCAACTACAGGAGGGAAATGCATATTTAAAATATGTATTTGGAAGGCTCTTCAAGACCATTTTAAAGAAATAATGCTGTTTAACTACAGTACTATCTTTCCACAGTCTGTGGCAAAAAAAAATAACTAAATTACATGGCATGCCATCTTTTATATTTAAACATAGGCAGTTTGTCATGAGCTGCATATTAGTACAATTAGCGACTAGATGCACACCTTTCTGGGGTCATCTGACATCGGCAGTCTTTCCTGCCCAAGTGCAGGGGGACTGGACCTGATGATCTCGTGAGGTCCCTTCCAGCCCCTAACATCTATGACTCAGAATGAACTAAATGCCTTCACTAAGAATGAACTGGAACCAAAGCCACAACTTCTTGTGCAGAATTAGTATCAAGACTCATTTATTTCACTTTAAGAAAATAACTCAAATGAATAAGGAATCCTCATGGAAGTCAAGTTTTCCAGGACTGCATGCTAAGTTGGCATCAACTATTACTACTGGGCCTTTTGATTTACTTTTCATTGGCTGTGTAGGTGGAGCAAATCAGCACAGCCCCAAAAGAAAGCCAAAGCAGCAGGTAGTCAAAGACGCATAAATCACAGTACAAAAATGAAATTCAGCACCACTAGTTTAATAGGAGTTCTGATTTTAAAGTGTCAGTTCTCTCTCACCGACACGCACACTTTGTTGTATAAGTAAATACCATGCTGGTCGCACACAAAGGGAAATGTGAAAATGACAGACCCAATAAAGGTCACCATAATGTTCTAACACGCTGCCACCTTGTGGCAATTTTAGAATGATAGATCAGGCACACTGCAGCTATGCTGTACATACACTACGTTCAAATGGCACCTTAACACACATACATTTTGACTTGTCAAACCACAAAACAATATACTACTGGTTCCCAGCTCCCAAACAAATTAACAAAAATCAGAACAGATCCTCTTGCAAATCTCACATGGATTTGAGATTAAAAGATAACCACAGACGTCTGTTTTTGATCCATTTATAATTATATGCAATATGTTTCTTCTTAATGTCGACTGCCAGGATCTGCATTAAATATTACTTCTCTTCACAGCTATGGTATATGTGAACTCTTCTTGTAATATTATTACAGACATGACTAGTAACATCACATATGGAACTTCTCTAACACTTCCCAACTTAAAGACTGTTTGATTATGTTTGGACTGACATTTTTTCTTAGAAGTATCCTCCCGAGGCTCTTTTTTATATATTACAGCCAAACCAGTTTCAGGCATTTCTGAACAGCAACAGGAGAAAATATTTTGTTCAAGTTTTCATGTTCTGAAGCAGAGTTTTGAAAGTTGTCAAGAGATGGACTTTTATATGAGACATGCTTTTGGCATATCCATACACACACTTGGATACTCATGACAGCTAGCAAAGAAGTCTTTTGCAGAAAACATGACTTTTTCCATTCTCAGAGACTACTTAAAAACTGTTGCAAAAGAGGTCGCCAAAGATTCTGTCTGTAGTTAAAGACAGGAGACAACTTTCCTTGCAAGTGCACATCTACATTGCTGCTGGTCATGTTGGGTCTACCTCCACAGTCAGTTGAGGGAGGACAATTGACTCTGTGCACTCAATGATGCTCCTACTGGCCCCAAGTTGGAAAGAGGAGGAACCTACCCAGTCTGAATGCAAAGCAGATGAGAGCCAGCCAAGACATGAAAGGTAGAGTAAAAATTAGGATAAACTAAAAGTTGCACTCCTGCTCAGAAGATGAGCAGAAACTTCTTTCCCAGTTTTCTCAATCACCCCCACTTCCTCTTTCAGTGTAGAGTTCTTGTCAGTATCCCCAACAAGGGACAAAATTAATCCTTGCCATAGCTCACTAATGTTAGTCACTTAAATTGTACCTAAATTTTTAACCATTTGAACCAGCAGTGCTCATAGTTTTGGCTCCATGGGCCAGATGAATGGCACTGTGCTGATCCACACACAGGATCAGACCCTATGCTGCCTCTGGTGGTTCTGCACCATCTCCACCTTGCCAAGATCCAGCTCTGGGGCCCCACGGTGCCTCCCCCATACCACTCCCCAACCTCAGAATGCTGGGATTGGGCCCTGAATCACCCTGCATGCTCTATCTAGGCCACAGAGTCATGGTCCAAAGGTCTCCCTATGGATCTATAAAGGGGCTGGATCTGGCCTGCAGGTTGGGGGCTGAACACCTGTGATTTAGACCAATATTTTCCTGATTGAACATCTACTGAAGGCTGATCTCCTCTTCTCTCCTCTCCTCTTTTCTCCTATCCCTAAACTATCCATGCAGTTTGCAAGAATGGATTCGTCTTGCCTATACTCTCAAACCACTGAAACCAGGGGAACACATTTGCTTACTGTATTCCATCATGCACCTTAGTTGGTCCAGTAGCAGAGGTGTAGCGAGCTCCTTATGGCCACAACCTTACCTCGGCTTCCCACATTCTGACAATGGTAGCTACTGCAGCGTGGACTCAGGCTACTGCAGCTGGGACACAGTCTCCCCACACACCAACTCCAGCACTCCAGGGTACAGGCTCCACAGGGGCTGCCAAATCTAGTGCCCCCTCTAAAGACTGGTGCCCTGTGTGCCCATCCCCAGAGATACTACTGACTAGTAGCAAATAAAAACAGGCCTTTCAATTGTAAGAGGTGCTCAGGCAGATTCAGAAGACATGCATCATAAATTTGCAGGAATGTTTCTCTTTTGTTTAAGAAGAAACTATGATCTTCTCCTAGCCTTAATCTATCGCTATCCTCCGCCTCCAACTGAATGTGTCCATTCATACTTGCTATTAAGGTGGATTCATCCCAACCACATAGCACAGCGGATCAAGATATGGATCAGCTTACATTGCTATTCACAACTGTTTACTGTTTATGTTCTGGCACACTAAAAAAAAAAGAAAAAAGTGCCACTGAAGGTCAATAAAAAGTTCAGTTCCTACATCTGCTTTAAAAAATGGTTTAAGATGATGTTGTGTCTTCTGACCATCTTCACCAGCTTAGTACACAGCAACCCAAAGCAAGCTTTCCAAAAGCACACTCTCAGTTACACAAAGCTACCACACCATCAAGATGTCTCTCAAACCAGTATCTTCCTCCAGCCTTCTTACCTCCCCGTAAAGCTACTAAAACGTCGTTCCTGGACAAGTTCACCCAGTTAAGCTCCCAGCGGCCAATCCTACCTTCAAAGTCCCAACTCAATCTAAGACTGTACTACTGTCTGGGCTATGTAAGGGCCTTGTAGCATATTACATTTTGGACATCTTTTATTGATGATTAGGGGTGTCAAAGATACAGCCAGTGAAGCACCATCACTCAGTCCCTAGTGTTGCCCCTGGGCCCAAGTTGACCCATGTGGTGAATGTGGGACCAGTCCTGTGTGCAAGACCCAGTACACACGCTGCATGTGGCTCCCACTCCAGGGTCCACACTACATGCGGTAGCCACCCCAGCAGGTTCAGAACTACACTGCACATGCCACCCCTTCCAACCAGTCTTGGATCTGCAGAACATCTGGGTCAGGCACTGTGTGCATTGCAAATCCTGGATCGGGCACCAGGGGTGCTAGATCCGGCTAATGGATTGGCCCACACCACTCATGCAACCTGCATAGTTGAACAGCCCTGATTTAGATCAGAGGAAACATTACCATGAGTTAGTTTTCGGAGCAGTAGCATGGTATAAAGCTTGCTATGATCTCAGCCTTGTGACAGGGCTGGAGCTGACTGTCAGTCCTAGTAGGGGTGTATATCATTAAAAAATTAACCATTTAAAAACTATTCTTATTATATCAGTTAACTGTCTAACCAATAACACATACCTATGGGTCAAGTTGAGAGTTGTACTGTGCCAGTGCAATGGTATGGACAGGTCAGGGTGAGAGACATACCTCAATGCCATGCTCAGTAGTACTGGTAAACCACATGATAATTCACACAATGTAGTTTGAAAATCTGACACAGGTAATTGCATCCTAACAAACTGTACACCCAAGCACAATCCTGTGCTTTAAAAAATAAGTTAACTGCTAAATGTTAACTAATGCATTAACTGTGTAAGTATAATTATAGTTTAACCATTTAACCTTTCACATCCCTAAGTCCTAGCCTTTCTGTGTCACTGAATCCAGTACAAGACTCCAGTGTGGTGAGGGCTGGGAACAGCTAACAACCAACTACCACTCCCAGCCCCCCCACTGCACTAAGGTCTTGAACCAGCTCCAGGGTCAGTTCCAGCCCTCCCACCACAATGCATTTGCCTGCCTGAATGTTCAGATGCTCAAGTGCAGTTAATACAACCTAAGCATAACATGTGACAAGGCTCTCAAGCTAAAAACAATTGTGGCATTTCAGGGAGTTTTGATTGCTTCAGTTAAAACCTGGGACAAAACAAGAGTTACACATTCAGTTCATCCCTGAATGAAAGACAATTAACCTGCATTAACACTTTTTCCTGGCACAATAGCAGGTATATCAGATATTTAACAGGTACTTAACATAGAACAACAGATGTATACATCTCTAGGATCCCAGAATAAAAGAAACCCCAAAATCTGTTTTTATTCTAAAGTAGCTCAGTCTCCACAATCCTCACTGATTTGATACTCGCTTGTTGCCTGGGGGAGGCGGGGGGGGGGGGGAATATGGTCTCATTTTGATTGATTTAGGCTGAAATTTATTATTAGAAAAGTTTAATTAAAAGCTATACCTATTTTTAAATTTTAAAGGATAGTTTCCCACTTGACTTTATTCTTCTTTCAAAACTTTCAGTCAATATTTAAATATTTTATTTTTAAAATCATCCTATTGTTTCACATTTTCTCTATATCATTTTTTTCCAGAACGCATTCAGTTATATGCCATTAGTTTTACATTCACTTCATGGTTCTTAGAGTCCGTCTAAAAATGCTTACAAAATATCATAGTTCAACCCTTCTCCCCCTTCTATCCCAGGAGAACAACATGGTTTCAAAACAAAAAGAACCTTGTCTGTTTTAAGTTAAAATCAGGCATTCCTTCCTTAATTCATTCCATCATGTTTCACTATAGCAACGTACTCAGTTCAGAGCACCTCTCACCAAATATATTACCTCTTGCAATATACTGTAACAGAGAAGAACACAGGAGACAACAAAACATTGCCCATGAAGTAACACTGTCATTCCTGCTCATGATGCCAGCATTAAATTTATCACTTTCACTTTGCTTTATGCTTACATCCAGCATACCATCTTCTTGTGCTCATCCTGCCTGCCCAGTATCATGAGCCAGTAAAGATGGTGAAACAGGCAAAAGGGAGGAAGAAGTATAGTCAGGTAAGTGGTGTATGGTTCAAGAAAAATGCAGCACTGCTCCTCAGGGAAATTGACTATTCAGAAGCCACAGCCTCAAGAGAAGAATGGCTTTGCTGTTAAGCCCAGGAATAAGGAGCAGAACAGGGACAGAACTATGTAATCCTTGCCTAGTCGTTTCATTTGTGGCACAGCTGTGAGTAAAGCTTTGCTATAATATAGTTAAATGATGGTCTCATCTAGTAAACCAAAACCTTTCTGTTGGGGGGGGGGGGTGTCTGTCATAAGTAATTTGCAAGGAACATGGGAAGCTCCATCTCATAAATTAAGGCAGCAAAACATCTCAGTCGCTATAATCTCAGTGGAAACAAAAAAGGGAATGGAGCAGCTCATTCACTCTCCATCTTACTTTTCCCCGTGCTTCCAATTCTCAGTTCAACCTTGTTCAAGTTTTCCACTTCCTAGCCCTCCCATATAGAGATGACATCCCTCAGAGAATAAAAAGGGATAAAATCCCCAGTCTCAAAGGCATACCCCTCAACCCTACAGCAATCATTTCTTAATCAGCACGTACCACAATTCCCTCTTTTGAAGAGACATACAGCATGAAGGACTATTAGTAGCAATCCTACACCAGAGACGGGAGATTGCCATCAGCTTCAGGGGTACCAGGACTGGGAAGCCCTGTAGAGAAATTTGCTAAAAACAGCAGTTCTCTTTGTTTTCCTTCCAGCCCACCTCCACTTCCAGGTTTTCCCCGGGATGGCTGCATATTCCAGTTTATAAAAGCTTCTGAAGAGCAAAGTGCTTCAACTAAAAATCATAGTTCCACTGGAGAAATCATAAATGAAGTGGTATTTTTTCTTAAGACAGACAGTTAAAGTGAACAGCGTTATTACCCTTACCAGAATAGCAACCCCTCTCATATTCAGGGCTCAGAGTGGCAGTTATTGTGCTGAAATATGCAATTTCTCACATACTTTTAAAAAAATAGTTAGAAATATGACTTTTTTAATTATGTGGGTGGTATTGATTTGTGAAATCCTTTACTATTCATTGCTTTGCTCCAATATTTGGGTTTTGTAAACAGTGCAATATGTAAGTATATTGCTATCACTTAGCAACCCTAACTTTAAAAAAAAAAACTAAACCCAAACCATTGTTGGCTTTAGAATAACTTTAAAGGGTGTTTGCTGTTTGCTGCTATTCAAATTGCACCATCACATGTAATTCATTGTGCAAGATGCATCAATCAAAAACAATATTGCAAATGAATATTAGATTTTCATTGATGTGGCACATTTAGTATGAATAACTAGCACTCTCCCATAAACAATTCAAAACGCACAATTATAAAAAAAAAAAAGTGCCACTTCTCTCTTGCTCCCCTGCCACCAATTTAGGAAATAGCTGTATTCTACAGTCAAATAATTAATCATTCACTCCCATTTCTAAGCATCTCCATATGATACAAGAGAAGACTCCATTGAATATGCCATGTTCTTGTTGTAAAAAGACACACTCAAGAGTCTCAATAACAGAATTCTGAAACGTCACATGTGGAGAAGGGGGTTTAGGAATGACCTTTTAACTCCAATTAGTGGAAGCCACATGTGGTCTGCATCTCTGAAGTGCAACTTTGCAAGAAAAAAGACAGCTGCAAATCATTTCTTTCAGCGCCCCCTAACAGTCAACTTACGAAGCAATTAAAAACAGTCTTACAGAATACATGCTCAGGTAATCCATATTATCAGCAGGGGAAAATGGTAAAATGAGGAGGAGTGTAGAAAGTAAGACTGAGAGAGGGAGAAGAGAGAGAAAAGAAGTTTTTGAAACAGAACAGAGTTCTTCTAACAAGAGTAGAACTGAGAAGTAAAGAATAAGAATAAGACAGAATAAGGAGGACAAAACTAAAGGAAATATAATGCATGAGCAATAGCAGGCGTCATCTTGTGATGCCATAATAGAATTCAGGAGTTACTTTTCTTATCACGTGGGCCAATATTTAGTCTTGGAAAGAAATCCCCCAAGGACTTCGCTTTCTACCTTCTTCTCTAATCGGAGATTATTAGAACTGCTCCTTGGAACCAGGCATCAAGAGTCCTGAAACAGATGGCCCACTTCGTGTCTCCTATGACATGTACAGTACTAATGCTACAGAGGGAAGAAATAGACGTAAATGGCCAGGCCTGACCAAAACACCAATTTTTTTGTTGTGTCAAAAAAGTCAATGTAGAAAATGTATCATCTCAAATCCAAATGAAAACAGCTTTTTCACAGCAAGGAATTCTAACAAACAAAAATGTGTTTTACATTTATTCAACAGGAAAACTATGTGGCCATTTTGACTGAAATATTCACTGCATCAGGCAGAGCAGGGCAGGTAAGAGAGAGGCAGATCATGTACTGCTGAAGGAAAAGAAAAGACAAAACCTTAAAACCAGTAATAAGGGAGATAGGAGGTGAAAGAACATGATGGCAGTGAAAGGCAGAGTAAGAGGGAAGAAGAGAAGGAGAACGAAACCCATGGTCACTCCGTAAGGCCCTACTGGCATTTTATTATGCACTAAATTATGGTGTTGGGAGACCCCTCACTGTGAGAGCTGCTCCACAGCAGAACAAAAAAGGAAGCAAGAAATCACAGCTCTGTAGCCTCATGTGCAAAAGCAGCAGTGAGATACTTGTACCTGCCACTGAACCCAAGAGTGATGCTGGAAGACAGTTCAAAGGATAGGGATTAGCACAGAAAAAAAAAAGTCTCAGCTCTAGCCTCAAGGTCCTCCAACAGACTGCTCCTCATACTTTGTCACTTCTGGAGTGAATTACTCAAACAAAATGCGTCTATTTGTTCTGATAAGTAAACGTTTACACACATCTGTAGAGAGATATCTGCTGGATACCTTGTATAACAGACACCATCTGCACTAGAGACACTTACTAAGAGTATTGGATGTTGGAAAAAAGATTTGCATCAGCTGGCCACCATCCAGTGCTGGCCAAGCATCCTTCAAGTGCCATTAACAAAGACAGAGTCAGGACACATCAACATCTTATCTTGAAAATATCCTTTCCTTCATTATTCTCCACAGCAGTAACATTTCTTTACTTGGAGTTGGAAGAGACTTTTCTCCGGCCTATGCCAAAAAGAGAAGGACCTTCTGTTCTCTCCTTCACCAGTATTTTTGCTGGTACTCCTCTCCTGCCACATTATCTGCCATGGTACTATCCCCTGGCAATGATGGTAGAAAAAACAAGAGGCACTGACTTCAGTCTGTGGTTCAAATCCCATTTAGCCTAAAGGCATCCAAGAGCTACTTGGGTGGATTTTAATTCTGTTTCCACCTGGATGGACAGACTTCAGACTTCTTTGACTATGCTCAACAGAACCACCGTGGCAACATACATTCTGTGGAAATGTGGTTCCACTAAGCAGACAAATGTACAACATTAGTTGGGGGGCGGGGGGAGAACATAACTAGCTGAATGGAGTGGAGACAAAAGAGGAGGACCCCACCTGCTTACAGCCCAAAAGCCTATGTGATTAGGGCATTTGACCAAGGAGTGGGAGATCCAGTTCTCAGTAATGCATCTAGCAGCGGGTAAGCAGGGCCCTAGCCGCATATGCCTAGAGAGGGCACCAGAATGAAGTCCCCCAAGAAGTCTGAGCCACAGCAGACTGAAGAGGAAATATTATTTATTCTTATATACTTTGGACAAAGTAGATTCTACTAGTTCCCCTACATTCAATCCCCTCATGATTCACATCAGGAGCTTTTCCACATGGATCACTTCAGGGTTCGAAAAAGTGACCATGAAGAAGTACCCCAGAGAAAAGGGCTGTTTGAAAGCCACCGCAGACTGCAATCTTCCAGACCTCCCAAAAGAGCTCCCAAAGTTTGGCTGCAAGAATGTGGGACCATATGGGTGTGGACACACAAACACTTGGGAGACCTTTCAAAAAGGTGAATGGTTCAAAAGGGCAGCAGGTGGTACATTCTAATTCTTATGTGCAAATAAGCTAGGGTTAGCATACATCTGGGTTCTCCCAGACATGTCCTCTTTTTGAGTCCTCCCATGTCCATCTGGGCAATTTCATAACATATCAACAAATGACCAGGATTTTGCTCTGCTCAGCACTGAAGTTTTTCCCAGAACTTCCCAGCTTGCCCTAGGAAGGAGCTGCTTGGGGCTGGGGCGGAGGGCAATTGGAGCAGCACGTGGCCAGCATGCAACCAGTACGGTGGTGGGAGCAGCCCCAGCAGCTGCATGCAAGTAAGTCTGAGGAGGGGGGGCTAGATGGACAGGGCTCAAGGACTGTCTGGAGGGGGAGGGGTGGGCCCTTTTGGGGCAGCAGGGAGCTGTATGGCCCAGCACCCTTGCTTGCAGGGGCAGGGCAGCCTGGAGATGCTGCAGGGCTGTGGGGAGCTAGACAGGAGGTTTAGAGTGAGAGGCACCAGCAGGGCTGGTGTGGGGTTTGTGGGTCAGGAGCATGGGGTACAGGCAGTGGCAGGGGGGCTGAACGTCAGCAGGGATGGGGTGAACTGCGGGTTGGGAATGAGGGGTACCAGCATGGTCTAACAGGCAGGGTACTGTGGGTCAGGCATGAGGGGCAACAGCAGGGCTGGAAGTGGGGGCTATGGGCTTGGGAACGAGGGGCAGGGCACGGGCACATCACTGCTTCCCCCACCCTGTACAATCATATTACCTCCCCACCAGGAGTCCTCTTTTTTGAAACTGGAAATATAGTAACCCTAAGCAAACCCCTCCATCTTCAAACACCCCTTCAATTAAGTCTACTACATGTACAACTCAAGGGAAACAAAAAGAAGAAGAAAAAAAAAGATTCTGATCTTCTATGCCAGGGTAATCATATAAATAAAAGTAGTTTATACTTTTACAGTTTGCTTGCACAAGCATCAAGCAAACAAACCCTCATCCACAAGAAAGAAGAGGAAGTTGGCTGCACTGTGGACTCAGGATGAAGACAGAAGTGATAAATTTTGTCCTGTCTGGGCACAGAAAGTGGTCTATAGCCATGACCAAACAAGCGAATAGCTGCAGACTGTTTTAAAAAGAGCTGATCAGGCAAAAATCTGATCCCTGGCTTCATGAGGGCGCAGATGAAAATGTTTCAAAACACAGAGTCTTCTGTAACTTCTGTCTGCACTGCCTTCCAGTCTTTTGCTCTTTTCGGAATGGGAGCTGGGAAAGGGAGCAGAGGGAGTTCAGTCTGGGGTTTATTCAGCCCCTACTGGAGGCGTAGGTGGGTTTGTTGGAACCCCCTTCCTCCAGAGGTGGGGGGCTCCAATTCATCCACTCACCTTCCAGAGCTGGCTTGGGAACCCCTTAAAACAACCTCCCTCTGCTCCCTGCCCCCTGCTCCCATTCTTAAAAACAGGGACAGGCTTGGAGGGAGAAGGGGCCGTTGCAAAGGGAAATAGGCTGCAGACACCCAGAAGCTAGATTCCCCTCGCCCCTGGAACCAACAGTGAACTTCTGTTTGATCCAGGGGGATCACTGCAACTCAGAACGCTTCCTGCAAAATGATCTCAGTTAGTGGGGAGCTGCACTTCTGTCTGTGCCTACAGTCAAGCCAGGAACACACATGATAACAAGCAATAAAGCACAGGGAAATGGTGAGTAAAACAGAACTTAATATTAATTTTATTCTGAATCATTCATGAAATTTTGTTGAAAATTTCCTGGGGGGGGGGAAAAACCCTGTGATAGAAAATTTGGGGGAAAGAGGAGGGGATATGGGAAGTAGTGACGTAACTGTACTTTTTCAAAAATAAATAAATAAAAGCAAGTTAATCAAGCTAGCACAGATGGCATTTTTTCTGCTCGTGTTTGTTTGGCAACCACTGATCCTTCCAGATCATGATGTATGTATGAGAGACCACCCATGCCTTTGATGCATAAACCTAGGCAGGAGTTTTTGGAGAAGCTGAGGCTGCCCAGACTTTCCTTTAGGCCACTGCAACAGAATCCAAAGGCCAAACTGAGTCCACACTTTTGGCACCTCCCTGGCTGTATCTGTATAAGCAGCCAGGAATTGAACCCAGGTCTCCTGTGTGACAGATAAGGATTCTACCACCAAACCACAGGGGATTCCTCTGCTTGTGTAGGCAGGTAGAAAAAGAAAGGGAAATGCTTGGCAGTTGGAATTGGGGCTTCTCTTTCCTGCCACAAAGTAAGAACTACAAAAAATGAAACACAAGAGTTCCTCAACACTCCTAACTGCCCAAGAGACCATATTTATGAATCCTATTAACCTAATCCTCTATAATATCAATTTCCATTCACTGACCTTTAGACTGTTTTTCATAAAGCATTGTTTCAACTGGGATTTATGAAGATAACATTGAAATATAGTCTCTCTCATAGATTTCATAGACATTAGAGCTGGAAGGGACCTCAGAAGATCAGAGTCCAGCCCCCTGCTTTTTGAAAAAGAAAAAGTTCTTGCCACTAGAAATCAAGAAAATAAGGGACAGCACACAAGCTGGGTAACAGCTTGTTACTATAAAAGGTGGAACATCTTATTTAAAGGAAACAATGCCTACTACTACTAAGTAAATGTTGTTCCCTCTTAGATGCATTTGTTAAGTATTTGCTGCCTCCACCTGCCTGGCAAACTGAAAGGGTCAGCCAACAACAGTAACACCAACAATAAAAACTGATCAAATTTGTTATGAAAGAGCAATTAGAAGGTGTGGGAAAGATGAATCCGAAAGTGGTCAAATTCATAAGGTTATAGGAAAGTAGGGCTAGAAGGAACATCTACTCCAGCCTCCTGCTCAAGGCAGGATCACAGTGATAATCATCCCAGCCAAGTATCAGTCTAACTTGCTATGGAAAACTCCCAAGGATGGAGATTCCACAGTTTCTCTAGGTAGCCTGTCCCAATGCTTGACTGCTCTGTAGTCAGAAAAGGTGCCTATACACATGCAGAAAAGGTGCTTATGCTTATGCATGTAATTACAGCACGTCAAAGACGACTTGATTAATCAAGTCTGCTGGAGTGTGGTAATTACCATGCTTCAGCAGACTCTAGGATCATGTGCATCTGTCCCTGCACTGAAAAACGGTAGTGGGAATGCTTTAACTAAAGCTTGTTCAAGGAGCTTTAGTTAAAGGAGTCCACACTGCCATTTTTCAGCACAGGGGTACTGATACACATGACACCCCGGATGCTTTAATTAGAATAGCTCTTGTAGCCTCTCTCATTAAAGCATGCCCCCACCAAGCACATACGTATAAATGCTCAAAGTTCCTCCTAATCTGCAACGTAAGATTTTGCCTGCTGAAGCTTGAGGCCATTACTGCTAATCCTGTCCCCTACAACCACAGAGAAAAGCCAAACTTCATCCTCTATAACTGCCATTCAGGTATTTGAAGATTATTAAATCCCCCTCGGTCTTCTCTTTTTCAGACTAAATAGCCCCAGTTCTTTCAGTCTGTCCTCATAAACCTGCCTCTAAGGGCCCTAATGATTTTTGTTGCTCTATACTGGACCCTTTCCAACCTGTCCATAACCTCCTTGAATGTAGGGCCCAAAACAAGGCAGAGTATTCTGGGCCTCAATCCCAAATAGAGTGAAAGAATCACTTCGCTTGATTTGCACGTGACACTCCTATTACTATAATAAATCAGTATGCTGATCTGTGCGGATCAGGGAACTGATTGACAGATGAAAGATGCTACTCTTTTTTTTTTTTGTTTTTTTAGTGACATTGGTATAAGTGGTGACATTTTCCCAAAAGACTCCTTTACTTATTTCCAAGAACCCAGGTTTCCTGTTCACCATGAAAAAAACATGGAAAAATAGGGATTTTCTCCTTTAAAGGAAAAAAAATCCAGGAAATGGCAGATTTCCCTTTACAGGCTAGCAGAGTTCCAGTCTGCAAGCAGGTGCTTGAGAATAGCTGGAACAGGATGCAGGGGGTGCCATGTGCATGAGCACACACACGCGCATAGGGCAGCTAGGCTAGGGTGGTGGATAGCAGCTCCCACAGCTCCCTCCAAATAAGTCTATGGGTGTGGGGAAAATGTGCATAGGTGACTTACCGGGTGGGGGGAGGCATAGGCAATGCATTGGGAGGGGGGCACAAGCCCCTCCATGGCCCAGCAGGAAGGACCTGGTGCAGGAGGAAGTGTTGCTCTGCCACAGCTGCCAAAGTGAGGCACCCCCACACCTGCCCAGAAGCAGAAGGCACAACTCCATGCTGCCACCATGGCACCTCAACTTGGCAGCCATGATGCTGTGCTCCATCCCACACTGGTTCCCGTCTACTGAGCTGCAGAGACAGCTCCTGTCCATAGTTGATCTGGTCCAGTTGCAGCCCTGTGCCTTGCTGTGGGGGGGCTGGAAATGCTTCCTGACATTGCCTGCGCTCCCCCTGCCCTCCATACATCACCTGTGCCCACACCTTACTTTCCCCACATGCCCACTCCATTTCTTACACACTGGGGGGCTGGGACTTGGCGGTAGTGGACTGTAAGTGAGGAGCACCAGCAGGGCAAGTGGGCTGTGGGTCAGGAGTGAGGGGTACTGGCAGGGCTGGGTGGGAGCTGTGGATTGGGTGTGAGGGGCAATGGCATGGGCAGGACACCATCATCTCAGGGTTGCTCAGTGCCACAAAGAACCAGGAGGGAGGGAGAGCCACAGCCCATGTCCTGGTGAGCAAAAGGGACAGGGGAGCTCTGATTTTCCGTGATAAAAAAACAAAATAAAAAATGCCAAAATATGTAGGTATTGAGAATTTATTTTATTATAAATGACTAGAGGCACTGGAAGGCTTCCAAACTGCTTTAAAATTGTAACCGAAGAACATGGATTGGTGGGGGGGAGGGCTTTAATCACAGAATTTGCGATTTGTAAACAGTCAAGTTGCATGCGACTGGAGGCTGGGTAATAAGTAGGAATCCTGGTTCTCTATTTAAAAATCCCAAATTCTCTGATAAAAACCACAGATTCTCCACAGATTTAAAAAAAAACAAAATCTGCAATTAAAATGAAATGCAACTATACACACATGCATCAAATGAACACTCTTTTATTGATATATTTACAATTTTAAAACAATTTTTAAGCCTACCGATGCCTCAATCACTATAATAAAATATATTCTAAGTACCTATACATGCTAGTATTTGATTCTGGTTTTTATATTATGGAAAAATCAGAGCTCCCACTGCTCTCTTTGCTCACCAGGACTCAGGTGCAGCCCCCTCACTCCCAAGCTACAGCCCCCCAGTCCTGCTGGTGCCCCTCATTCCTCACCCACAGCCCCCTGGGCCCTCCTGGTGCCCCTCATTCCTCACTGCCAGCCCCACACCTCTCCCAGCCCTGCCAGAGGGGCCCCCCAGCTACCAGAGCTATGGTCCAGGGACCCAAGTCTGCAGCCCCCACCTGCAGGAGGCAGAGTCTGCTGTCACAGAGCAGAACACACAAACCGGATCCCCCTGCCCCACAGGTGGCACAGCCAGAATGAAGCCTGATGGGGTACAAGGGCTGATGTGGGCTGCCCACTGTGGGCTCTGGCAGAAGGGAACTGGCTTCCTACTGCTGTGTGCGCTCCCAAGGCGCAGCATGAGGGAGGTACATGCCCGGCAGATTTGTCCCCAAGACAAGTGCAGGCTACCCACCCTGGTGCCCTCTCCCTGGGGCCTTAACGACCTGGAAAGCAGGAACTGGCATGGAAGGGCAAGGCAGGGTGGGAAAGCTCAGTGCTGCTGCTGGGAGCCCCACACTGCCATGGTGAAGCATCCCCTGCCCAACTCACAGCAGCTCGACTCCGCGCCGTCACTCCTGCTGCTGCCAGGCAGGCAGGCAGGGGGGTGTCTTGCCATGGCGGTGTGGAGCTCACAGTGGCGGCCTCAACTTTCCTACCTGGCCCTGCTCTGCCCCACTGCTCTGGGTCCCATCCGCTGGACCCCATGAGTAGGGCAGAACGGCAGCACAGCAGGGAGATGGAGCCCACAGTGGGCAGCCCACACTTGCCCCCACCCCATACACAAATCTGGGGGCATGTGCACTTCATATCCCCCAAGGAGTGCATGCAGTGGTGGCGAGCCAGCTCAACCCCCCAGACAAGCCCCACACACCACGTGGGCTGGGCAGCAGCCCCAGTCCAACCCTGCCCAACTCCCTCCCCCCTCCCTACGGGGACCTCTATCCCCCCATCAGACTTACCTGGTACCTCCCCACCAGACTTACCTGCAGGAGCTGATCTCCAGGCTGCCTGGCAGCCATGTGCATGTGTGAGCGCTCACATGCACATGGTGCCCCCTACCTGATCAACCTCCTCCCAGCCCCCTTGCAGGCTGGAATTCTGCCAGCCTGCAGACAGCTCTTTACAAAAAGTGGAAAATCCATGTTTCTCTGTTAAAATGGAAAATCCACATTTTTTTCTATTTTTTCCATGGGAAACTGAAAACCCAGAGCCCCACACATAAGAAACTCTCTTCTGAGCACTACATGCATTTATCAATGCATTATCTGTACAGAAGATTTGGGGGTGGGGGCAGAGGGGAAATGGTTGTTTGCTTTGCTTTGTTTTACAAACCTCAACCCCATCACTTCACTAGATCGAAATCACCACCTTCCAGGTCAACATCACATTCTCGGATAGGCATTTAGCAAAAGACGAAATATAGCGATGCAGACTGATCCATATTTTCCTTAATTCAATCTTAGAATAGACAGGGTAAGTGCCTCTATACTCTGTGCAATCTGTGGCAGCAAGGACCCTGAACATTTTCTGAGGAGGTTAAAAAACAGCCAGATAGTATTCCGCATGATTTAGGATGAAGGACAGACACTGACCCTACCATACATCTGGCATCAGTGAGACTGGTAGTAGAGGTAGCAACTTGTGCATGCATATGGTGAGACGGGAGTCTTTTTCAGTAGACGACTAGTCAATCACTCCTTGAGCTGACACGCATGGTCAATTTTATACCCTTAACTCCATAGTCTTGACCCTGTTAAACTCAGCTTCACCCCACAGTCAACAACAACATACGGCTGGCTTCTCATTTACTGAAAATAACTACACTATAACTTTATATGTGATCTCCATAAATTTTATCCATGACTTCATTCCATTTATCTTCCCTGTATCAAAAAGAAATCCCATGTCACTTTTCCAGGCCATCAACTAGGGATGCATCAATAGGTATTAAAAAAAAAAAAAAACCTTTGTGGGAATTGAAGAATCCAAATAATTATTAAAAATTCAAAAATTCAAAAAAAAGGTAGGTTGTGATAGAGTTGGGGTGACATCATAACTGTGCTGTTCCAATAATGAAAGTGAGAGGCAGGGATGTTGTGGGTGATATCTTTTTTCAGGCCAACTATAGCATTGGGAGAACAAGAGAAATAAGCTTTCAGGAATCAAATACCCTGAAATCTGAATATCCAAAAGCTTGTTTCTATCCCTCCAAACTCTGCCCACTAAAATATATCACCCACAAAACCCTTGCCACTTGCAAAGTCATGTTGATTTCAAGTGTTATTCTTTATTTATATGGTGGTAGCACTTCAAGACTAACCTCAAATCTCTGTTGTGCTTGGCAGGGGACAAAACCAGTCTCTATCCCAAATCACATGGAACAGTCCAGAGTCCACATTAAAAAACAAAACAAAACAATGGACAACTATCCTAAATTATTCACAGAATCAAAATATGTAATAAATTCATGTATTTCTAAACAATATGCCCTAGTTCAAACAACATGGGCCAGATACAGGAATCGTTGAGCAAAACTGTTGGCCTGTAATTCAGGAGGTCAGATTAATTTATTTGTTTGAAGCCTAGCTTTCCAGTCTTTGCAGAGTATTGCTCCAGGCTTATTATTTACAGAAAAATTACCGGAAGACATACATTTTAAAATAGCTTTTAAAATAAACTGGTTCAAGTCCTAACCAGAACTTCAACCAAGTTTTCACTTAAGCCAAACAAAAACCTTGTTAAAAATGTTCTCAGCTTCTACTTCGGAATGTGTATGATGTGAAAGTGTGTTATAAATCAACTGTCAGTTATCTAAGTTTATTGAACTCAGTCCTCTCTCATACGCAAAGACATGCAAATGGTAGCCAAATTCTGCTACAAGATGTGCTCTCTTGTTCACCCACATACCCAAGATCAAGATCACGCACTTAGCATTCATAAGCTGATTCTAGGTAATATTAATTATATGATTGGTTTCCTCTCTTGTAAGGATGCTATTTTAGTCTGTGAAAAGTCTGCATACAACACACAATTCCTACTGGCATTTCCCACACAATCTTATTTAGTAAAAGATAAAGTATGTTTAATAACTCCCATAAACTGAACCATCTTTACAGAAAAAATAATTCATCATATGAGCATTAAGTTATAGCTTTATTAACATGGAAAGAAATTGTGTCTGCAAAAGTCTAAATGCACAATTTCTTTGTACCAAATATATCCCTAAACTTTTCTGATAAAAATCTTTTATCAAATCTTTTATGATTAAAAGATATTTGAAAGAATGCTGTATTCATTCTATCCAAAATGTTATTTCCCTGTCTTTTGAAGTCAAAGAAAAACCTTACCTTAATCTTTCAAAACCTATGCTCCTCCCACAATTAAGAATATGCAACGGTAAGGTGTCCAGAGCTTAATTTTAAAACGGTTCTAAATGATTAAATTTACACTATCACTAACTTTCTAAATTATTCCACAGCTACCAGATCTCATTGTCAAGATCTGCCTGATGTTCAACATAAATTTTCAGTCTTACTGTACTTTTATCCTCTTACACATTCCGTTTTACTATGCTTAGCAATTTCTCTCCCTCCTAAAGCGTAGTTTCATAGTTTCATAGTAGCTAGAGTCGGAAGGGACCTAGGAAGATCATCTAGTCCGACCCCCTGCCTTGGCAGGAAAGAGCACCGGGGTCAGATGACCCCGGCAAGGT
>NW_017728931.1:104468539-104494115 GCF_001723895.1 Crocodylus porosus
TGATTTTTTCAAAGAGCTTACCCGGGATTGAGGTAAGACTAACTGGCCTGTAATTTCCCAGGTCCTCTTTTTTTCCCTTTTTGAAGATAGGGACTACATTGGCGTTTTGCACCCTTCAGATCTTTTCAAATATACGTCTCCATCTGGTCATCTTAAGCAAGCCAACCACATTTGAGTTTTTAGTATATTTCACTATTTTCTGAAGCAGGTAGCTCTTGATATTTCAAACTCTTGCACTCTTCTAGTTTCTTTCTTCCAATGAATATTTGATTGTAAACTGATATTAGGAGGAAAACATTCTACTGCATTAAAAGCCATGTTTTTCCTATATTTAACCTTTTGAGTTCTATTATTTATGTTCACAGCAGCTTGCTATTATGTTTCATCTGTGAATTTCATTAATAACTGTTTACTCTCCTCCAGCTCATTAATCCAACATGGGTGCCAAGTAGACCTCAGCAGCTCCTCCTCCTCCCACCACTTCTGCTGCACCATTCTGGGCAGCAGGTAGTGCAGGGAAGCAAAGGCAAACATGGGGACACATGCCAGACACCATACCCCCAGGCAAGTACAGGGGGAGCTGCTGCTATGCAGCTCCTGCCCCAGTGCCTGGGGCTTCAGCTCCAGCTCCTAGGCACCTTGCACTCACTCTGCCTGCCTGGTGCAATGAGGGCAGAAGTGGATGGAAGGCAGCTAGAAGCTGGAGCTGAAGCCCCTAGCTGGGCATGTGGTGCCCAGCACACGTCACCACTTATACTGCCATTCCCTGTGTTACCTGCTCCCCTGAGCAACACACCAGGGGCAGGAGGAGGAAGAGCCACTTATTTGAACTGCATTATCCTTCTCTGTTGCAACACTTTGACAATTCCCCCTTTTCTCCATGGAATAAAACAAACATCACATGTTTTCAAGTTTAAAGGTGCTTTCCAAGCCCTTCTCCACTGCCTACCATCCATTTCTTCTACACAGTGAAGAACTTGATCCTTTTCTGTACTCTGCCAAGGATGTCAACCTTCCCCATTCTTTTGTTAATGTTTTGAACATACCTTTGCACAACCTCACCTCTACCTCGTGCACAGGACAAGCTCCTAGACAATCATCCACAAAGCCACCTTTCCTTAGCCTCCTTCA
The DNA here is from genome assembly GCF_001723895.1 of Crocodylus porosus. Taxonomy (NCBI): domain Eukaryota; kingdom Metazoa; phylum Chordata; order Crocodylia; family Crocodylidae; genus Crocodylus; species Crocodylus porosus. The sequence continues at coordinate 104,469,671 of NW_017728931.1, forward strand.
GATTCTCCCTAAAAACACTGTCATAGGATCTTCAGAAAGTAGGGTTGGGAGGATCTGAGGAAATCATCTAGACCAGCCCCCTGCTCATGACAGGGTCATCCCTGACTAAATTAATCTGTCCAGCATCTGCCAAACATGTTATTGAAAAGTCCCAGGGATGGAGATTCCAAAACTTCTCTGAACTAGCCTGTTCTAATGCTTCACCACTCTCATAGGCAGCAAGTTCCTCCTAATCTTCAACTGTCTTTCTTTTCCTACTAAATTTCCTCTGCTGCAGTTTCAGGTCTTTGCTCCTAGTCCTGTTCCCTACAGCCATACAAAATAGCCTACTGCCATCCTCTTTATAATCTTCCTTCAAGTATTTGAAAATTTATCAAATGCCCCTCAATTTTCTCTTCTCCAGATTCAACAATGCCAGTTCTCTCAGTCTTTCCACATGTCGTATTTTCCAATAATTTCTGTCACTCCTGCTGGACACTTTCCAATCGGTCCCCATCCTTCTTGGAAGTAAGAAGCCCGACACTGAACAAAGTACTCCAATGAGGCCTCACCACTGCTGAATAGAACAAAAAACCACCTCCCTCAATTTACAAGAAACATTTATGTAAAAATAACCATGTGCTGGCTGGCCTTTTTTTTTTTTTTTTAACCAAAAAATGGGCATACTTTGGCTAACGTTCATTTTATGGTCTACTGTAAACCAGATTCTTCTCCGCAGTACTGCAACCTAACCATTCTTTAGCCTGTATCTGTGCATGCAAGTATTTTGTTCCAGGTGCGGGACTTTATACTTGCTCTTGTTGAATTTAATCCATTTTTGGACCATTTTTCCAGATTACCCAGGTCATCCTGAATCCAGGCCCTACCCTCCAGAGTATCTACAGTTCCAACCAACTTGGTGTCATCCACAAATTTGCTAAACATGACACTCAAGCCCATCCTCCAAATCAGAGCTGTTGAACTGATATCCGGTTAGGGGTTAAACTTGCATCTCCCTAGACTCCCGCCCAGCCTTTGCTCACCCTATCACTCCATCTGCAACAGCAGTTAGAGTCTCCAGCCTCCCCCTCCTTCCTACAGTTTCAAATTCCTGCCCTTGCCTCAGGCAATGGCCAAGCAGCTACGGGCAAGGTCCGCTTGCATGCATATTGCAGTGAAGTAGGGTATTCATTACTGTCCCATAATTGTCTCTCTTCCTAGTAAAATAAACAGTACATCTATATTGCAGCAGGGCTGTGTCCTAGCCACGGCATTCCAACACAGCCTGGCAACTAACTCCCACATGCATACTCCAAACCAACTCCATACTAACAGCCACTGCTGAGGTCTGAGCTCCCAGAGGGCTTAAGAGTGCCCACTGGGGTTAATCACATACTGTCTTAATTGGCATATTTCTGACCTGGAGTATGCATTCAAAAATAAGTGGGAAGGGCAGGCTCAGGAACAGGCTGACGAGGACACCATCTCCTCCAAAATCCTCCTTGCACCCCCTGGTGTAGACATGGCCAACTTGTCAGAATCAGGGCTGCTTTTTATTTTCTTATGTATTCAGTTATAACCTCTGTTCTTTATGGCCCCACCAAAAAATGGAAGTGTCCTACGTTCTACCACATGCTACCAGGTTCATTTCCAAGGTCTTTTAACATTCCTGCATTCAAATTTTCTGGGTTCTGAAGAAAAATGTAGCCCTGTTTTTCTTAACTTCAAACACTGCTTCCCTGAAATCTAATGTTCTTCCACAGTTCCTTTCTGCACACTCATTTCTTGTATGGCTCCCCTGTGTAAATGGTCAGGATCCACTAGCTACAGAGCCATGCAAAGTGCAACTGGGAATAAATCAGGCTGTATTCTATGAAAAGAAATATGGTGTGCTAATCTCAAGAACTTCTGGCCTTATCATCTTGACTTCATCCCTGCATAAATATTCCTAAACATAGGAATGTAGGTAATGATGGAAAATTTAACATTTTCATAGAAATATTATCTACAAAAATCTCACTTAAACAGCGATGTTAAGAATTAGGAACTTCATTTCTAAATTACAAGGCATAATTTATATTTGCATTTTTGCAAGTATGGTAATGCTCAACTTTAAAGTTTTAACATACTTGTAATATACACTCACAGCAAACAAGGGAAACTTGATTAAGATACGTTACATTTTCTTACTGAACTGTATTGTTCACAGGCCAATTTCTGAACATGACAGTGATACATTTCTATTTTTTCTACCAAAAAATATTGTTGAACTATTTCCTTCATTGCAATGGTTGATGCCTTAAGGGAACCAAATTAAATGGCTGTGTCAGTCTGTAAAACAGCAGACCAATTCGCTTATATCACATTCCTATCCATGCACTGAATACTAAAAAGGAAAGAACATCAAAAACAAAAAGGCAGACTAAATGTCTGCCAACTGAAACATGACTTTGCACCTTGCAAGATGCATTGCTAACCTGCCCTCTTCAATGAATGAACTACATGAACAAATCATAAACAATAAGGTGATGTCTGTAGAATATTATAGATTAAGCTAATCTAGTCAACAAATGTATAACCAATTAACAAGGGTATATTAATATGATGAGCACCAGAGTCATGCTAAAAATTATTTTTGCATTTAAAAATATAATAAAGAAGCTATACAAAAGCAGTGTTCCAATATAGTTTCAGTTCCAAATTCTGTTTAATACAGTGATCTCTTCCTTAGTCCTGAAACTTCAAGAAAAAAAAATACAAAAACATTCTCACAGCATAAAATATGAAAGTTCAAAACACATTAGACATATGAATAAGTATTTTTTTTGTTTGGGTGTTAAAAAGAAAACAAGAAACTATTCTGCAGGTACTCCAAAATGGATTTCTCTCACACAGACACACAGAGAGCTTGGCTACTCAAACTGACTTACCAAAGCAGTACAAGAGTTAAGTGCATATGTTTTCACTATAAAGAGAATTAAAAAGTATAGCAATGCAAAACCATCTGGATAAGAAAGTATGATTGCATTTTTTTCTGTTTTCTTTTACAAATCAGTATTTATTCATTCAATGGGAACCCACTGAGCTGTATTTTGAGAAGATATAGCAGGTGGAAGAACAGGATGAGGTAAAAGTAAAGCAATCACCATATTTTCTTGCATACAACATACCCCAGAATAAAATATACACCTTATTTTTCCAAGGCAGAAAGAAGAAAAAAGAAAAGATATTTCCCTGCAATGAGTAACTGAGTAGCAATAGCTAGTAGGGGTGCACCAATAAAGATTTTCTTGGCCAATACTAATAGCCAATTTTTAACCAGTCACACTGACTGATACCAATCTGATAGGTGATTTACAAGAACATAGACTGGCAACTTGGAGAACAGTCTCCTGCTGGGGCGGGGGCGGCACAAAGGGGAATGTGGGAGTAGGAGATCGAGGCCCCCACAGTAAGGAAGGGAATGAGGCAGGGGGCACTGCCCAGCCACGGTGGTGAGTGGGACCCTGTGGCCAGGAGTGGGACAGAGTCTCAGGCAGCTTGTCCAGGGGGCTCAAGGGGGTGGGGAGGGGCACAGCTCCCCGGCATTGTGCACACCCCTGGGAGAGGCATGGGAGGCACGTGCCCCGCCCCCCAAGATGTGTGTGCAGGGCAAGGGTGGGCTCCCTACAGTGGGCTCAAGCAGTAAGGGCACCAGCACAGGGGTGGGGGTAGGGCAGACAGTGGCAGTGCTGTGAAGGGTGGCCATAGCCACCAAGGTCCCCCTAGCAACCTTCTGCCACCTGCCCCACGTAGCTGAGCCCACCCTGAGAGCAGCCCCAGCCCAGCCCCTCCCCCAGGAAGAGGTGGGAGCAGCCCCGGGCCCTGAGCCCATAGTGAGCACAGGCTGCCCTTGCCTTACATACAAATCCAGGGACACATGCCCCCCTATGCCTCACCTGGAGGTGCAGACAGCAACAGGGAGCCATACCCCCTCCCCAGCCCCCTGTGGGGACAAGCCACCCATGGCTCCATCCCACTCCTGGCCCCAGGGTCCCATGCACCGCCCTGGCTGGGCAGGGCCCCCTGCCCCATGCCCTCCCTCACTGTGGACACCTCAGGCTACCTTCTCCACACCCCTTCCTCCCCCACTGATTTACCAGCTGGACACTGCTTTCCAAGCTACCAGACTGCATTCCTAGCCATGTATACGCTGAGAATGAACACAGGTACATGGCATTAATCAGTGACATTAATCAGCCAAAAAAAGCCAATTGGCGATAATGTTAATTTTCCTGTTATGGGTGACAATCCAATATGAGACCAATATATCCATGCTCCTCTAGCAGCTAGAGAGCTAAGCCTGCTCACTGTATTAGTCACCTGTGAGTCATACACAGACTTTACTTTCACTTTTGACCAATAAGGCAGAAACAGCTCTTGCCACATCTCACAGACATAGGTGGTTACTTATTTTTGCTGGGAGAGGTCCAAAATGATGGACATGAGACACCCCTCTTCTAGGGTGACCAACTTTGCACAAGACTCATGCTCACCTTCCCCCACAAACCCTGGTGGCACAGCTGGAGCAGAGCTGAGGGGAGCCAGCAGGAGGTGAAGGGTGGGGGCAGATGATGGCTGCCTCTGGGCTCCCCACCCTGTTGCTCTCTCCCCAGCAGCCCCATGCTGGCCACACCACCATTGCAAGGCACTCCCATGCCCACTCAGCAGCCCGGGGGGGGGGGTCACAACTCCATGCCACTGCCCCTGCTGCTGCTGGATGGAGAGGGGTCGCCTCACTATGGCAGTGTGGCTGGCACAGGGCTCCCATGGGGAGGGCAGCAAGGTGGGAAGCCCTAAGTTCACAGCAGGCAGCCCACATCCACTCCTGCCCCACACACAAATCGGGGGGGGGGGGATGTTCCCCCACTTTCTCCCCTCCACAGGAGTGCATACAGCAGTAGGAGCTACCCCCCACCTCATCCTGGATTAGCTGCCCATGCCTCTGTCCTGCTCCCCGCCCTGGGCCCCATGCACCGCCCTGGTTGGGTAGCGCCTCCTCCAGGCCTAGCCCCTGTCCCACTCCCTCCCTTACCATGGGGGCTTCAATCTGCCCCACCCCATAGACTTACCTGCAGCGAGCTAGGGGAGCTGATCTCCACGTTGCCTGGGGCTGTATTCCTGGCCACGTGTGTGCACGTGCACACATGCATGTGGCAGCCTCTACATCCCACTCCCTGCAGCCCCCTTTCAGACTGGACCTCTGCCAGCCTGTAAGGGGAAACATGTATTATCTTGAATGTCTGCATCTAGCCAGAGTCAGACCCTGTTACATGCCTCACTATTAACAAACAGAAGAACACTGTTCTTTATCTATATGCAGTTAGCATATATGTAGAAATCTCACTTCAGGAAAAATCTTTACCATTCCTATTGATCCATTTCATTTCCAGGAAAGACTAAACTCAACCTCTTTTCATTCCCTTCTCCTCCTCTCTATCCCCATCTGTCATATCTCAAGTTGTGTGTATAAACAGGTCTGTATTTGTTATTCTAGAAGTTAATAACTGGAAGCCTACCAATTGAAAAACAACTCTTTGAGAAAATTCAAATATGGATTAAATACCTAATACTGTATCTAAACCATAGTACTGTATCTAGTAACTGGTCTCAAGACAAATGTACTACTAAGAATCAGATTTAGGTACAGGTATATATAGCCCTAATTAGCCTGTCAGGAACTTCATTAAAGTTTGAAAAGTGAATAAGATTGGTCTATTTTAATAAATGAACATATCTTAGAACACCACATACACTATAGAAGAAATTATTCAAATTATTATTGCTATAAATATTACAAAAGTTTAAATTTTCTAATTAAAGCCTAGATAATGGAAAATACTCAGCGAACAATGTAGAATATTATATGATATTAGTAGAAAACCTAGAGAAATGCATTAGTAAGATTTAGTGATCATTTGAACAGTACATGAAATGAGAATTTATACCCTGCAGGTGTCCTAAACTCACCTGCATCCCACAGTCAGATCCAGACTGCAAGAAGCCTCTCAGGTCAGACATGGACCCAGCAGTAGCAAAAAATAAAGTGGTGGCACACAGGTTAATGCAGTCATTGCCTGGCCCCTTGCTGCCAACACACGTGGCCATCAGGCTCCATTCAGTGGAGGACAACACCACTGCTCATTGCACTCTGCGAGTCCTGTGGATTAGACAAAACTGCCCTGTAAGCCAGACCTGGCTTACAAGCTGTATGTTTGACACCCCTGGTAGATGCTATCAGAAAAGAATATTTAAACTAAGTATTTTACCTTCCCTGGCATCCACCATCATAGACTTAGAAATCCTAGGAGAAATATCTCCAGCTGTTCTATTAATAGCTCTTAATATATCTATCGTCTGTGAATCTACTTAGACCCTTTTTGAACCTAGCTATACCAGTATTGCTAAACCTTTTTCCCCTGGCAGTGCTCCATCCATCTAAGAGCTGCATCCCACTGGTAGTCCTGATCCAGCATCGAGGCCAGCACAGTGGGCTTCATCCAGACATGTGGAAAGGGGGCATGGGGCAATGCAGCCACAACCCAGCCCTGTAGGGAAAAAGGGGGCAGAGCTTAGACCCCCCCAAGGGGGAAAAGGGAGGATGGCTTGGCCTCAACTCAGCCCTGTGAGGGAGGGGGCAAAGCCCGGCAAGCAGAAAGGAGGAAAGGAGGACTTGGGGTTTGGGAATCTGTCTGGGGGAGAGTGGCTGTATTAATGGCCACTGCTCCCTGCTGCCAAATTCCCTGTCCCACAGGGATATCTGCAGGCCAGATGCAATGTCCCTGCAGCCTGTATTTGGCCTACAGGGTAGAGGTTGAAAACCCCTAGGCTATACCATCTTTCTCTACAACGTCCTTCTTCTAGCATTGTGGGACTTTGTGAACAACAACATTTTCCTCTTTACTTTGTCAATTCCCTTCAAGATGGACCTCTATCATGTCCCACACTCAGGCTTCTCCTTTGCCAACTGAAAAACCCTAGCCTTTTCTGGTCTTTCCTGGTATGGCAATTGCTCCATCATACCCCTGATCATTTTAGTTGTCTTCCTTTTTATCTTTTTAATTATACTATATCATTTGAGATGTGGAGACCAGAACTGAAAGAAAAATAAAAAACAATTAAGTTAAATCACCTGCTCACTTTTTAAATCCATGATTTATTTTTTCTATTGGCTTCCACTTACAGAGTGTCAGGTACCTATGGATGTGACAGAGAAACACAGAAATCCTCATGCTAACCATGCATCTCTCCTTCCACTTCAGAACTACTTCCCCGTGAAGAAAGCCAAATGAAGTCACAGGGCAAAAGGCAATATAAGATTTTTTTAAAATGTTTGATAGATCCCCAAACATTTTTGGGGAGGGCAAGTGGTCAAGGGAGAAAATGAGTCATCATGTAATTGATCAAATCTATTACACCTGACTGACATCTACACAGTCACAAAGGTACTTTAGGCAGCATACAACCATAGCTTAACCTCCCCTTGGGTAAGACATAAGTTTTTATCTCACTCCTAAAACACATTAAAAGTTTGATGCAGTTGTATACAGGAAGCAAGAGGCTTCTGAAGAACAAGAACAAGCACATAAAAAGCTTCATACAACCTTTGGGCTAGAAAAGTGAAGTTGTGTCAAAACTGCACAGATAAATGCAGGATACAAAATTAAAGAAGGAGCACAAGGAAACTGGAACAGGCCTCAGCCCCAACTGCTACTCAGGGACTAGAGTAGTAGTAGCCGTTTCCTGCCCGATTCACTTCCCTGGATACCCAATAAAAAGTCACCTTAGAACATTCTCAGTCAAGTTGAAATATGTAAGTGTACTTTAGGAACTCTTCTCAAGTTGCTAATAGTCCCTAATTGTCAAATACATTCTTTTTAGAATTTGAGGAAGGCACCCATCAGAGATTGTTTCAGTTAAGCCACTTCTACCTGCTGAAGTCTTAGCATCATGTATATTTGTGAAAATGCTGGAGTAGAAGAATCCAAAAAGAAAGTACACAGTTGTTAACACAGAACATTTCTGAACACCAAAACCAAAACTAGGTTAATGTTTATATGAAAAAAAATGAAAGCAATGCATGAAAAGTTGTGAACACCTATTTTCTATTAAATAAAAAAACTTCCTCCTTAATCATTAATACATCATCAAGGCTGTTGGGGGGGGGGGGGTCTTAATTGGACTTAAAAGCACAATTCCAATTCTGGGAGGAGGAGGGGGCATGCAACTGCAAAAAAGATGCATCTTCCCCAAAGATACAGTCCATATTCTTAAAGTACCTGATTTTTATTTTTTTGAGAATTTACAAGCAAGCCGGTTAATGATTTATAATGGTAAAAAAACAGGGCAGCCCTTTAACAAGTTTAAAAATTGCACATCTTCTCTTCTACTCTAATTACTTTGACAGTATAAAACAAACTTTCCCTGTAGTTAAAGACAACTGTAGATGGACAAACAGCTTAAATTAGACTATATATGAATTAAAGATTGTATTAGTTCCTGTATCCAGTTACTATAATTATATAGGATGCAGACTCAGAACAAACTGCCTAGAATTCTGAAGTGGGATTCTGTAACATCATCAAAAGCTGAAAGCCAATCACTAACCTCCTCCCACAGGTAACTCTGCAATAATTCTATTGGTAGTAATGACCCCGCAGCACGAGGGAAACTTTAGGGTCATTGGTTGTAGCTATGTTGGTCTAAGGACATAGAAAGACAAGTTCTTCAGGTAAATGTGATATCTTTTATTAGACCAACTAAATAGTTGGAAAAATTGTTCTTTCCAAGCTTTTGGGTACAAAACACCCTTCTTTAGGTACAGGGAGAGTTTCTTGTTCAAGCTTTCAGGAACAACATGGGGGAAACAACATGCATCAAGAATTCTCAATGATAAATTGCTTGGCCTAAATGTTACTGCTCTTTAAAGATTCTATATCTACAAATCGTTAAAGGCAACTTTGCTTAAAAGGACACCACTGACAAAGCTACCAACTTCAATATTAAGTAGCACAATAAAGGAATTGATGAAGAGGCCCTTAAAAACCACAGATGTGTTGGGTTTCACAGACTGGTCTCTCCTCGATTCAGCTTTATATGGCACTGATATTGGTAAAACTATTGTAAATTAGAGGTTGGATTCACAAGGTTGCTCTTTGCATTTATTATCCAAATACAACTCCTTTGAAGTTAAAGTTAAAAACAAGTGATTGTACCTCTGTCTTCCAGCCATTAGGCTTATTGCATAGTAATAGTCTCCTGGGTTTCCATGCTTGGTATTTGTGCATTAAATTTTAATTAGCTTTAAAAACTAAAGAAATACCAAGGAAAATGCTGTATTGCAGTGGACTTAAGGTTGAGAGTACATAGCAATCATTTAGGCTAAGTACAGACAGTCAAAAAGCCCAACACTAAAACTGATTCAGTCTTTGAAGGTTAGTCTAAGCTGCACCAATTAAACTGGAATAGAAGTGAACAGACATTTACCTTTGATTCAGGAAATGCAGTCACATACCTGCAGTGGCTCAGGCCAGGAGGCACTAGAGCACGGCATTAAGCCAGCATGGGCTGTGTTTTCTTCCTCTTCCTATCCCCAAGGTTTCTGGGATTTGCAATCCAAATATCACAGCACCAGGACTCTGCAGGGTTGCTTACTACTTTCTCTTCCTACTTCCAGGTACCTCTCGGATTTATAGTCCACAGCCAGCAGTAGGTTTGAGAGGGGGAATGAGTATTTAACTCCTCTCCCTGGCCCCAGACAGGGTTTGCTGGAGGGGTAGGGGCCGTTGTTTCCCTACCCCACCCCCCATAGACCGGGCGGAGAAGAGAGGCACAGCCAGCCCTGCTCTAAGGCAGACAGCACAGCCCAGGGCTGGGATGCTGGAGGACTGTGATTTAACTTGAACCAGGAAAGGGTCTGGGACCGGAGTTTCAAAAACCAGTTTGACCAACTCAAATGAGTTAAAAGACTACATTCAGCCAAGTTTATCCTAAACCGGTTTCAGCCATTTTGAAACTGGTTTATGTGCACTAAGTTGCTGTTCTGTTACAGTTGGAAGCAGTGGAAGCAGGGGGAAGCTACCAAGGAGCACTCTACCTACTTGGCCCGCACTTGCAGGGAGGCAGTTAGAAAGGCCAACGCAACTATGGAGCTGAGGCTGGCAACACAGATTAAAGACACTAAAAAGTCTTTTTTTCTTTTCTTTTTTTTTTTCTAAAGGTATATAGGGTGTAAAAGGAAGGCACAGGGCAGCGTAGGACCCCTACTGAACAAGCAGGAGCAATTAGTAACAGACAGGGGGGACAAGGCTGAGCTCTTAAGTGAGTTTTTTGCCTTCACATTCTTGAACAGGGGTCACGATAAGTCTCCTAATGGATTCTTAGATGGGCATCAGAGGGACACCAGCCCACTAACTGTTGACGCTGACTTGGTGCAGAGTCACTTGGATAGACTGGATGTGTTCAAGTCAGCAGGCCCGGAAGAGCTGCATCCGAAAGTACTGAGGGAATTGGCCGGTGCCATAGCAGAACCACTGGCACAGCTGTTTAAGCACTTGTGGCACTCTGGTCAGGTCCCAGAGGACTGAAAAGGGGCCAGTGTCATCCCTACCTTCAAGAATGGGAGGAAGGAGGATCCAAGTAATTACAGACCAGTCAGTCTCACCTCCATCCTTGGAAAAGTCTCTGAAAAAATTATTAAGGACCATATTTGTGCGAGTCTAGTGGGAAAAATAATGCAACAGGGCAACTAGCATGTATTCATAGGAGGTCCACCATGCCCGATTAATCTGGTTTCTTTTTATGACCAGGTCACAAAACGCTTAGATGCAAGAGTAGAGATGGATGTCGTTTTCTTAGATTTTAGGAAGGCCTTCGATACGGTATCTCATCCCATTCTCATAAATAAATTAAGAGACTGTGACTTAGATGATCACACAGTCTGGTAGGTGGCAAATTGGCTTGATGCGTGGACAGGTTGATATCAACCTGGAAGGATATGGGCAGTGGGGTCCCGCAGGGCTTGGTCCTTGGATTGTACTCTTCAGTGTCTTAATCAGCGACTCAGATGTGGGTCGAAGTATACTCTGTCCAAGTTTGTGAACGATACTAAATTGTGGGATGACATGAACATGCTGGAGGGTACAGAACAATTGCAGGTAGACCTGGACAGGTTGGAAGAATGGAGAGAACACAATAGGATGCAGTTCAACAATGACAAGTACAGAGTGCTGCATCTAGGGCATAAAAACATCTAGCATACCTAGTGGCTGGAAAGTGACCCTCTCAGCAGCACAGAAGTGGAAAGAGATCCGAGTCATAATAGACTCCAAGATGAACATGAGTTGTCAGTGTGATGAAATCATCAGCAAAGCTAACCATACTATATCATGCATCAGCAGATGCGTGACAAATAGTTCCAAAGAGGTGATACCTCCCCTCTATGCAGCATTGGTCAGACCGCAGTTGGAGTACTGCGTCCAGCTCTGGGCACCGTACTTTAAAAAGGATGTGGGATAACCTTGAGAGGATCCAGAAAACAGCCACTGGTATGATTAAAGGTTTGCAGGCCAAGCCCTACAAGGAGAGACTAAGGGACCTGAACCTGTTCACCTCTCAGCCTTCTCTTGCAGAGGCTGATCTTGTGGCTGCCTTCAAATTCATTAGGGGGAATGCAGCAAGGGATTGGAGATGATCTGTTCACTAGGGCACCTCTTGGGGTAACAAGGAACAATGGTCACAGACTGACAGAGAGCAGATTTAAGCTAGATATCAGGAAGAACTTATTCATGGTAGGTGGTGCTCTCCCCTACCTTGGGGATTTTTAGGAGAAGGCTGGATAGGCATCTAGCTGGGGTCATCCGACCCAAACACACTTTCCTGTACAGGGCAGGGGCTCAGATTCAATGATCTATTGAGGTCCCTTCCAACCCTAGCATCTATGAATGTATGAATCTAGGTTTAAACCAGTTTCTGATCACTTAAACTGGTTTATATGCAACTTCAGTCCCTAGTCTTAAAGTTAAAAAAATATTTCAGGGCATAGATGTAACTATTCCAGACACAAGCATAGAAAATTGTAAGTTAATCTTGCACTTAAATCCAAAATGAATTAAGCCAAAAAAGAACAGTTAATATACCCAACCACCCATAACTCTTCCCCTAGAGTGATACCATATGGGGAAACACAGAGAAGTTCAATTCAGGGAAAAACAAAAACAAAAACCAGCTTTATCTAATCATTGACTACTAACGTGAAAAAGTTTTAACTATAAGGTGTCACTATAAAGCCTATTTATGGCTGTTTAGATAACCATGCTGTTATCTTTACCTCTTGAATGTAAGTGTACCCTTATTTCCAGATAACTTGGGTTTATAATGCTTGGATTACTCAATCGTATTTTTGTTTTAATATATTTCTATGTGTATAGCCTTTAAAGAGCAGGAACATTAGGGCCAAACAATCTGTTTAGGAATCATAACAGGAATACTGTTCTAAAATACTAGTGCTGCCAAGTCCGTTCCATTTTGAAAATCTTGATTTTGAAAATATTTCTTCCCCTTGTCTATTTTATGCAGAAAAGAACTGATCCAAAATCCTTCTGAAATTTATAGAAACAACTCCGAGGACTTTGTTGAACTTTCCAAACCCAATATATACAAAAGACTTGTTCATCCCCATTGAGTAACAAAAGCAGCAGGAACGCAGCAACCCTGCCCAAACCTCTCCAGTAGTCAGAAGAATTTCTTCCCCTGGGAAATGAAAAATTATGTTACACTTATGGAGTAGATACCACGATAAAAGTCTTCATTCTAGAAATTAAAAAATGTCCATTCTAGGGCAGAATGACCCACTTCCCCCTTCTACTCTTTTGCAAGCTTCAGCATCATGCAGTGCCCTCCATCGCTCCTTTCCTCCAGCCTATAGTACTCTTCCTCAAACACTTTCAGTCTAGCTAGCTCTGTCATGATTATCAGCTTATTTTTCTTTCAATTTACTTTTCCCCATTTGAGAAGTCCTAATAATCTGAATCTCAGGACTCAGAATGTAGCAAAGTCCAAGAGTTTGAGGCAGGCTGTGATGAAAGCTGCTTCTTGCCTTGACAAACTTTACCTGAACAAAAAGTACCTGGAGAATGAAGGACAGGGAAACAGGCCCTACAGTGGCGTAACTAGGGCAGGGTAAGTAGTCTTAGATATCAGCTATGAGGAAGCACCAGAGTCCCCCCAACCAGGAGTCTTTACCATGGCTGGAGGAACCCTGTGCCAACTCTCTCTCCAGCCATAGGAGCCAGGCAGCACAGCACCACAGCAAGCAGTGTATCCTAGGTGGCAAGGGCCAAGTGGGGCATATAGGAAGATGCTTCCCCTCCAATCCCCTTCCATGGGGAAACTGCCAGAGAAGCCACAGCCTGCAGCCAATACGTAGGTATCGGGGTGAATGGGGCAACTCTCAGAGGAAGTATCTACACGTTCATTAATATGTAGTAGTTACTGCACATTTAATTTAGTACTTGCTTAATGAGGTACCAACTAAATGTGCAGTAACTACACTGGCAAGCACCGTTTTAGTGACGCTACTGCGCAATAGCCTAATACTACTGCACAACAACATATTAGCATGGTGTTTGCCCAGCATGCTACTGTGCAGCGTTATTAGGCTATTACACATTAAGCATCTTGTGTAGATGTGCCCAAGGAGTCTGGCCATGGGGCTGCTGCTGCCAGAGCTGACGCTGCTACAACAGCAGCAGCTGACCCCACCGCTGTTGCCCAGGCAGGTAAAATTTCCTTTTGCCTCACCCTGCCCACCCCTGCCTACAGTGATCAGCATACCTGCCCTCCCCATCCTCCCCACCTCAGCCTCAGATAGTTGCTACACCTCTGGGGTCCTGAGTTTCTTACCTCAACATCCAGACTAAACAATTATTCAAGGTTGTGACCAGCTGTGCAAAGATCTCAAGATTATATAAAGTTACTCAAAAGTAGAGGCATCAAATGAGGGACTGAGTCTATTGTATTAGAGGCATTCTGTCTCCTGGGAGACTAGTCACAAGATGCATTACACAGTTGTTAATCAACCATAGTGTGAAACAGCAGCTGTCATGTCCTCTGGAAAGACTTTGATGTCTGGAGAGTTTGCAGTTTAGCCAATTTGTTTTACCACTGAATTCAAAGATTAAGTGGACCAGCAGGCCAAAGGGTTTCATTCTGAAAGATATTTTTCCTGCATTTTTCCATGGGTATTTAATCCCTTTCCTTCTGATTCATCCTACCTGAGTGAAATCCTGTTGGTTATTGCAAGAGCCCGGAGGGTACTCACTGGGCGCGTAACCCCAGCCAGGAACATGAACCACCTCACACGGCAATGTCTATTCTACAGCGAGAACTCCTGATCTACACCGGCTCAGCTTTACCTAAGCATCAGGTGAAGCGAATTGGGGCCAATATGCAGCACAGGCTATATCTGGAGACTGGAGGTGGACCCAAGAGAGGGTCAAAGGAGCAGGGGCGAGTAGCAGAGGAACCAGAAGCATGGGTAAGCCCCTGGGCTGAGGCTGTGGCACCCTCACCACAGGAGTGAAGCAGAGGGCAAAGTGGAAGAAGCCAGGCACTGGAAGGTAATCCAGGGATAGCCCCTGGGAGCCGCAGAGGCGGCGGATACACCTGAACCACCTGCCACAGCTTTTTTTTTCTCTTTTTCTTTTCTTTTTGCCTCCCGTGGACATTGCCCGGCCAGTCAGAGTCCAGACCAAGGCCAGGCACCTGCCAAAGTGAAAAGGGGAGCAAGGCACCCCCCCCAGAAGCCTTCAGAGCTGAGGCAGGGCAGGCAAGATCCTGAGCCGCAACGACTAAATCCGCCCCAGCTGATTAAGTCTGAGACAATCCCCTGCCGCTCCAGCGGCACTTGCTGGTAACTGGGCTCCCTGCAGCACTATTTGGAAGTCCTGGGGAAGAGATCTGGACAGGGAAAGTGGATCGTGGAAGAGCCTGGGGTAGCAGCCCCAGGCAAGAGAGCACCAGACGTAGAAGACCCCTGAGGAAGAGAAGGGCAAAAGGTCAAGGACTCTTTAAAAAAATAAAATAAAATAAAAATGAGAAGAGGGAATTAGAAAGTTGGCTCCCAGCTGGGCCTTCCTTCACTCTCAGATTTGGGCCCCGGGCTGCAGGGCAGCCCCTTGTGATTGAGCTGGGCAGGAGACAAGCAGTCACCACCACCCTTTTATCTCTTATATCATCCAAGTCATGGCAGGAAGGAAAAGAAGGGGCAAAGATCCCATCCAGCTCAGCCATAGGGGCACAGCCACCCTGAGGGGCTGGTGAATGCCAACAGGACATCAGGGCGTATGCCCTTACATGGTGACCACCTGACAGGTATACATAGGTTTACTGAGGATGACAGCAAGTTATTTGATCATAGGTTGAGCAGCCAATATGATACAGCCATGAAAAAGGCTAATATAATTTTAGGGTGCATCAGACAGGACATTTATTATTAATGCCTTGTAAACTAGTACTAAGACCACATTTAGAGTGCTGTGCACAATTCTGGTCACATATGCTCAAGAGACTAAATGTAATGGACTACATACAAAAAGAAGACAACTAAGATTGGTTAGAACAGAAAACCTATTTTATGAGAAGGGATTAAAAGAGTGTGTGACATGTTAAACATAACAAAATGAAAGTGGAGAAGGGTTTTGATTACCATAAACATGTTCTCAGGGTGAGGTATTAAATAATTTAAAGAAAAGTGTATCTGCTTAATTTTATGATGATAAACTGGTCAGCAGTACACATTTAGATGGGAAATATGAAGGGTTCTAACAATAAGAGGAAGACAAATGCTTGTCTGAAGACAGGTGACTAGATTCAATGGCCTGAGGTACCATTCCAGTCCCACATTCCTGTGTTTTTTCAAACTATACTGAAGGTTAAAAATCTTCCACTCTTGCCTGTTGTTTAACTATTAACATATTCATTTATTAGATTTGATTCTTCAGCAACGTTCTCCAACCAGAGAAAGTTGTAAGCAACCTATAAGTTTAGGTGGCTTAACATTTCTCCCATTATAAAGACTTTGAGCCTTTCTTAAAACTCTCTAGAAACCTCCATTGTTTGCCTCAGGCCTCTGAAATTCATCTGGTGCAAAACTCTAGAATTAGATGTATGCTTATAACTACAACACCTAAATGAGATTTCATAGGTTGAGAGAGAAAAACAAATCACAATTGCCCTTTACTTATTTGCAGTGCTCAGGAAAATTGCCACCATGTCAAAATAATACATGAACATATATTCTAAAGAATCAAGGTGGGAAACAGAGAGAGACACAGAGAGGAGGAAGATTCAAGATTCAATTTAAACCTGACTGGTAAGGCACAATTTTTTTTTTTATTAATTTTCCTTTTAAGAAATTGGAAATAATATACAAAAACCTTATTTAAGGAACATTAATATGCAACACAAAACAGTTTTAAAAAAGCCATTTTAAATATGCAGCCATGCAGACTTATTTGTAGAAGGTAAAAGTGTACAATTTACAGGCCGTTAAGGCCCATTGGGACAGAAGCACCAGGGCTCCACTATTTAATCTCAGCTTGAGATGGAGGTGACGTGATCAGTACCATGCTTTGACCTCCTTTATCCCCAGGCAGCTCCCGGTATCCATTGACTAGGCAGACCTCAGGGCCATGCTGGAAGTAGAAACCCATCACACCTTCACCTGGGATTAAACCCAGGTTCTTCCATAGCGAGCCACCCGAGCTACATGCTGCCCAATAACTTAGCTGCATGATGATATTTTTTCCTTGCATAGGACCTTGCCTTAATTCCATGCACAGGATGAACATACTAATGAACAGAATGACAGTTGCACCGTCAACCTTAAAATCCGACATTTCCTAATTTTTCAGTGCTCGACTCAAGAACCTGAGTAATGGTTTAACTTTTCATCTCTTCCCCGTCCCCTCTCTCCTCCAGAAATCACAAGTTTTTTTACAAAAACAAAAGAAAAATCCCACCATTCTATAGCACGCCTCTCTTATGTTTGCTACTAACTTAGCTATGATCCCAAGATACTCAGATGACAGCTTCCAATGTTGACAAACCAAGAAAATTACAATATCCAATCAAAAGACCAATAAAATCATTATGGAAGAGCAGAGGATGTTTTAGGTAAGTCAGTAAAATGGCAGTAATAAACTGGTACCACTCCAGTGGCATACATAAAGCTTAACTTTCATCAGGATGTAAATGGTGGGTTGCCCAGTTCTAAAACCTAATAACTTTAGCGATAAATATAAAGTTAAATTACTCAGGAGCTTAGCTGAGAGTAGTATTCTTTCTTGTGGTTTAAAAACCAAACTACAAGAAATCTAAGCTATTTTGCTCAACTGCTCTCTATAAAACAGGATGACCTACTCACACCTCTCCAACATCAAGTTCAAATCACAAGAGAAATGTTAAACAAATAGGAAGCAGGTCTTGGTTCAACCGGCAGATTATTTCCAAGTACTTTAGGTATTATATTATTGGCCATGATTTCTATTAATATTGTTATGCAAGCATGCTTCTCAAATCTCTCTACAGGAGACTGAGGAAAAACTAAAATCATTAGGAATCTCATTAATAGAAGAAAGGAACAATGATCGATCAGTATGCTCAAACAGTCTCGTTAAAGGTATTTAAGCTAATGCTAAAAAGGAGGTAAGATCAGTAGTCAATAAATCTTCTAAATCTGGAAGTCCAGAGATAACCATTCCTGATAAGGAGAAAGAATTAAATCTAAGTGATGAATTCCGAATATTGTGAAACATTTAGATCTTCAGTTCTCAACATAAACTGTCAGGAAAAAAAAAAATGCAATTAAAAGATAGTACTAGGAGTTAGCAGACTAGCTGATTTATTTTTGCTTCAGACTAATTAAACAAATAGGTTTCATTTCCTACTCACAAAATAAATTCACATTTAAATTTAACAAAATCTATGGTTTCAATCTTTACAAGTTACACAACTGAATTGCAGCTTCTCCGATTAAAACACCAAAATCTGTGATTAAAATTAAATATAGGCATGTAAGTCAGTTGAATACAATGTTTTATTTATATATTTACAGTTTTAAAGCAATTAAAAAGCCTACCAGTGCTTCAATTATAATTTATTTAATTATAAATACCTATATATTTTGGCATTTGATTTGGGGTTTTTCATCATGGAAAAAATCAGAGCTCCATCTGGGACCACTCTGTACCCCCCCCCAGGAATTATGCACAGAAAAACTCCGAATCAGTTACTTTTATTTTTTACAAATTAAACTACAAATAAAACACTATTTTAACCTTCTTTAGAAATATATGCAGGTACTTTGTATGGTTGGAGGGTGGGTGTGGAGGTGTGCACGCAGAGGGGATTCATGGTGTGGGAGGTGTCTGGTTAATGGGGGGTTGTAAAGCGGTGTGGGGTTTGTGAGGGGAGTGTGAGTATGGGAGTTTGTGGGTGGGTTCTGAAGGCACAGGGGAGGGTTGAACGGGTGTGGGTATGGCACTATGTGGCTTTTGAGGACTGTGGGTGGGTGTCAGAAGTTTTAGGTATGGGAGTATATAAGGTTTGTGGGCGAGTGTGGGGGGTTGTGATGTGTGTGCCTGTGTAGGGGAGTTTGTGAGCAGATGTGGGGCTTGTGGAAGGTTGTGGGGGGGGTTGAACAGGTGTGGGACTTGTGCTGCACAGCCCCCACCATGAGCGGCTCAGCAGGAGGTGGTGGGCCCTTGGGTAGCTCATGGCTGTGGCAGGCAGAGCCCACGGTGGCACGCACCTTTGGCCCAATCCCACGGCCTGCATGTGTTGGCACAAAGTCAGCCCAGTCCGCTGGCACTCGCCTTCACACCACACATGCAAGGATCACAGCAGTGCAGGACACGCTGCAACACGTGCAGACACGTGAGGATCACAGCAGTGCAGGTGGGAGCTGCACACCATCCAGCCAGGTAGGCTCCATGCCTCTATGTCCAACTTCCCTCTAGAGTGCTGGGGGCCCCACATGGAGGCATGGCACTTGTTGACCCAGCCTCAGGGAAGCCACCCATCAAGGCACAGAACCCACCCGGTGCGATGGTGTGCAGCTCCCAGTCCATGCGCCATTGGGCCAGGCTGAGTCAGCCCTCCACATGGGGCTTCCTGCGGACACCTCCCAGCTCCCTCAGCCCCTACCAAACACATGCCTTCCCGACCCCCAGCCCACCCCGCTGGCTCTTCCCACAGCCCTTAACCCCCCTCAGCTCTAGCAGGCACCCACCCCACTGGGTACTTCACCCCTGCCAGTGCCCCCCATCCCTGACCCACAACCCCCTAGTCCCCCCAGCCCTGCCAGAGGGGGTCCCCAGCCCCCTGCAAGCCCCATTTACTTCAAAGGCTCCAGGAGGCAAAGTGAACCTGAGCAAAGCCCTGGCTGGCTAAGAGTCTCAGGCCCCTTCCCCTCTGGACAGGGCTTAGGGTTTAGCACCTTTTTTGCAAGAAGCTTTTGCAAGTGGGAACCCTGCCTGCAAAGAGCTCTTTGCAAAAGTGGAAAATCCATGGGTATTTGTTAAAACAAACAAACAAAAAAATCTGCTTTTTTCCCCTCTGTTAAAAGGGAAAGCCTGACTTTTTTTTCCATGTTTTTCCCAAGGGAAATGGAAACCCTGGATCCCTGTTCATATGTATTAACCATCTGCAGGGCAGGGACTTTAATTCATAATGCAAATCCAAGGTAACCATTTCATAGATTCATAGATGCTAGGGTCAGAAGGGGCCTCAACAGATTAGGGTCTGACCCCCTGCATACCTGCACAGACAGGAAAGAGTGCTGGGTTCAGATGACCCCAGCCAGATGCCCATCCAATCTCCTCTTAAAGACCCCCAAGGTAGGGGAGAGCACAACCTCCCTTGCGAGCCCATTCCAGATTTTGGACACTTACTGTGAAGAAGTTCATCCTAATGTCCAGTCTAAATCTGCTCTCTGTTAGCTTATGGCCATTATTTCTTCTGACCCCCACAGGCGCCTTGGTGAGTAGAGCCTCACCAATTCCCTTCTGCACCCCCATGATGAATTTATAAGGCAGCCACAAGGTCGCCTCTCAACCTTCTCTTGAGGAGGCTGAAGAGGTCCAGGTGCCCTAGTCTCTCCTTGTAGGGCTTGGCCTGCAAGCCCTTAACCATATGAGTGGCCCTTCTCTGGACCCTCTCCAGGTTATCCACATCCCTCTTGAAGTGTGGCACCCAAAACTGGACACAGTATTCCAACTGAAGTCTAACCAGCGCCTGATAGAGGGGAAGTATCACCTCCTTGGTTCTGTTTGTCATGAATCTGCTGATGCATGATAAAGTGCAGTTAGCTTTTCTGACGACTTTCGTCACACGGACGACTCATGTTCATCCACTAGGACTCCAAGATCCCTTTTCGCTTCCGTGCTACCGAGCAGGTCATTTCCTAGACAGTAGGTGTGCTAGACATTTTTCCTCCCTAGGTGCAGCACTCTGCATTTCTCCTTGTTAAATTGCATTCTATTTTTTTCTGCCCATTTGTCCAACCTGTCCAGGTCTTCCTGTAGTTGTTCCCTGCACTCGGTGTGTGTACTTCTCCCCACAGTTTTGTATCATCCAAAAACTTGGACAGAGTACACTTCACTTCATGAAGACATTGAAGAGTATCGGTCCAAGGACCGAGCCCTGTGGGACCCCACTACCCGCTCCCTTCCAGGTCGATACCAACCTATCCACTACCACTCTCTGGGTACGACCCTCTAGCCAATTTGCCACCCACTGGACTGTGTAAACATCTAAGTCACAGGCTCTTAACTTGTTCACCATTATGGGGTGGGATACCATATCGAAGGCCTTCCTCAAGTCTAAGTAAACGATATCAACCCTACTCCTGTGTCGAGGTGTTTTGTGACCTGGTCATAAAAAGAGACTAGATTGGTCAGGCACGATCTACCTGCCACGAACCCGTGCTGGTTTCCCCTCAGCATAATTTTTCCTTCTGGGCTTCCACATATATGAGTCTTAATAATCTTTTCAAAGACTTTGCCAAGAATGGAGGTGAGACTGACTGGCCTATAGATGCCTGGATCCTCCTTCCTTACCTTCCTGAAAATGGGGATCACATTGGCCCTTTTCCAATCCTCCGGGACCTGTCCCATGTGCCACAAGTGTTCAAATATTCTTGCCAGTGGCTGTGCAATGACATCAGCCAGTGCCTTCAGTACCCTTGGATGGAGCTCATCCAGGCCTGCCAACTTAAACACATCTAGTTCCTTCCAAGTGACTCTGCAACATCTCAGGGTCAATGCTTGGTAGTCTAGCGCCCAGCTGCTGCCTCTCTACAATCCCATTGTGAGAGTTGTCTTGTCCCTTGTTTAGAAAGACTGAGGCAAAGAACTCATTGAGGAGTTCAGCCTTGTCCTCCCTGTCTGTCACTAATTGCTTTTGCCCATTCAGTAGTGGTCCTATTCCACCCTGGGCCTTCCTTTTACTCACTATGTATCTGAAAAATAATTTTTTGTTATCCTTAACTTGGGATGCCATCCTCAGCTCCATGGCAGCTTTGGCCTTTCTAACTGCCTCCCTACAACTGTGAGCTGAGGAGGTATACTCCTCTTTAGTAGTCTCTCCCTGTTTCCACTGCATATATAAACCCCTTTTTTCCCTTTGGCTGCTCTGGATTTCTCTGGTCAGCCAAGGAAGCCTCTTGGCCCCTTTCCCCCCCACATCGGAATCATCTGCCTCTGCGCCCAAAGAATCATTTCCTTGAGGCACAGCCACCCTCCTTGGGCTCCCATCTCGCCAAATCTCTTACTCTGCAGTGCATCAATGACTAAATGCCTGAGTTCGCTGAAGTCAGCCTTCCTAAAGAATAGCACTTCCACCTTACTAGTTACCTTACCCACTCTACGCCTTATGATTTGGTGGTCACTGTCCCCCAGGTGACCACTGATCTGCAGGTCCCCTACCATGTCATCATCCCCTGTTGCCAATACCAGGTCCAGTAAGGCATTCCCCCTAGTGGAACCATGTACCTCCTACGTCACGTGGAGGTCCTGTGCGCAGGATAGGAACCTGCATGAATGGTGGGAATTCACTGTCTGCGTCTCCCAGCAGATGTCAGGGTAGTTTAGGTCCCCCATGACTACCGCCTCCCTAGTCTTTATGGTTTCCGAGAGCTGCCTCAGGAGTTCCAAATCCAGTACTTCTCCTTGGTGTGGGGGTCTGTAGCAGACCCCTACCACCAAATCCTTTTCTCCTTGCCCCCCATGTAGCCTAACCCACAGTCCTTCTACTTCCTCCTCCTCTGATTCCATTTTGATAAGGGTCGATGTATAACGCTCCTTGATGGAGCACAACCCGTCCCCCTCTCTTCCCCACTCTATCCTTTCTGTATAGCTTATAGCATAACTGTTCCTATAAGAGCCTCTGGAATACTTCAAGAAGTTTGCATTCATGAATCCCCATACTGATATACTATTTGAGGGGTGAATTACCATGAAAGACACCCCAAGGGCAAGAAAAACTGCATTTTTTTTTCTTCCAAGTCACTGATCCAAAATGAACACTTGGAAACCTTCACTAGTCTCAAAAGGCAT
The DNA here is from genome assembly GCF_001723895.1 of Crocodylus porosus. Lineage (NCBI taxonomy): Eukaryota > Metazoa > Chordata > Crocodylia > Crocodylidae > Crocodylus > Crocodylus porosus. The sequence continues at coordinate 104,492,305 of NW_017728931.1, forward strand.
CGCGAGTTCTTAAAAACATGATTGCTGCTCTCTTACATACTAAAACACTTTGAGCCTTTTGCAAATCATAGGTGGATCAATCATGATCACCAAAAAAATTGTGACTATAAAAACTAGTATTCTCCATGAAACTTGCAGCTATTAAAATCAATATAAATATCAGTATAAAGATAAAGAAAGTAGGCAAACTAAAACAGGAGAATAATAGGGTCCTGTTTACTGCGAACTGCAGAACTAGGAAACCATGAATTATACTGCAAGAAGACTGGAAAGGTCATCTTTTTCATAAGGAATTTGTTTACTGCTGTTCTTGTTGGTCACTATGCTAGCAGTGGTTAAAAGGAGAGAGAGAAGGGAGCAAAGAGAATGAATGCATTTTACAAGGAGGATGAATGAAAACAGATCAAACAAAGGACACGCAATAAAAACAAAGGCAGAAAATATATGCTATCTGAAACAAACATTTAAGAAAGATACCCATGTAGATTAATAACATTTCATGTTACAGATAGCGAAACAAAGCCTAAGTGACTTGCTAAGGGGACACCATTGGATTAGGCCTAAAAAACTAGGACATCCAGAGGGGGGCTTTTTTTTTCTTTTTAAACCAAGACTAGAGATTTTAGGGACGGGGAGAGATGAGGCAAGTTTGAAGAGCAGGGAGCATCATTATCAACACATTTTTCAAAACTTGAATTGAGTGGCATGTTATTTTAAAGATGCTACAAATCTGCAGCTCCCAATGAAGTCACATGCAACTTCCCTACGTTTCAAGGGCTTCAGCCGCATGAATATAAAGTGAGTGCAAATTCTGGAAATGAACAAAAACCCCACCACTTAAAGAACTAGAGTACAACCATATTTGTTCTTTAGACACTTAAAGGATCTTATCTAACCACATAAGCAGCTTTTTTGGAACTTATACACAGTTCATGATTTTAATACCCTTCTTTAGCATAAAAATAAACTGCACACACTTAGTATATTACACACTGGCCAGGTAACTGTGTGTACATGCAGACAATTCCCAGAAAAAGACAGGAAGGAGGACCCTCCCATGTTTTGGCCCCAGTAGCCGAGTGGGTTGGTCATTCACCCAGAAGCAGGAAACTAGGGAAGTATGTTCTATTCACTACCAATCTAAACTACGCTACTTACAAAACCCATGTAACATGCTGGTCACAATACTGAAGATTACTAGCAAAGGCCACTGCTGAGACTGCAGTAAAGAACTGTTTATGGTAATGACTTGGACCTCTTGAAAAAGAAAATAAGAAAAGAAAACAAGAGTTTTGAGATCTAGATAGGCAATACTAACTCACTGAAAAATCCTCCACTCGTATTACTTATTTGAAAACAAATACACCAAGGGACGGTGGAAACTGAAAACATTAAAAATAGATTACATCTGTGCAGAAGGTTAATAAAATGCAAATCAGCTTGCAGGTTTTTATTTTTCTTCTCCTTTTTGGGTAAAACACACCAGTATTACTCTTAAATTTACTAAATGCTTATGTAGCAGTTTACAGCGTAATGTCTCTTTTACTAGACAACAGCAGCTCACTCTTCAGGTCTGTGCCTTCTTAGTTTACTTTGTCAGAGAAATATTATATTTGGACATGGGAACTGCTGTATGTTTTCAGTTTTATTATATTGCATTACTAGGCACTTCTGAACAGGGAGATAATTCATCAAATTCTTTGGAAAATTTTCCATTAAATCATAAAGACTTGGGGGTCATCATTGACCACAAGATGAACATGAGCCTCCAATGCGATGCTGCGGCTAGTAAAGCGACCAAAATGCTGGCG
>NW_017728931.1:104494660-104497977 GCF_001723895.1 Crocodylus porosus
ACCTTAAAGAGTAAATTGGATGCTTATCTTGCTGGGATCCTATGACCCCAGCTGACTTCCTGCCCTTTGGGCAGGGGCTGGACTCGATGATCTCCCAAGGTCCCTTCCAGCCCTAATGTCTATGAAATCTATGAAATTTTTTTAAATCTGTTTTTGTTGTTGTTCTCCCACTCCTCCTACCCTCATCAGGGTAGACTTCTCAGTCCGAACCGATTGATTTTTGTTTTGTTTTTTGTCATGAATCAGCATTCCCATTCTCAGCCCTGTTAATTTTGGACTTGATTTGGTCTCTAACTTGTCTGCTTCCCCATTTAGTCCCCAGAGTGACTGCCTACATAACATGGAGCTACAAATCTATCTGTCAAGCTACTCACCCACTGCAGTTTTCCTCTGCCATCAGAGCAACACTAGCAATATCATTTCCTTAGCAAATGAAGAAAAAACCTTGAAATAATGCTATAGGATCTCTCTTAACTGAGAGCGCAGCATTTATTCAGACAAATTCAGCTCTTGTTTCTCAAAGATGGGCAAAAGTCTGTAAATACTTCAGATTTTACCTTTCTTTTCCTTTATCAAAACCCTACTATACCTTTTTATATCGATTTGTCATAAACTAAGATCCTCAAAACATGGAACCTTTGTGGTTACTTTGAAAGAAAAACTGGAAGGGAAATAAATTTTGTTGGTGGAAGTATTGAAAGCTACTAATGCAGCCACTATCTGCTATAATTATGCATTTTAAAGTGAGCATTACATACCTTAAGCATATGCAACTGTGAGCTTGATGAAAATGTATTTCAGATCATTTTAATTTAAAGATATCTTTTCTAAAACCTGATACACATAAGGTATATGGTTCAATTCTGATTATTATAGAAACAGCAGAACGGACACCAATGAAGAGGGAAGTAGTATGTTTAAACACCTAAGTTATACTGGCTCTGGTGGGAGGAAGAAGTGTCATGGCACCAAACAAGAGACTAATTTAATCTTCCCCCATTCAATCCTATTGTCTTTAAATAATGCCCTTAGTTACACTCGTTTAACCTTCAGAATACAAGTTAGTGAGGAGAACAAGGGCAGAAAAGTCTAAGTCCTGCATGCAACCAACAGGTAAAAAGAAGAAATATTTACCCACATGTTGCTACAACCTGGGGAAAGAAAAAAAGAAAATCAAAGAATTCCAGACAGAAGGGAGACATTTGAGACCAGCTCTCCTACACAACACCTTCAAAGAAGCAGAACAAAATTAAAGTAATTTCTCATTTGTTATCCATAAAAAAGCTTTAACTGACCAAAAGTATTAATGATTGAACACATCAAAGGGTTGAACTATTCTTACTATGGTAAGATTGTGATGCCTCTACTGTGAAAAGAATAAGTAGTTACACAAGGGTTTTAGCTTTGGGACTTGCTACCTAGTCTCACATGGGCAGCAGAGGGCAAGAATCCTGTATTGGTGGTATCTAGCTTTATTAGAAAAGGGAATAGAAATGTAATATTGCCAGCCACAAAGATATCAGATTTACTAGTCAGACCCAACTCCTCCTGAGGAGAGGTGTAGTGAGGGTTTTTATAAGTTACATAGTGCATTTGGTTCGCCTTGGTTCTCATGCTTCCCAGACAGCATTCAAAATAATTACCATGTTGCTGACTAACAACCTCAGACCCAGAAACACAATCTTGGCCCTTTTTTAGGATTCTACTGATGTGCAGAAACCAACCAAAAAATATCCACTTTCCTATGCATTGTACAAATGCCATAGCAAGAGAATTCTTCTCCCAAATTGCTTTTAGTCTACATTTCTGGATATGGGAGCTGAAACTGAACACCAAACATCTTTCCTATGAACTGCCAATGAGGAAAGCACTTTTGCACTCTGTGTACAACTGGATACATTGCTGATCTATTAGATAAACTGCTCTGCAGATCACTAAAAAAAGTACACATTCCACTCAGAGCCACTCTACACATGCCAAGTGTCAAAAAAATATAACAGCCATTGTTTGGTGCACACCCACAAATACAATGCTGGTTTCAGGCTCTCAGGGGTGTGTACTGGCATGGACTCATTGCCACACTAACAGAAGTTCAATTACTTTTTTTTTTTTTAGTATATGGAGCATTCAGAACAGTAGAATCATAGAAAATTAGCGTTGGAAGGGACTTCAGGTGGTCAACTAATCGAACCCCCTCCTGAAAGTAGGACCATCCTCAACTTTATCATCCCAGCCCAGGCTTTGTTTAGCTGGGTCTTAAAAACCCCCAAGGATGGAGATTCCACCACCTCTCTGAGTAACCTGTTCCCGTGTTTTACTACTCTCCTAGTGAGAAAATTCTTCCCAATAGCTAACCTAAACTTCCCTTGCTGCAACTTAAGACCACTGCTCCTTGTTCAATCATCTGTCAACACTGAGAACAGTTTAGCTCCATCCTCTTTGGAACCACCCTTCAAGTAGTTGAAGGCTGCTATTAAATCCCCACCATCAGTCTTCTCTTTTCTAGACTAAATAAGCCCAGTTCCATCAGCCACCCCTCATAAGTCATGTGCCCCAGCCCTTTAACCATTTTCTTGCCCTCCACTGGACTCTCTCCACATCCTTTCTGTAGTCAGGGGCCCAAAACTGGACAGTACTCCAGACGTGGCCTCACCAGTGCTGTATAGAAGGGAATAACCACTTCCCTTGATCTGCTGGCAACACTCCAAACAATGTAGCCCAGGGTGCTGTTAGCTTTCTTGCAACAAGGGCACACTGTTGGCTCATATCCAGCTGATTATCCACAGTAACCCCTGGGTCCTTTTCTTCAGAGCTGCTGCCAGTCAGTCACCAGCCTGTACTAGTGCAAAGGACTGTTCCATCCTAAATGCAGGATTTGCTTTTGTCCTTACTGAACTTCAAGAGTTTTCTTTTGAAATCTCTTCCTAGAAAAATCCTCCAGTTTTTCTAGGTCTCTCCGAATTCTAAACCTACCCCTCCAGTGTATCTATTAGTCCCCCCCAGCTTGGTGTCATCTGCAAACGTGCAGAGAGTGCATTCTATGCCAGCTTCCAGTTAATTGAAGAAGATACTCAACAAAACCAGCCCGACGACCGACCCCTGGGGCACTCCACTTGATACCAGCCATCAAGCCATTGACTACTACTCTCTGAGCTCGAGTTTTCTATCCACCTTCCAGTCCATTCAATCAACCCATACTTCCTTATAGATTCATAGATTCTAGGGTCGGAAAGGACCTCAATAGATCATCGAGTCCGACCCCCTGCATAAGCAGGAAAGAGTGCTGGGCCTACATTACCCCAGCTAGATACACATCC